>NW_023501096.1:0-339732 GCF_014066305.1 Letharia columbiana | reverse complement strand
AGTCGGATACAGGTTCTCAATAAGCCCGACCCAAAAACTAACCACATTGTACTTCTCGATGCCAGCATTGGCCTTCGCAACATCCGTATCGAATTTGGGGAATCTGATCGCCGAGACCAGCACAAAGCCGGACATCGGACACAATGACAGACACCTTGCCGTTGGGTAGGACGACAACGCCTTGGCAATTACCTTTGAAGTTGGGCAGCGGTGGGGCCCGTAATCATTGTGCCCTGAATTATCATTCCAAGCCTGCCAAGTTCGCTGGGAAGTCCAGCTGCTCCCAAAACCTCAACATCGTCGGAGACTCAAACTAGATAAAAGTTCAGTATTAGTTACCGCTCTAATAAGATGAGCAGTGGAGACTAACCTGCCGAATCTTTTCAGCGACAAGGGCGTTTCCGCATGGGTACATAGTCGCCATCTCTATCTTGAAGTACATTTCAACCCTCGGTGAGAACCCAACTTCGTCGCTCACCCTACAGAAAGCTTTTGCAAACTCATGTACCCCACTCTTCTGCGTCTCGAAAAAGGCTTTGCTGCACTTCAGGGTGATGGTTTTGGGGGCCAGGCTGATGGTACCACCGTCTGGATTACGCACAAGGTCGCGCTAAAGTTGCGGGTGTCGTAGTGGCATTGTTCCCATCCACTGACGATCCGGGGCCCTTTGATTTTTAATGTTGCAGTCAGTCGTCAAGCGCGTCGGTGTAGGCCGCACAACGTGGCTGTATTGGCTCATCAGTGCAAAGGCGGAATTCCAGACAACGTAGATGACCACGATCACTTTGTCGGATCTCTCGCCGTACCATTGACGAACATCGTCCTTCCAATCTAGGCTTGCCGCTTGCATCGTGGGAGCTGCATCACCGGCATCCCCTGACTAATTCTCGGGTGAGTATGGTCTGGGCATTGTCTCGGACGGTGGTTACCTCGTTCCAGTTCTCCTTGGAGATTCCTGGCCATCTGGATGCCATCTGCGCACCCGGATTCTGCCGTCTTGCGTGGCGTGATCAACTGTATCGACTGTGTCATGTAAGATACGGTCCCAGGCGGTGAACAGTAGGAGGATGACAGCAATGCGGAAGACTAGGAGCAAGAGGTCTGCCATGTTGCTGGTCATCACTTCAAGCTGTGACGGCGTGATATCCGAGAAATTAGTCTCGTATACCTTGCGCTGTCTATCTTGGAAGATATTCATATTTATATATGTTTTCGGGAAAGGTTTGGTTGCGAAGTAAACAGAATGGGCCCTATCTAAAGGTGTGAATGGTGATTTTTCATGGACTACTTCTTATGTTGTGGTTTTTGGGTTGTTCTCAATGTACTCAGAATCGTTATCATCATCTGCATCTGGTAGAGAAAGAAATCCTTGGGTGTGAAAAGTGTAGAGCGGTGATAGAGTATTCAAGGTTCGGACGGCTCGTTGACACGAAGGAGCTCGACTCCAGCGTCGCTCTCTTGATGATGCAGAAGTTAGAGTTTGACAAACTGATCAATAGCAAGATTGTTTGGCGAGAAGCCTCTCGAATGACGTGATGTACTCCGGTGATGTCGTCTAGATCTATAGAGTAACATTCCCAACCTGTCTCTGGAAGCTTGAAGAGGGTCAGGAAGGTAGCTTCATCGATGAAAATGGTTTCTCTCTAGAAGTAAGCGGCTATATGATAACGTATTGACATTAAAAGTTTGATTACCATCGAAAAACGCAGGCTGCATTAACTAGCTGATGTCTTATCAGATTGGCGAGATCTTGAATGCCAACCTTGGGTCCATAGATGATTGAACAATTGTTATCTGGCAAGACATAGCCATATTCATTCATCACCTGATAACACAAAGACGGCTGCATAACTGGTATCTAGCTTGGCTGTGCAGTCATCGAATCAGCCATGTCTGTGATGGTCGTATGAGCTGGCCCTCCTCCCCTCCACCCTCTTCCCACCCATCCTCTCCGGCTGGGCCTGCACTCCTGGTACGCCCTGTCGCTTCACGATGACGGTACCGAAGTCCTCGTGCTTCGTCACGATACAGTACGGATATCGCCGCTTATTAGCTGGAGATA
This sequence comes from Letharia columbiana, assembly GCF_014066305.1. Lineage (NCBI taxonomy): Eukaryota > Fungi > Ascomycota > Lecanoromycetes > Lecanorales > Parmeliaceae > Letharia > Letharia columbiana. Next base: position 337,670 of record NW_023501096.1, on the reverse strand, counting down.
GCGTGCGGCTTGACTCCCAAAAGCGAGTCGAGTCATTCTTTCGCTTTCGCTGTCCAGGTTTATGCTGCGGGCCTCGGAGCAGGGTTCTGGCGCGGTCGGGAATGTCCGGGTTGTGCGAATGCTTTCAAATTGCGCAGGATCTTAGATGGCGATAGATACGTGAATATAGTCTGCGCAGAACCCGTTTTGAATCGTGAGATTTGACTTCGACCTCCTTCCCTTTCCCGTCCTCCTCTTCCCCATCAACGGCTGTGTCTGGAGCGAGCGCACATATCGCTGCTGGCCTGGGACTTTGTATTCGGCAAAGAACTGACGAGGCTGTAGATGTACACGGTCCTACGACGACGGCCTCGAGCTCTTCGGTTTCAGCCCTCTCGGCTTGGAGTCCGGTGCGCAAAAGCCCCCGAGCACCGATGGCGTCTTGCCTCTCTGGTCTCACTTGTCGGAGATCTCCGACCGCACCCTCAAGCCGGTCTCCGACAACGTCATGCTGTCTTTGGGAGATTGCCTGCTCAGCCGTGCTCCCTGCGGCCAAGGTCCGGTCTTTGAGCGCCTCCTCCTCTTGCCCCGGCCGGTTGTTCGTTTCTCTCTGCCTCTTGAACACACAGGCGTTGTTCCTTCTGCGGCCATGAAGGATGAAGCCGAGGTAGTGCTTCAGAGTCCACAGCATATGGTTGTTGTCACTTTCATCTGTGGTGAAGATTGTCACAGCCTCGATGGACTGGGTACCCTGTTCGTTGGGACGGCAGATCAGGAGATCGACGATGGAGATTCCGTGGATGGTTCCTAAGAATGTCGGAAACTGCGTGTTGGTCGCGACGAATTTTGCATTCGGGCCGTCCGACGGTGACAGCTACTTCAGTCTCAGTAGATAATAGGACGGGTTTCTGGCTCATGAAGGTTGATGCATCAGCCTCTGTTGGTCGTGTCAGCGCGGGCTCGGCCCCCTTAGACAAAGTAGCACTAGAGGGAATACCGTTCTCTGCTTGTTCGCCTTTACGGCTCGCAGTAAGCAAAGACGCTTGACGATTCAGCCTGAAAGTCTCTTACCCGTTGCCCAAGTGCTCAACAGTTGTCAGCACTACAACCAGAGCAAGCCAACGGTGGTGTGTAACGAACAAACCCGAGCCAAGGAAGAAGCCTTCGCGCGGCTTCTTGGTGGGACGGAGGCAGAATCTGAGGTTTCGTCTCCCCGTATGTGCGACGTATATGATATATAGATATAGAGAAGATCATGCGAGGACGTGTTAATACATGAAAAAAGAATAGCAGAGAAGGAGTAATAGTATAAAAGGCCATCGATAGATGGATGGTATGTGAAAGAGAAGAGAAGAACGGAGGTAGGAAATGTAGGGGGTTTAAATACTACCTAGTGCCTGAAGCAAATTCACGGACTTATAGAATGAATGTTAATGCACATGCGACTCATTGGGAATGAAGCGTGACCCTAGTGAATCCTGGATCTATGTTGCATGAAGCTGGGTTTCATTATGTTCGAGTGATTGACAGACTCTCGAAGTAGTGTTGTCAGGCTCTTGTGAAGACTCTGAGACGACACCGAATCAGGTTAATGTACTGCGAAGTTGCGGGGATGGTGGTTGGCATGTGAAGCCTGTATCGAACCATGCCGTTCACTATGTACATGCCCTAAGATATCGTGAATGCTACTCGAGTGACAGTTTAAATGCCCATGCTTTCTTACCATACGTACAATGTCCATGCGTCAGTTTCTCTCGTTCAATGCGTCGCTTCACCTAGTCGAGAGTGACACGATGGTCCTTATTTTCCCTTTCCACTCCCATCGAATACGTCTCCTCCATGAATTTCATTAGCACAGGTGGGACGCTCTCATCAGTCGCTCGTATCGTGATGCGGTAGAGCTACTACAATTAGCATTATTCCTCTACTTTTGAGAAAACAGTGTCACTCACCTGAGTATCCCAATTCGGTTCCAGCCTCAGCAGACACCCCAATTTTCCCACCCCAGTATGCAAGACACTCGCACCGACCACATTTCTCTCATTTGGATCCACTCCTTTCAGGATTCCCCATCCAAACGCCTCCGCCATTTTTCTCGTCCACTCTGCGTCACCCATCGCCTTTCCTCGCCCACCGCCATCCTTTAGACCGAAGACACGTTGAGCTTCACGCGGCGCACCGCCTATTTGTCGCCATCTTTTGAAAAAATCATCGGCGGATAAGTCGGCTGCGTCCATATATTTGTGCATTACGACAGGCAATTGCAGAGTAAAGGCTTGTAAGGCGCCGGCTAGGTAAGATATGCGTATTGTTGGAGGGAGAGAGAAAACGCCTTTAGCTTCAAACATGACTGTTTGTTGTGCTTGGCCCTCCGGCTGTATCGAATTATCCGGTGCACTTTTCGTATCGATGCGTAGTTGATCTGCTGGGTTAGGATTGTCAAGGGTAGTTGTAAATGAGCCAATGGCGGAAGGAGAGCGATTGGTAAAGTAGAGAATGAGACAGCCCATAGCGCCACGATATTCGGAGCGGAGACCGAGCTGGAATTGAGCGTCTTCATAGAGAATGGATTCGGCAATGAAGAGAAGACGACGGTAGCCCGGTTCCCAGCCGGGAGAGAGGTGGGCCGCCGAAGCGAGGTTGGGAGGAGGTTGGGAGGGGCCTGAGGACATGTCGAGGTCCTCAAGGCCGTGTGTATTGCCATTGGTGGTGCTGCCGTTCGTGCCGTTGGTGGTGGGGGTCGGGGTACCGTTGGAGAGAGCACCATTCGCTGTGGGCGTGAAGGATCGTTTGAGGCCAGTGGATTGGGTCAGAAGGATTTCTTTGGAGTCGGTGTTTGCGTCTTTGCCACCTACTATCCATGTCCGCTTGTCGCTTGTGCCAGCGTGCTTGCCATGAAGTCGTGAAAGGAGGGCCGATGTACGTTCTGGGAAGGGCGGCATTTCATCGCAAACTGTTCGTAAAAGGTCGTCCGTGGGAAGTGTTGCAAGAGTGAGGTACTCGCAAGCTCTTTGCTGTAACTCCGAGTCTAGCGTATGGCTGTAAGCCCTGAAGACGACCAGTAATTGCGTTTTAACTTCCGGGAAAAGATTAACGAACTTGATAAAGGAAGAGAGGAGGATAGCTCTCGTGCTTGAGGAGCAACCCTGCATCTTCGTCTGGAGAGCTAAGAATTGTTCGATAGGACTGCAGCCCTTTGTATCTGCGATCAGATGGCCGAATTCCCCTAACAGATAACCTCCAATCTTGACCAGGGTCTCGTGACATTGCTCCGCTTTGACGTAGTTCAGAATGTTTTGCGCCGCATAGACTTGAAGCTCTTCGTTATTGGTGACAATTTGGATCACACGTTGCCATACCTCGTCGCTGACATGATCACCAGCCATTGCGATCAGCCGCAACGAGATGTCCACATACCACTGGATGTTTGTGGCATATTTCTCGGTCAGAATCGCTATTTTGAGTACCATCTCTTCTCGGATAGCAAAGTCTGCGCTTTGTAGATACTTCAGAAGCTCGTTGACTATGGGTTCAGAATTTGAAGGGTCACACATGCTGTAAAGCAGATCGAGACCTTTCCGCCTGACACTAATGTCTCTGTCTCGTAGTGACCCGATAATGATATTCTGATGCCTTTTAATTGGATCCAGTGTCTCAGCTCGAGCAGCAAAGTGGGTCATCGCGTCAAGTCCCAGATACCTGACGTTGGTTTCGCGTGATTGTATGAACTTCCCTAGCCTTGAGGATATCTGCACCATCAGATTGTGTTCTGTGTCTAGATGTATGACGAGGTTGATGGCTTCGAAAAGGACCGCATTTTGCGCATTGTTTTGCTGTACGTTTTTCGGCATGAGCATTGCTTCGTGTAGGATCTGTTGTAGCGACTCTCGTATCAGGCCTCGGACGTAAGTATCCTCTACTCTGGTGTTAGCAATGGTAACCAATGCTTGAAGAATTCAAAGGTGCGAACCTGAGGGCGGATAATACTGCATCAACCGTAGCAGCTTCACCTGAATCCACGGGCAAGGCACTTTGTAGTATAGGTAGTCCGGCGCAATGTCGTTGTCCACCACAGTCTTTTTCAGACGTTGTGCTGCCTTGACGTATCCACCTTTATACTGGTCCGGCTGATCCTGAGCCAACGCCATTACAAGCGAGGTGACCGAGAGACACACGCCCATATCCGCATCATCCATCAGCGAGATGATCCTCTCGGCCCATTCTTGCTGCACGATGCCTGGGTACTTCCGATACAGCCGTAGTAGTGTTAGAGCCGCTTTCTTCTTGACGAACGATTTCGATGTCCTACTTCCGTCAGCCGTTGCCCCCTTGTTCTCTCATCCCATACGTACGGTGATATCAGCAACATATGTACGTCCCCACTCAAAGCCTCGCCCATCTCCCGCCCGCCGACGTTTGCAATGGCATGCAGCGCCAAACAATTGAATAGCTCATTGTGCCCCAGCAAATCTTTCCTTATACTGTTCACTACCAGATGAAGCAACTCATGCTGTTCATGCAGAAACAGCGTAACGGCCAAATATCCGATCTGCTTCTCGCTGTACTTGTTCGCACTGATCAAATTGACAGCCTCGAGGTGTCCGAAGTCGACATTCCATCCTAGAATGTATATGTACAGCAGTTTGCACACATATTTCTTCTTGTGATACCCGTTCAGATTTCCATCCTTGAACTTTTGCCGGATATTTGCTAGCTCTTTATTGATCCTCTTCTCTTCCAACTCCCTTGCTCTAGCATTTCTGAGGTCGGCTATGAACTGGACGAGCCCTCGCATAGAGCTGTTGTTTCCTGCTGAGGACCGGCCCAGGAAGCCGGCTGCCGCCGCGCTCGCCAGTTTGAAGGATGCGCCAGCTTCACGGGAGATGTGGTGGGGGGCTTCAGCCGATTGATGAATGCACCGGTGACGACCTCACAGAATGACAACACTAGTTGCGAGATTGATGTACTGAGTACAGGAGCGTGGTGCGATCCTCTGCGATGTGGGGGCCGACTTGGGAGCTGCAGGAAGCTGAAGCTCTGCAGGTTTTGAGGGAAAGCAGGCAGCTGGTGATTCGAAGTGAGGTCAGGATGAATGGCTAGGCCACAGGAGCGAAGTGATTGTAGTAACGGTGCATTGGAAATCAAGGCCCGATTGGGGTCGCCGCCAAATGCATTTCGGCTTGGCGTTGATGCCGGTCCGCCGCTAGAGTATTTCTAGTGCCCGCCGTCGATCAATGCAGGGCTTGGCAAGAAAAGTTGCCCGTCTCAATCTCCAGAGCAGGAACCACCAAAGTTCATATTATGGACTGTGTAGCTTTACAGGATAAGATAAAAAAACGTGCAGACAGCAAGGCAGCTCTGACACAATCTCGATTATCGGTAGATTTACGAACTCTAATCTACCATGAGGTAGCGCAACCCTGCTGTCACTTCTCTAGCCGCAGACGGGTTGCCCTTCCCCGTGGATAAGATGGCAAAACCCAGAGCTAGCTACCCACGACGAGGCCAAGCCAAGGAAGCTGAGCTCTTGTCGCATCTTTCGATTGGCTAAACCCGCTAACAAGGGCCCATGCAGACTGCTAAGGCATCTTTTGAAAGGCTTCGGTCAATACTAAAACAACGGGACTTTCCTCTCTCCATCTTAAACTCTCCATTGCCTGTCATACGTATAATTTATTACTCGAACACCCAGATCCTTCTCAGCCCTTGAATTTCTGCAATAGAGGGTCTCTGTCCATCCTTCTGCTTCAACGAAGAATCCAACGACCTCGACGTCTCCGAAATATGGCCTTTTCATCCCTCGCATGAGCTTCAGAGAGGGCGGATACCAGACGTCGACGTTGGACCCTGATTAACTAAGAATCTTCCGCAAGAGACTGGGGCTTCTGCGTTGCTGCGCTTGGTGTGGGTTCGGCTGCACAAAGATGTACGGCCTTGGCAACTGGATATTCGAGACTCCAGTCTTGATGTCGTTCTTGAAAATTTCAAGATCGAGGAAGCTTACAGATATGGCTTTGCTAGCTCCAGCAGTTTCGTTATCATGCCAGCCCGTCAGACGGAGCATGTCAATACGCTTGTTTTTTCGTTATATATGCCGGTCCTTCTTGCTGTTGCTTGAACGCATGATTTTGGGAGTGGGAGAACCAAGGCTGTTTTTTGGGTGATGATTGGATCTCTGAAGCGATACAGGATATTATGAGCCATCAGAAGGGATGGGCGCAACATCCGTTGTTCTTGGCGCTGAATGTGAGTATCATGCTTGGGTACTTGCTGGACCGTGATTTGGATCGCGAGGTTAAGAGCATTGCAGCTGTTGAGAATCGGACGAGGTATCAAGGGTTTAACTATACTTCTGTTGCGATCGCTAAAGGTGATTATGCATCCTTGTCTGAGAGAATGAGCGGTTGTACTGTGTCTTTGGCGGGACTGAAACGCATGTCTAAGGTCCTGAATGAGTTCCTCGCCGAGATCTTTATCTATTCGCAACGGTATGGCATTATTGGCAACCATACATTGGAGGAAGTCAACTCAAAAGGTGGATGAGTGCATTGAGACGCTGAAGAGAAGATTGGAGATGCAAACAATTCAAATCGACCAACTTTCTCGACGCGTTGAGGTCCAGCTTACAGCGGTAAGGAATGCATCATTCTTCCACCAGTGCCTGCCTAGTATCCTCCATGAGCTATACTAACCCTCTCCCGATACCGCTGTTTAATCTCATAATTCAAATCATGATCGTCGAATCTAGACTTGTTGGACCCAGATAACATATCCTCGGGCTCAGACACGCTATGAACGTTCGAGACGATGAGCCAGGGACCAGAGACTTCAGTGGCTACGTACTTGGGTGTTACGATACGAAGATTGTGCTGCTTTGGCACAAGAGATTGAGGCCCTGCGGAGGATATACTGCGCTGTTGTACGCAGTAATTATGAAGCGCGTCGACATTGTCAAACTTCTACTGGAAAATGGCTGCGATGTGGACGTCCGGAATAACAGGGGTCATACAGCAATCGATACTGCCAGGCTGTTCCCTGAGGATGAGATCGTCCAGCTTTGAGAAGATCAGATGCATTATCGCCAACACACTCTGTATGAAGTGGGGGCTGAGCACTAAAATTGAGGGAGGGTTAACTGCCAATTTGCCAAGTTGTGGAGTACGCGACCAAAGTGGCTTTTCATCAGGACAGCTTGCAGGTTTCGGGCTCGGGCAAGGATTGGACGAACGGAATCGGTACTGGGATTCTCAACGGATGGATGGCAACAGGTTGTAAGGAGGATAGATAGTACTGCTCATTACGATGCTTCACTGGAGTCTTTTCACTCCGATGATCTCCTCTGGAACACGGCCCTTCCACGATCCCTTTTCATCGTCCTCAAGCAAGTATTCGATATGGGACGCGTAAGGTTTGTTAGTATGAGCTCCTTTCGGTCGTTCGTCTCGTTTCTAGATGTATGATAAGCACTCTTCAATGGCATTTGATTCAACTGCGATGGCAGGGTACTCACCTAGAACAACAAAGTAAATTTTAAACCCCACCCCCCGATGGATCCACCACTCCGAATGATCTCTCGCTCTCCGCTAGCCCGCCAATGATACGCGTAGGGCTCAGCGTCTGTTAACGAAAAGCAAAGTTGTTGTATATTCCAAGCAAAAGGACACTTCCTGGACTCCACAAGGGACTCGGGATATTGCGAAGTGCGCAGCTGAGATGCTTATGGGTTCTTGTTGAGCTAGAGAGCTAGGTTACATGTAGACTTGCAAGCAGAACCACAACCGCAATTCGCCCTCCCTACTAGCAGCTTTCCTCTCCCAGCAGAGAACACATCCATTCCCCTCCAAGCAATATCAAGAAGCCAAACCATACGCCATATCATCAAGTGGTATCACCATTCGCCTTCGCAATGCCACACATCTCGCAGCACCAGTGGTTAGATCAGAGGCCCCCCTAAGCACCAGCGGCCTTGGTGGTGAAATCGGTCTCGGTCGGAAGGATACCGCCGTCGGAGGCTTTCTCGCAGCTACAAGCATCTGGCAGGCGTTAGAACGTGTAGTAGTAGGCCCTCGGTGGAAGGGTCTGGCAGTCGACTTACCGGCAGGACGGACACCGCAGGCACAGGTCGACCCGGCGGGCTTGGCGTTCTCCGTAGCGGCACGATCGCAGGTGCACGCGCCGGCTGGACGGGCGCCTATCAGATTGCACTCGGTCAGCATCATGGTCTTCCGCAAATGCTGCTGAGAGAGTGAGGCAAGAGCGTTGGGGTTGTAGGGAGAGCGGGCTCTCCGCAACGGCGTGGTTGGAGCAGGGGAGGAGACTTACGGCACGAGCATCGCGCACCGGTGACGGTGTTCTCGGTCTTGGCTTTTTCACAGGTGCAGCTGAGTGCGGATTGCTTGCCGCAGGAGCATTTGGCTTGGGCAGCGCAGGCGCAAGCTTGGCCAGAGCGGCCGCAGCAGGTGGTTGGGACGGTCATGGTGATGGGGGGAGGATTGATGGCGGATGTATTGTTTGAGTGTCTGGTTTCTGGTGTCTGGTTTTTAGTGGTTTGGAGTGGTGTTGGAAGGTGTTTTTGAGGTTCTGGGATTGTTGTGAATTGATGTTGGAGGAAAGAGAAGGTAGTTAAATAAGTTCATGCATGGAAGAGCGCGCTATCGATACGGCTGATCTGTAAAATGCAAATTCTGATTGGTCGAGACTAGGACGCTAAGCGTCATCCACCTGCTATTTCCACGAATGAGAAGCTTCGTATTGTCAATCGTTCTCGACCAATCAACGAATTACAAACTACTTTCTCGGGTTCAGAGCAAGATCCATTCCCAAGTCAATATCTGCATTAATTACAGCATCTGCTTTGCTACAGCTCACCTTTCTGAACTTCCTCGCACCGCTTAGAAGATTCCTCATTGCGCGAGGTCGAGAAGGCTCCTTTCAATTTGAGGTGTGGAAGGTCAAGAAATCACGCGCTTGACGGCCACACGTAGGGTGAGAATCAATTGAATCTGTTATATAACAGGCTCGATCAACAACAATGCGGGCACATTGATCCTCCGTCCTACCAAAAGGCTCACAGTCAAAAGTCTACAACATGACGCGAGCTATTTTGCTCATTTGACTTCTTGATACATGTACTGAGACGGTGAGCAGATTACCTGCGCGGGCTATCCGCTGTATGAGTGACGACGGAAACGACATCAAAGTGTCGAGAGCGTAGAGCAAGGCAAGAGACAGTGTAATGGAGAGGAGAAACGAGGGTAGTTCTATATCTCCTTTGACCTAGCGGTCAGGCTCTCTTACAAGGAGAAGATTTCATCGCGAAGAGGGAAATGGCCCTGGACCTCATGAAGCAGACTCATGGTAACCTAAATTCTCGAGGTCATATTGAAAATTCACTATGATATCTGTCACAACAGCAATCCAGTGAAAGGTCACTCGCACCTACCCTTCCAGGCTCTGCTGATGATGCTGTTGTGCATGTTAAGCAAGACAAATAACAGTTTTAACAGTAGTCTCTCAATTATTACTGGTTTTGTATGAAACCTCCTGCTACAAAGTCGTAGAAACTGATATGATCTACAGGTCTGCTACCAAGAACTGTTTAAGCAGATTACAGGAGCTGTCGCACGTTTTCCGTGATGACGAAGATTAAAGATGGCATCGATACCACACCCCCTTCCCGGTACTGAGACAACTCGCGCGCTGGCATGTATTTTGATGAGCGTCGAAAGACGCTCAAAGAAGCAAAATTCCTGAGCACATATTTACATGGACGGAATGTGTCTGAGGCGTGGCAATAATGCAACATGTAGACGTAATACGCCATGAAAAACCAAATGTAGAAAATCCGGCGGCAGGATTTTAAAAGAAGAGCAATGGGTCTGTTTCATGTACCTTGTGATCTTGGATATTTGAAAGGGATGATACTTGGTCGGAGCAAGAAGGATCAGGCCGACTCTGTTGGCCCAAAGCCGATGATTAGCATCTTAAAGTAAGAAAATATAGCAAAAGTTATCATAGAGGGCGGAAATCCCTGAATGGAATTGAAGTCCTACAGTTCAGGCACGTTGCCAGGGAAAAAAGATAATAATCACAGAGACTTCCTGAGTAGTCGCCATTTCACCTGCAAGGCAATTCTTATGGCACAAATGTTTTCTTGCGTCAACTTTCCTTTATAACGAGTTTTCCGACGGGAAAAAGCCGGTTCGTACTGATTGGTACCCACAAAATGGTGAGCTGAATGGATCTTTCTCCTGTTGGAACTGGGAGAATTTGACATTCCCTCTACATGACCTCTGCACTGACATCAGGGTGGCAAATATCGCGAACCTGTTGATGAAGGGCCAAAGCGCATACTTGCATTCCCAAACGCCTGGGAGGTTTGGAAAGAATGCAGCGCACGGGAAAGTAGACCTGCTAGCAGACTCAAAGTATATCGAGTTACCTCATGGCGTTGAAATCTGATGGCATTTAGTGGTCTTGCAGGTGGAAGAACTCGGACAAGTAACGAGGTATTTTTCGGACTTGGAGCTTGCCAAGAAAAGTAAGCGCCAAACCCCTCTCGATGATGCTGCCATCCGCGCGCACTCCGCAAATGACCATTTCATCTCACTACATCTCCGGTCATGCAGATTCTAATTGTGACGATGATCTAATATTCTAGCTCAGACATATTGTCCCATCTGACTCTTGAGGTGACAGCAAAGGACAAGTGTCCTTTGGAGCTCAGAAGCCATGGGCCTCCCCACCATCAGTGAGCGCAAACACTACCGCCTAGTATGCCAGTACCATTGTGCTACGTATTCTCATATGTCAGAGCTAACCTCTTGTACAGATTCCGGGCGAGCCAGAAGAACCTACCTCCACCATCGTCCTAACCTCAAAAGACTCCTACTTCGTCGATGTCCGCATCCTCTGTGAGAAGCTTGAGGACGAAAAGTGCCAGGAAGCTAACACACAAAACTGTTTAGCATGGGCATTTGCCGGTAAATCAAACACCACTTTGACCAAAGATTCATCGATGCAGCTCTCACACACGGTCTGGGACCACTGGATAGACTCGCGCACCAACAATCCTGATCCTGATGAGGGCGATATGTGGGTGCAGCCCAATGGAGACATCCTGGAAAGGGGGAAGGATAGTGATCCGGTCACGGGGGAAGAGACCGAGTATGAAGAACTTTGGCACGATCTACAGGTGGAGGCTTTCGGCAAAAAGCACAACCGCAGCAGCTTGGTGATGAGAGCGGACGAACCGGAAAGGAACATAAGGGGAATGGTTATCAAAATCGGAAGCTGGTGTGAAGGTATACTGAAGGTTAAAGATGAATTGACTGTAGAGAGGTGGGAATGGAAGCCGACAGATTGCGCCAGCGACCTGGCCACTACTGAAAATAGCAGAGAGAAAGAACGAACTCGCAATGATTGGATCCGAACATTCAAGATCGGCCAAGGCACTTTACCGTGCAATAATATATGCTCGCGTACCCATGGCAAATTTGGCCTGAACGCCGTGCTGAAATCCACCACTGATATTGATTGGAAAAGCGACATTGAGTGGAATGTCGTTGAGGAGTATTACTGGTAGATTGAGGCTGAAAGCGCCGTATTCGAGCTGACTGTTCAAACGTGAAACGCACAGTCATATGCAATAAGACGGCACTACTCGGCTTTGCATTTATTGCGCATTCGGTGCGCCCCTTTTGAGGCACATAGCCTCACGCCTTAGGGCCGGCCGAAGAAATAGCGGACTTTGAAATCGCTATGGGGAAAGGACATCAGACCATTGATGCGACGGAAAGAGCGGCCATGGCTCACTTCCTTGTGCCTGACAGATGATCAAGGTTCTAATAGACACCTGTCCTAGAACGGCACTATTCTTCCTCTATTACTTATAAGTACGGTCACCTGCCCTAAAACAATACGCTTTTCCCTACAACAATCCCCTTGTACCTGAAACATAGCTACGTTCATTTCTTCGCCGCACCACCTCTAGAAGGTCTTCAGTCATGCCGTACCTACCTGATGGCACGATGAATAGCGGCTCGGGCGGTCACAAGACCGCCCTTACAGGGCAGCATACTGCAGCACCTAAGCCCCTGCCTCCTCTCGATATGAGTGACAGCATCAAATACATCCCTTCACAGATGGACCCGCTTGCCTGCGCGTCGACGAGAGCTGCTCGTCAAGACCCAATACGGCTGATGATCGATGATGCAGGCGTTTTACTCAGGCTGCTTCCTTATGTGCCAGACCTCATCTCACCTTTCTTGACCAGAGACAAGGATGCTGAACTCTATCCGAGTCTCGCGAATGCAAAGGTCGGATTCTTGCAAACACTGCTCGCCCTGATCCAGGTCCTGTTTCTGGTAATGGCCCTTCCCGCCTTCGTGTTGCTGCCTGGCGGCATCTTCCTTGCTGCCACAGTATTGTGCTGTTTGGCTTGTTACCTCATCACCTTGCCCATGCAAGGACCGCCACGCATTCTCCCGAATATGGACGATGGCACAAAGTCTCTGGCGGAGCAGCACAAGAACGAACGCTGGGTATTTGTTAATGGCATATGTACCGGGTAAGATATGCCTACTCTACGCATCCACCTTCTCTGAACACTTATAGACACTCGACCTCTCAGCTTGAGGTTGACCGCCTCTCGAAGACCTTCGGACGAGCCGTTATCGGTATTCACAACAAAAGGTATGTGGCTCCTCTCTCTCAATCATTTCGGCGACTCCTAACCTAGCATCCTCACGCAGTTATGGTATACTTGCCGATCTTGGAATGTGTCTGATCCAACGAGCTGTTGCATACCACGACTCGGGCGTTCGCTTGACCTACGCCTATCTCAAAGCCATCCTCGTCGACCCCACTGTCACGAAGGTTGTCCTCATTGGCCACTCCCAAGGCGGTATCATCGTCTCCCTGGCGATCGACGATCTACTTGCACAGCTACCCACTAGAACCATGTCGAAACTCGAGGTCTATACATTCGGTTCCGCGGCCTCACATTTTTCGAATCCATCCCTCGCGCTCTTGTCCAATCCTTCTATTAATCAGCGTGGTGATCAAACATCACTACAGATATCTCAATCCAAAGCCGACCCGGCCGATGCCAACCAGGGCCAACATGTTATTCCTCATATGGAGCATTATGCCAACGAATACGATCTGGTCCCTCGCTGGGGTGTACTTCATTCCGTACAGGATGTTCTTCATACCCGCTACGCTGGCTCGGTATTTGTCCGAATGGGAGGCTCAGGTATGTGGAGTCATACCCCTCAGAGACCTTATGCCGAGTCGTTGAGACGCGTACTGGATATTTGTCCTCTGGTTTTTCTCCTTAGACGTGACCTACTAGTCGACTTCGTGCATTGTACAGGGTATGCTAACCCCAAGATCTAATTAGGTCATATGCTGAACCAGCACTACCTCGATCCCATGTTCCCCCTGTCAAAATGTCAAATGCTGGCAGCCAAAGAGAAAAGAGGCATAAAATTGAAGTCTGGAGGGGAAATCGCTGGTGACAATGAAGCTAAAGTCGAAGATAAGTTCGATGAACTTTTTCTCGACCGGATAGTTACCCCTGATGAGAGGTTGGCTATGCAAAGAGATTTTACGGCAATTGCGGGCCTTGTGAGGCGCGAGACCGGTCTTGAATTTGGCACTGGGCAGGTCGTCAAGGATGCGTACGGGCTAGGCAATCGTAAAGATGCCAATGGTGATGATTGCTTGACTTTTAAAAGGACGGCTAGTGACAGGGTTGTGGCTGAGGAAGCGAGGGGTAAGACCGTAAAGGACTTGAGTCGACTTTGGAAGTATGTTGGAGGGGAGTCGCCCATTGATCACGAACATGATGAGTACAGATACCATGAACAACCACCCCACAGGCACCGCAAGCACCACCACGACCACCATAATCAAAGGAAAGCTGACCGGGAATCGGGGGATGGGCCGGTGCTCGAACAGCCAAAGTCGCCCGTTTCATCGGTATTCGACCGCCCAGAGTCACCGCTCACTCATCCAAGTCCCACCACTGACGAGCAATTCTTCTACGTAAGTAGCTCCTTCGAGCCATTTTCACCTCATTTTCAGGGGGAAAGTGAGTTGAGTTGGATGTTCTTTGGGAGCGTCCTCCCTTTTTGAACCTGAGTCAAAATCCAAGCGAGTCTTAGAAAGATATTCTGACTTGATTGATACGTAGTGGAATAAAGGAAAACACGGGCAACACGCCAGGGGTCCCAGGACCTCAATTCAATCTCGTTGAGCCGGTGCTGGTGAGGAAGCCCTGTCGATTTGGTCAAGCGTACTTTGGCCATGGGTTTGTGGATGGTCTGTTGTGCTGTTTTCCTTTGCTTGTATATATTCCTTTGGCCTGAGAGACTCGCCTGGGGCTAGTATGGGGGTTTTTGACTTGTCGGATGTGAGAGGTACAAGTATACAATCCGATTGGGCTGTGCTTCTTGCCTGCTTAATACCGCATGCTGCCCTTGAAGTGTGTGGTTATGCCCATGCAATTCCTCGCCGCAAGAAAATTCATACACGCGCCATTGAACTTCAACTTCATCGAGAGTGCGCAAACCTGAGACTCAATATAGATGCCCCTCCCGATCAACTGCAATAAAGCTAGGGTGTTAGACACTGGTTAACATCATTGTTTGCCGCTAGTTTGCCATTTATGCGTAGAGCTGCGTGATTGGACCGCGGCGGAAGTGTTAAACATCGGTAGTCAAGGAGCCATTGTCAACAAAGGCATTCACTTTCTTGCCGCTTCAGAATAAAATCTTGAAACCTTTACACTCCTTGTTTAAAAAGATCTACCGACAGAAATACTGCTTTGCTACTCTCGCTGCAAAACACAACTCTCAACCGCACAGCTCAGCTTGGACTACGGAGCTTACTCTTGTCTCACCGCCTCATAAACCTTGTATCACCTGGATCGCAAGCAGTCAAAAAGCCATCAGAGCTAGCTCATAATATCAACACATGGCCGTTATCCGGATTCCTATCATCACTATGCTTCTACCGACCATCGTCTGCCTTTTCGTTGCTACCGCTTATAGCATCAATATCACCACTTCCAACGTCCTTACCCCAACCTTCCCATCCAATACCTCCTCCTCTGCCCGCCTCACCCACGCATTCGGTTCCAACGCCACCATCTTCGCGCCCCTCACAGCGCCTATTTACCGTAATGTTACTCCCGGCGACGTATGGGTCTTCCCCAGCAGTGCGAACGACCTTGGTGCGAGGCAAGTAAGCTGTGAGTGTTTTAACCCTGACGGTGAGTTGTGCTCTTTGAAGTATGGGGCAGAGGAGTTCTCTGATGTGAAGGACAGACCAATGCTGCATACCCGCCTCCTCTAGCGTGGCGCCCTTCTGCATGCCGACTGGATCTACGTGCTGCGGGGATACGTTCTGCGTGGCGGACGAGACTTGCTGTGGGGAGGGTTGCTGCCCCGCTGTAAGTCTCCTTTCCCACTCCTCTCTTCTATCTTCTCCCGATCCACCTTCCTATTCAATTTGTAAGGCCAGCATCGCTGACACGGAAAAGCTTACAACTTGCAACGTCAAATCCTCCGTCACCGGCTGCTGCCCCAGAGGCGAGGTCTGCGCCATTCCTGACGGTGCAATCTGCTACGATCACACCTCGTCAAACTGCTCGAACCGGGCCTCCCCACCGCCGAATTGCTGCCCCGCCCACAACCCCTTCTGTCGCGACTTCAAGCCGCGCGGATGGGGCTGCTATGGCGTCTCTACGACTGCGTCCTCTACTTCCACCATACCGACCATGACTGCGGCCGGCACTTCGAACATCTTTGCGCCTCCTGCGAGCACGTCTCCGAGCGTGATCTCTACGCATACCATGACGATTTCCGTGGTCTCGGACGGGCACGGTGGGGTTTCCCTCGACTTTCCGACCAAGAGCGATGCCGCAGGTTCAGAGGGTGGCGAGACGACGTACGTGCTGGACTGGCCGGCGAGTTCCGCTACTCCTATCACGGCCGCGACGAGCGGTCAATCCGTCGAGTCGACGTCGAACACAGTGCTCTCGGCAGCAGTCGCAACGTCTACCGCGTCGTCTACGACCGCGCAGTCCACGTCAGCGAGCTCATCCACAGTACCACCCCGCTCATCGTCTACACCCGCACTGTGCTACAACCCAGACGCTAACTCGCATCCTCCCTGTCCCACCACGGCAACGCCCCTCGCTTCGTCCTCAACTTCCGGCGGAGGGTTCAACCCATCCGGCGCTACGATTGTCAGATCGCAAGCGAGCAAGCTCCGCATCCCTCTCCTCCACCCCCTCGACGACAACAACGACCACCAATCCCGGCCCGGCAACACCTTCTTCTTCTTCTTCTTCTTCCTCCCCCTCCTCGCCGCCTCCATCCTCTACGTAACATTCGGCCACTTCGTCAAGCGCCCCGATGCCAACCGCGCACAACTCGGATCCGCACTCCGCGCTCTCGGCTACGATGACCCCCAGATCGACGCCATCCTCGCCGGACCCCGGACCGGTGTCGCCGAGCCCGGGACCGCGGAGAAGAAAGACATCACCGTCGTGCGGGGGAGCGCGCGGCCCCTGCTGGCGCCCCGGGTGGTGTCCAAGGGGCAGATCCGGGTGGTAAAGGGCAGTGCGAGGCCGTTTGTGCTGGGGAAGAGAGCGCATTCGCTGTGGGAGGGGATGAGGGGGGCGGGTGATAAGGAGGACGGAGGGGAGGAGAGCGTAGAGGGAGATGGTTCTGTGGGGGAGAGGGGGGAGGCTTGAGATGGATTTCTGGCCTGCGTGCGGTTTGGGCTGGGGATGACGATGAGTTTCCTTGATGAGTGTTGTGTGGTGGATGTTTGTGACTGCGGCTGGATTCGCGGTTGATCATGGTCTCTTCTTCTTTCATCTTGAATCCATAGGGGACGGCGCGGCTTCTTGTTATGTGGTGGTTTGGAAACAAGGACGTACGTTGAGAAGGGAAAGATTTCTCGGCGAAACGCGACAGTGTTGCATAGCAGTCATTTTCATAAGCCTCTTCTATTGCTCTAATATTGAAAGATGCTGGAAGTCTAGTTTTCTATGTGGATTGTTCGCTAGAGCTTTTATGGGATACTGGAATGATACACAGCTACATTAGCTATGAGGGAGGGCCAAAGGATCAAGTGCCTGCACCTGAAAGTTATGATAGATAGTATGAAAAATCGCACACATCGTTTCCTTGTGAACCTTTGCATCACTCCTCATGCCCTCTACTACCGCTCACGCCTGCGGTTCCCCCAGCCAAACTGTCGCCTCTGGGCGGCCTCACTACTCCACCTCCATTCTCAGTCCCAGGACTCTGCGCCATTTCTCTCGGAGACGCAGTCCCACTCCCGGGCACTGGTCTCCTAAGTTGTGGCGCCGCACCTTGCGCTTGGCTCCTCAATGCATTGATCTGGAAAGGGTTTCTGACGGGAGAGGTGGTTCGTGTGCGTGAGGGCTCATCTGTTGGCGAAGGAACGAGGTTGTTAGTGTTGATGGGCGTGGGTTTAGCGGGCGGACGTGGTTGGGATTGAGATGCAGAGCGAGAGCGGGATTGAGGGGAGGATGATTGAACAGAGACGGCTGGCGGGGCTATTGGTGGTGCTTGACGCGGTTGAGATTGTGCGGGTGGTGGGGGTCGTTGTTGGTTGTGAAGTTGGCCAGGTTGGGGTTGAGTCTGGGTTTGGACCTGGGACAAAGCGGACTGGGGTGGTTGTGGCCATTGAGTTGGAGAGTCCTTAGGCGGGGCCGATGGCGGTGGTCCATTGCGAGATTGCGGCGGCGTCTGCGCTTTCGATGGTTGTGCCAGTCTTGATGCCTGCTGTGAGATATAGGCGTAGGGGTCGTACTCAAGGCCCACAGACGGTGGTGGTTGTGGAAAGTTGCTCGTAGATCCAGTAGGCCGAGGAAACTTTGCCGCTCCGCTTGATGCTCTCCGCTTCCCTCGTGTGGATTGACGCCGTAGTAGGCCTCGCACCTCTTCGATAGAGACGGTGCGATCAAATTCGGGAATGTCCATCGTTGAGACGGAATGGGCGACTGACTTGGGAGTTGTGGGCTCGATAAGATCGCCAGGAGTATGAGCTGTATCGGCAGCCGGGCGACGAGAGTTCAAAGTGGTGAGGGCATTACTCTCAGAGGCAGCGGGATGGCGTAAGCGAAGTGGAGGAGGTGTGACCGAGTCACGCATGTTAGGTTCAGCACTGGAGGTTACGCCTGAAGGTCCGCTCTTAGCAGGGAGGTCTGGTATCTCCGCTGGAAAGAGTCTCTTTGCGTCTTTAGCTGTGGCAGCCGCTTCACGGTTGGCGGCTGCTTGCGCGTCGGAGACAGTGACAGAGTAGGTGGGCTGGTCGGCGCTGCCTAGAGCTGATCCTGCTCCACCTGGACCGTTGATAGGAATTTTTCGCAGGGCTAGGACTAAAGCACACATGAACTTCGATCGACGAGCAGCTCTGATAGTTTCGTTAGACCAATTGGACTTGTGTCTGATCTCAACCTTCAGCTCCATCTTGTCCATCGCTGCAATACCGGTGATCTCGACATCGATGTCCGGCTGGAAGTCTCTCGAGTTCTCCTTGTCGGTGACGAACGCCTGCATTTCATTCCTGAGAAGCTGGACATCCTCGATGGTGGTACCAAAATCGATATAAATAGAGAGCTGTTCCCGCATAGCATCAGACCTCGAGACGTTTTGGATCCACATACTATTGAGCACAATATTTGGTACTTGTGTCAATTTGTGGGTATTGATGTGCTTAAATACTGTAAAAAGGAGCGAGATGTGTTTAACGACTAGCTGGTCATCACCAATGTCGACTCGGTCAAGTACGTCGAAAGGATGCTTGACGAACAGGAAGATGCAAGAGCCAAGGACTTCCTGGGCTGTTGTGGCAAAGACGAAAGATAGTGATAGCAAAGCGGTACCAGTCGTTGCCAGGGTAGTCGTCAAGGAGGTGTTCAAGAAAGCCACTATAGCAATGTTAGAAGGTGCACACAATTATAGTATTGGAATAACTTGCCGAATACAAAGACAACGACGATAAAGACAACACTGCACAGCAGATTGTCCAACACGTTGATAGCCTGATCAACATCGTGCAAGCTGCTAGCAATCGAATGCCGTTCCTTGCCAAATTCGCAAATCGTCAAAATCATTTCGTCGAGACTGATGTCTCCATTGCTGTCTCGATCCAAAATCGCAAAAGCCTCCTCGGCTTCGGCGTAATGATCAGGACCAAGGACCTCAACAACATCGTCCATGAACAGAGCTTCCTTGCCCTCAACCACAAAGCTCATCCATAATCGTTTAGCCAATGCTTCTGAGGATTTGTTCTTCTCGAGAGCTTCTACTACGATTGAGTGAGCGGAGTCGGGGTTGAAGACCTGCTTTCCAGTGACCTCAGAAGCTATGTTGCCGAAAGCGGACGTAAGCTTGTCGCCGAATCGGCCAACATTCATCAGAAGCTTCATAGGCGTGGCGGAGCCCGAGTGCTTTTGACCATGTTTACTTCCTGGGATATCGATAGAGTCGTGGATAATGTAGTCTTCTTCGGCGAATTCGTTGCAGTAAGCGGGGAACAAATGGCGAGAAGCGTCGTAGAGTAAACTCAAGAGGTAGATTCTGTGCTTCGAGTCTTTGATCTTCGCATGGAATTGCGTATGGTGATAGCTGATGGAGATGAGCTGTATGAGTAATTTCTCAAATAGAAGAATCCAAGATGCTACCAAAAATGACGCAAGGATCTCTTGGACGACGGCTTCCCAATGTTTGAGTACGGTACCGTTGCCAGATAGAAGTGGATCATGTTTCTGGGTGGTATTCGTAGGACTCTGCGCCTTAGTGAAGTCCGCTTGTTGCCTTCGCTGGTTTGGATTACGGGTCATAACCTATGATAAGAGACCTTAGCTCGCACGTACTTCTTCCAGCAATATGTGCAAGGCCTACCGGTGCAAATGTAGCCAACGATGCCAACGCCCATCCGCATAGAGACAAGTATATTTCCAAAGATTGTATGACCAAAGAATATTTCCTGGTTCCTGAGCTCACGATCCCGCACAAGAATTCAAAGATCCACGGAAGGGTTTTCGCAGCGAGCTTCGATACCCATAAACTGAGCCATATACATTCCAACCACGAAAAGATCCAGACAATACGGACACCGCCTAGAGTTGCATTTTGTGCTGCAGTAGCTCCAATGATGATAGGTATGGCGATGATAGTAGCCAAAGGTAGAACATATAGGAAGTATTGGGTGACGACCGAAAAGTTCAAGATCTTGTTGTATATTATGCCCATCTGCGTGACAATCTCTTCCTCCCCATCACTGCCCTTCTTCCCAGTCTTCTTTTCAGTTCTCCGTCGGCCAGCGACATGACGCTGGTAAAAGCCGGCTTTCTCATTGAGCTGCTGCTCAGGGGCACCAGTAGTGGTAGGGGTGTAGGAATCTGTCTTGCGGGCTCCAGTCTTACTATTGCTGACACTGCTCATGGGCATGGTGATCGTAGCGTCGTTAGGATTGCTCATCGTAGACGAATCGCTCTGGTTCGGTATGTGTTGGAAACCCTTGGAGGAGCGATTGGTAGAAGAACGCTTAGACCCAGGCATTGGTTCCTGAGGGAGAGTAGACTTGGATACAATCGATGCTCGATGACTTTTGATGACCATGTGTGGCTAAAGAGAGAGTATATTGCGAACGAGCCTTCCCCCTGAAGAGAGTGACGTTGGGTTTCGTGATGAAAATGCAGAGGAGGAAGCTGCCTCCAGGGCTGTAACGACTGTGGTTTGGGGCGAAGGAATGTATAGCTGGTCAGTGAGGACCGTGGTGAAATGGCTGAGGAGGCTCAGAAATGGAAAACAGTAAGAGTCGGGGCAAGAAGAGAAAAGGCACAGGCAAGACGCCCGTTTCAGGGGCGATACATGCAGGAGGAATGAGAAGTTGCCCGCCAAGTTTCACCGGGGCCGGGTCTCGACAGTACCCTTGCTTAGCTCCTTATTAGCTAACGAGCCGACGGCGACAATCCCAAGAGGCAGGCGAATCTGATGCAAGGATGAGTATCATCACCTCTGTTGCAAATTTGATTGACCCTCAAGGAGTATCCATCTAACGAATCCCTGTGCCCTTGAAACTCGAAGAGACACGAATCGTCTCAAGAAGATAACGAACCAATGATATCATGACCGACACAAAAGACCAGGAACCCGCAGAAATGCGAGTTGATCCAGCACGAGCAAAACACCTCTCCTCAAACATCTCCTCCATACTCTCTCGCATCGAGTCCGCCAAACCTTCTTCAGGCCCACCAGTCCGCCTCGTCGCCGTCTCCAAGCTCAAGCCCGCCAATGACGTTCTAGCCCTGCATTCCGCACCCCACAACCACCTCCATTTTGGCGAAAACTACCAGCAAGAACTCCTCCAAAAATCTCTCCTTCTGCCCCGAGAAATCCGCTGGCATTTCATCGGCGCGTTGCAGACGAATAAGTGCAAGCCGTTGGCGGAACAGATACCGAATCTGTGGTGCGTGGAGAGTGTGGATACGGGGAAGAAGGCTGATCAGCTAGAGAAAGGGAGGGCGGCGCTCTGTGAGAAGGAGAAAGATTACGGGGGGGTGCCATTGAGGGTGTTCGTGCAGGCCAATACGTCCGGGGAAGAGGAGAAGAGTGGGGTGGAACCTGAAGGGGCGGCGGAGTTGTGTAGGCATGTCAGGGAGCAGTGTCCACATTTGAAGTTGCAGGGGTTGATGACCATTGGGGCTATAGCGAGGAGCAAGGGGGCGAAGGAGGGGGTGGAAAATGAAGATTTTTCAAGACTGAGGGAGGTTAGGGATCAAGTCGTGAAGGAATTGGGGTTACAGGAGGGGGATCTGGAGCTCAGTATGGGCATGAGCGAAGACTTTGAGAGTGCGATTCGGTGTGGAAGTAATGAAGTCAGGGTCGGGAGCACGATTTTCGGGGAGAGACCGGCCAAAGGGGATGCGAAGATTAAGGAGACGGTTGAGGAGGGGAAGGGATGAACATAAATCGCGGTGAGGTTCATGATATTGACCCATGACTGCCTTTGTCAGGCGAGGTTTCCCCCCCTCCGATACAAAACAGGCAGTCGAAGCGCTACGAATCTCTAAAATTTTGACATGACGAGCACCAACGAGGATTTATCTTGCTGTTGGACGCTCAACTGAAGCAATTTCGATCATACAAGATCAGTAGCTTTTCTTGGGGTGTTACCAATACTTGACCTAACACCAACAAAAGCCAGAGTCCCAGAATGCAACATTTTTTATTCCTGACAATTTGCCTGCTGTATGGTACTTCCGAGCTCTTCTGATGGGGTATTTCTTGTTAGAAGTCTTCATTGAGCGGGAGTCTCTCCTTTAGCGCACTTTCCATATGGCAAGCCACCAGCACTGGCGAAAATTCCAAGCTAAGGGAGAGCAGTATCAGAATTTTCCTTGAGGCCAACTTCCTCACAAGGGTGCTTAGGAAGTGGCCACGCCTGACACTGACGCTGCTTCCAGCACCTGATGTATATTCTCAATTTGACCGCTTCCCACGGCGTATCCATTCACCCATATCTGAAATGTCCACTGGTAAAACTGATTGTGAAGCACCATGAACTCGGCCAAGCCTCTCAAAGCCGTGCATGCATCATTGAACGTAAGAGGTCCGCAAGAAAGGTATAGATTTTGAATAGTGATCCTGACAAAGCCATAGTCGAAGATTCTACTTGGTGGGAATGCATTCGCGAATTGGCGGCAGACGGGCTGCATGTTCTCGATCATTGCTAGTAGCACTAGTGTTGGGTTCATCTGGGGCTTCCACAGGCCATTGAAGGATAGCAGTGCTGGAGGGTTGGAGTAAGGGATATTGTAGCGGCTTTTCGCGGGCGTCAGGTTCGATCCCGTGATTGTCACAGTTATGAAAGGAGGGATCCGGTGAAGGACCTACTCACATGGTGTTGGTGTTTGTGATGCTGCTCAAATGTTGGCAAGATCCATTGGTGGCTGTCACGCATAAGGGAAGCAGTAGTGAGAGCAAAGCAAGATATCTGGGGACTCTGAGAGGAAACATTTGAGGTACGCAGATGAGTGCAGCGAAAAGATTGAGGATCAGCGCCTGTCACTGAACAGTAATAGCATTGTTTGTGCAGGATGGTCGGCTCAAACCCATGCCTACGATCAGGTTGAGAGGGCAAAGGATAAGGAGTGACGGGTTATGCGATAGGAGAACGAAGCACCTCGTGTATGCACACTGCATTACAGGCGCAGTTCTCCACAAATTGAATGCGCATATTGCCTCGTGCAACAGACGCGCTTTGCTTGGAGCAAAGTTGTCGAACGACGCGACACCCTTTTCGCCTTCTGAGGAGACGGCACCTCTTAAGAGAAATTTCTTGCGGCGTTTTATTTGCCTTGCGATGACAAGCTAACAGCAAAGCCATCAATGTCGCTTTCGATTCCTCATCGGCGCATCATGAAGGAGTATACTGTGGAGAGAGCCGAGTTAAGAACCGAAGCTCCAGAAGAGCGCTACCCTTCCGCCCCGTAAGGACTCGTACGGGGGCACGGGGGTGGCTAACAAAACCCGCTAGAGGATACTCTACAGGTAGTGCTAGCGCCCTCGCCACAATAATCTGGCAAATTGACTCAAACTGAGCCGTGGGAAAGCCCTTGAGCCCCCAATTTCCAGGCCATTGACGCCATCAGCCAGAACGACAGGGATGCTGTCGCCGGACTAGACAAATGCTAAGATGGAAGACAGCGGTGTAGCAATCGAGGCGCTGCTCAGGTACCTCTCCGACATCATTGACTTTGCTCATCATCCTCCACATTCTCCTTGAGGGAGGGGCACTGATCGGGTGGAGTCATCTCAAGTGATTTAACTTGTTGTGTACCAAGTATAGAGTACTTAACATCTCTATCCGCAGCAAACGCCGTGGCACTGTATGACCCAAAAAAAGGAGCTAATGTGCTCAGCATCTACCGATGTGGTTGTGTTAGGAGCGCAATCAAAGTTTGTTGCCGATTTCTGCTGTTCCCATGATACAAAGTGAGAGCATGAGGAGCGTATGGATGTCTACAGCACAATCGATGATGGAAGGGTTATGGTCATGTGAGCTCCTGACGATAGTGAGCTCGACTGAAGGCTGAACCTTCCTGTGCACCCTTCTTCTTATGAGGCACGCATTTCTATATACACTGTTCATCTATCCACAATCTTTTCTAAGGCAGGATCTTTGCCTTCTTCGTGATACATCGGGGAAGCGAATACATCTCGTCCACAGCACCCTTCAGGTTTCTGTCCGTATATGGACTCAAAAAGTCCCAAGTACAGCAAGGATCTAGACAAAGGTCATAGCTCAAAACATCAAGATGACGCATAGTTGCACCATCAGCAACCACTTCGGTGTGAGTGGAAAATGGCTTTATGTATGGCTCATGGTAACGAATTCTACGGCTATGCTGCTGTTCGGATACGATCAAGGTGTATTCGGTATACTCTAATTCCTGCATTCCTCGAAGGTGAACGCCTGCTGATCGAATTCAGGTGGCATCCTTACCCTTGAAGACTTTGAAGCACGCTTCCAACTAGAGGACAATGAGACCCTCAAGGGTGTCATCGTCGGGTCCTACGATCTAGGCTGCTTGGTTGGGGCACTGGCAACGGGCCCGATCGGAAATTGGATTGGTCGAAAGCGATCTATTTTGCTGGGAACAACTGTCATGATGATCGGCGCGTTCATGCAGTTCCTTGCTCCCAATTTTGGGATCATGACGGCAGGACGGTGAGCAAATACCACCTTGCCCGCGACTTACTTCATGACTGAGCATTGTCAGTGTCATCGCGGGTGTTGGGAATGGCATGAATACTGCTACAGCTCCAGTATGGGCTTCAGAGACTAGCAAGACAGCCAACCGTGGTAAGACGGGTATGACATTGATGGTTATCAACATTGGTGGCCTGGCAGTATCATGCTGGATGACTTGTGAGCATCTGCTCGATGATACCTCGAGCAGGAAATAACGACTCATCTAGATCTTTTCAGCTTCGTCAAGTCCGAGCTTGCGTGGCGTTTTCCTCTTGCCTTTCAGCTCTGCTTCGTACTCGTCATCTTTCTCACCGCCTTCTGGCTGCCAGAATCGCCTCGATGGCTCGCTATGAAGCATCAGGACGACAAGGCTCTTGCGGTCATGGTTGCCTTGGAGGGAAGCAGGGTGACAAGCGAAGGCTCAACCGCCAGGCGAGACTTCGAAGAGATCAAGACCTCCATCGCGCTCGAACAATCTCTAGTAGTTAAGCGTGAGACTAAACCATGGTTCAGACTTATTCTCGGCGTCGCCGTTCAAGCCATGCAGCAATTGACTGGCATCAACATAATCTGCTACTATCTACCTTATGTTCTTACCGAATCCGTCGGCCTGGATGGATCTAGGGCCCGCCTGCTCGCCGCAGTCAACGCTATGACGTATCTTGGCTCCACATTCGTTGGCCTCGCTTTCGTTGAACGCTGGGGTAGGAGAAGACTAATGATGTATGGTGCACTTGGTCAATGCTGCTGCTGGCTCGCCATAACGCTCCTCCTGGGCTCTGCATCCACGGCGGGCCTCCGCTCTACCCGCCAGCAGCAGCTCGGCAGCGCTGCTGTGCTGTTTTTCTTTCTCTTCAACTTCTTTTTCGGCGCTAGCTGGCAAGGCGTGTCATGGCTTTACCCTACGGAGATCAACAGCACCCAGAACCGTATCTCCGGCATGTCGTATGGAGTTGCCACCAATTGGCTCATCAACTTCGGTGTGGTTTTCGTTACCCCGTTAGGCATCGCAAGCCTTGGATCACAATTCTACGTCATTTGGACCGTCCTCAACGGCCTAATGGTGCCAATTATCTACCTGTTCTACCCCGAAACCGCAGGACGCTCTCTTGAAGATATCGACGGAATGTTCGAAGCGCATCCCACGGTCTGGGTCTTTATGAACAAGAGCATGACTGCGCGGAAAGCAGCAACTTCAAACGGTAGCCAGGACAGTGGGGAGAATATATCGACCTTCCGGACAGCAGAACATGTCGTGACATTTTCTAGAAACGTTAGTGCACTTGAGCTCGCACCTCTTGCGAACCTGCGGCATCGTCAGCCCGGCGGGGGTCCGACTCCTTTGGGAAGCATGACGCCTGTGCAGAATGGGGCCACGCTTGCGGAAGATAGGACGGTGGCAGACAACGCGGCTGGAGCTATGGAAAATGGGACCGAAGCTGTGAAAGAAGACGAGGATGCGGACGTCGTATCGTTACAGTTGGCGCCGAGGGCTACAGTGCTTTCAGTGTCGGCATCGCCTCTAGGACCACAGACTTCGTCTACGGCATTGCTCTGAAAGTACACCCTCATTGTTGGTCAAAAGCGGTGTCTTTGAGGGACATGGAGCATTGTGAATTATGTTCTGAGACTTAGGACTGTAGACACTATCTTAGATAGGTAGACATTGGTGCTTAGCAGGACGATAGTCAACATGTCGTATTCCGGATAGCTGATCTTAGCGAGCCAATCAGCATAGCAAAGAGATTGTCATCATTGATCCGGAATAGGTCAAGTGTGAAGAAATCGCCGACATTCCCGGACTAAGCCCCCCGGAAGGATGACGCTATGCCCAGCCGAGACGGCCGAAGACGCGCCAAAGATGAGCACTGTCAGCGTCATCAAACGTAAACCTGCCAAGTCCATACATATCTTTCTATTCTCACGTTGAATTCAATGTTCCTTCACCTCCATCTTCTGCAAACAATGCGCTTTGTATCTCTTCTTCATTCAACCTGAACTTCATCGGCCATACCTTCCTTTCAAGTCGCCATGTTGTCCGCAACCCTCCCCCGCCGTTTGCTGGCAATATGTCTCTCACTGCTCACCGTGTCTCGAATATCAGCACAATCCGTGGCGCCGAGCAATGCCACAACGAACAATACTGTCGAATTCGTCCTGTCTACCTTCTTGAACCAAATGAGCATCCAATCCAGAATTTTGCCCCTCACAAATGGTGCTGGATTGTCTGGCAGTCTCTCTCAGCTTGAGGTCCGTCACTCTGCTCACTCATCGTGGCTTCTCTAATCTTTCTGCAGCAAATCAATCCCCAAGGTCCGTTAGTCCTGACTACCACCAAAACCGTCGAATCCCTTCAACCCGGAGACATCGCATACATCAGCTGCGAACCCAGCGATTACTCAGGCGACATCGATGCTGCGAGGACCATGAATCTGGCCGTGAACAACAAACCCTATGCTATCGTCCTGTACAGTGAGTATGCAGCTACATGCAGTTTCAGTCCTTCGGGAGACTTTCAATACGTGTCCGTGTATACCATGCAGAATGCCAGCTCCTCGGTCGCGGTCGTGGATGGATTGCAGAAAAACAACCCACCATACCCGGCCACGAGCATATCGGTGGATCAAAAATCAGCGAATGGGACGAGCAGTAGTGATAGTGGTAGCGGCGGCTTGGGGAAATCCCCGACCACAGCGGTGGCAATGATTATTCTCTACAGCATCACTGGCATAATCACTGCTTTATTCCTAATCATCATCATTGTTGGAGCTATCAGAGCGCATCGACACCCAGAAAGATACGGGCCAAGACGTGTGATTGGAAGAGTCAGGCAAGGCAGGGCCAAAGGGTTGGCAAGGGCTATGTTGGAGACTCTACCTATTGTCAAGTTCGGCGATAAAGAAGAGGATGATAAACCTGCAGAGCAAGGTAGAGATGTCGAACTGGCTGGTGTACCCCAGGAAGCCGCGGCAGGCACGGAACACCATGGAGATGGAGCTAGCAAATCGAACACGGATGCACCGGCAGCAGGCGGACCGGATGTTGTGACGACCGAAGCGGCCGCTGGCTCAACGCAGCCGAAAGAGGGTGCAGCAGCAGACGCAGCCGATAGTGCGGACAACGGTCTGGCATGTTCAGTGTGTACGGATGATTTCATCAAGGGGCAAAATATTAGGGTGCTACCGTGCAAGCATAAGTTTCATCCGGAGTGCATAGACCCCTGGTTACTGAACGTGTCCGGGACCTGCCCTCTTTGGTAAGCAATCCATTCGCCCAATGCTCTATCCACTTCCTAATCTCCCTTTATAGCCGTGTCGACCTCCATCCCACCTCACCCGACAATGAAGAGCCGGAAGAGGATGGAGCCGATACCGACGTGATCCCGGCTGATTCTGGTGATCGCTCCATCCCCCCTACCGAATCTGCACGCCGCAACCGCCGTTCTCGAATCCTGAGCACTCTCAACGTAGGCCGTATGCGCCACGCTACAGCGGACGAACGCATAGATGCATTGAGGAGATTAAGGGAAGAGAACCAGGCAACGAACGACAATGCCGATCAAGGCGGCTGGATCGTTGGAGAGCGGACGATAAACAGAGCGAGGGCGAGATTGAGCAGAGCTTTTGGATCGAGACCTGCTTCGGGTATACACGGTTCCCGACCCACATCCCAAGTTCCTGCTGCTGCCGCGTCCGCAGAGGCCCCAACCACTGCGGAGACCCCCGCTACTGCAGAGGCACGTGCATCTGAAGCAGCAGCAACTAATGAAGCACCTGTTCCCATTCAAGCAACTCCATTCGCTGGTGCACTGGCTTCGAGTCCACGGTGACATGGCTTTTTCACTTCACAGTTTCCTAAGGGGGTTTGAACGTGCTAGGATCATGTCGTTGATCTTATCTTTTAGCGACATCACAATTCACGAGGTCACGTACAAGATGTGAAGATGATGATACCCTGATGCAAGGGTGGAAACGAGTGGCGTATCTTTTGGGAGCTATTTCCCCCCTGGGTAGGATTGGTGGATACCCTTTTTGTATCATATTCAAGCTGCACATAGTGGATAGACATCTCACATACATTTTCTCTTGTAGCGGGCTTCCGCCAGCATCCCTATCTCGATCCATGATGTGCATTAGGCCTGAGTTGCAACTCACGGCTGAGCGCTGGGCACACTGTTGCGAAAGAGGACTTGGCACGTGAGATGGCTACTTGTAGCAGGCACGCCGCCAGATGGCGCCGTGACTCTTTTGTTTTCGCCCCTCGCGCCGAGTCAGAGCACCATACCCCGAAGCGTTCTTGTTCATACTCGAAATTTAAAAACCCCATTCCAAGTCCGCGCACTAAACACCCTTCGATGTTTGATCTCCTTGATCTTTTCACGATCTGCACCTGCTTCCACTGCCACCTTTTTTTTCTTTCTTTTTTTTTCTCTCCTTCTTTTTCTCTCCTCCTTTTTCTCTCTTTCCTTTTCCCTCTTCCATCCCCCCCCCCCCCCCTTTTTGGCGCATCCCACCCACTACCCCTCCAACCAACAATCGGCCGCCTGCGTCGAATCAGCGCCCGTGATTCATCACTTCCACGGGTCCCCTAAAGCCGGCAGGCATCGAGGCACGATGTGATCGTGTCGATGGTCCCGGATAGGCGTTTCGGGGCTCGTTGTTCTTTCTTTCTTGCTTGTTTGTTTTGTTTTGTTTTGTTTTGTTTTGTTTTGTTTTGTTTCGGTGGGGTGGGGTGCGGTGCGGTGCGGGGAGTGAAAGGTTGGGAATCTTTTTTGACGGATGCTTGGTTTGGTGGGGAGATTGGTTTGTGGGGTTTGTTTGCTTGGGTTTCGGCGGGGGGGTGAGGGTGAGGGGGTGAGGGGGTGAGGGTGAGGGGGTTGGGGGTTGGGGGATGGGGATGGGGATGGGGATGGGGATGGGGATGGGGATGGGGATGGGGAGGGGAGGTGGGGAGGGATGGGGATGGAGGATGGGGGGAGGGGAGGGGAGGAGGAGGAGGAAGCTCTGAGGATGGGAACTCTGCGAAAGTGTCGAAGTTGTGTGTTAAAATATCATCCTCCTCATAAGATAAGCAACATCTGGCATCAAATTACTTCAGCCTTGATTTAGAAATAAAGCTATTCTTTTCGTCGTTCCGATGTTGTGTAAAGAAGGGAGGCCACGGTTATGTTTGATTGTTTGATTGTTTGTTTGTTTGTATAAGTGCCATGAAAACAAAGACAATGCAAAATGTACGGAAGGGTCTGTCATTTGCGGTATGTATTCAGAGTTTGGCAAAAGATCGAGAGAGAATTTTGAGTGTCGTTGGGGTGGTTGACGTTTTTGGACACTTTGTATGGATTTGGTGACGGAGTACTGGAGAGAACTGATTATACAGAAAGGAGTGGCGAAAGTTAAACAGTGACTGACTGGCTCTTGCACGGCAGTATGTCGACAATGGGAATACCACACTTTGTTGTTGGCTCAAAAGGGAAGGAACGGAGACAAGATTCGATCCGGATCTCACAAGCTTTATCATATGAGTGCGTTATGAGAAAGGGTTATTATTTTCGAACTCTTCGTTCCTTCTCCCCTTTTTGGCTCACTCTTCCCACTGCAATGCTGTCCTCATGTCGATCAACGCAGCGTCGACGTCGGACTAGAAAAGCGAAAAGAGTAAGCAAACGAGGCGCGAATTTCAATACGCCCTCTATACATACTGCGTGAACGATCAAAGACAGTCTATCCACAATCGCCTCAAATCCGTCATTGAGTCTCTACCTCCGTTGTTCCCGCCTCCTCAGATGACCAACACCAATTCTCAGACATTGTCGCATACGCACGGTCCGTTGTCACTGCCACATGTGCGTCTCCCAGTCGATTTCCTCTTCAGCCCCGTCTTCGAATTGCCGTATGTACTCCGTGACCGGCGAGCGCATCATCCGGGATGGTAGATCCGGGTCTTCCTCGTCTGCACCAGGGCGGTAGGAGGGGTCCGCTAGGCTTTGGTATTCCTGGAGTATGCGGGTGATTTCGGCCATGCCTGGAGCTGGCGGGAGGGTCGGGTCGATGAAAGGTCGGATCAGCTCGTCGTAGGTGTGGATGTGGGGGGTAGGATGATCAGGGACGCTTTCCTCGGGCTCTTGACCAGGCAGGGAGTTGCCGAATCCCATTCGTGGTGCTGACGACGCCGCTGATTGTCGCTGTTCCTGCTGTTCTGATGATCCGTTGGAATCCTGAGTGAAAGGGGCTTCGTCGGCCGCCACCGGGGAGCTCGGCGGCGGAGTCATCGGAGCTTGGAGAAGACTCGTCGTGCTCTCGTCGTGGGCCAGATCTCGGATTTGCACTGGAAGCAAGTGCTGCATGCCATCGACATCCCGGATAGATTCTTGATCAACGTCCAGGTCCAATCCTACAGATGGTGAATGCGATATTGGCAAGGCATTAGCGCTGGGGGAGATCTCTCGTTCGTCTCCGTCGAGAAAAGTATTCTCTTGTTGCATCGCCCTTTGGTGGTCTTGGAGCGAAGGCTCAACGGCAGGACCGTCCAATGTTGTTGCGTCTTGGAGATCATCCACCTCTCT
The DNA here is from genome assembly GCF_014066305.1 of Letharia columbiana. Taxonomy (NCBI): domain Eukaryota; kingdom Fungi; phylum Ascomycota; class Lecanoromycetes; order Lecanorales; family Parmeliaceae; genus Letharia; species Letharia columbiana. The sequence goes on along the minus strand of NW_023501096.1, from coordinate 306,319 downwards.
CGACGCCGCTTGCTCTTCGGCAAACTCAACATCAGACATACTAGCGCCCTGCTTCTCGCCGTTTTGCTCTGCTACCACCTCATCCTTAGCAACCTCGGGTCCAGGCCGGGTTGTGCTTTGGGCCTGCCTCGCTATTCCAGGGCTGACGACCAGGCTTGGCCGAGAAGACGCATCGCGGCTGGAGTTCCCATAGCCATGGTAGTGAACCGCCCTGCCCGGATGCGGATGATAGTACTGCATTTGTGGAAGGTGCTGATGCACCGTTGACGCCCGGCAGGCGACGACGGGGCAGCCGATGGGGACCCTCTGGCTGGCGGTTGGCTTGATGTTTGAGACTGGAGGAGCCGATACCCAAGATCGGGTTGATCGCGCTGGTGGCTCATCACGAATCCGAGTTGGTGTAGGCTGAATTGGTGGGCTTGCTGACCTGTTCCTCGATTGCATTGCGTTGCGAGGGGTCTCTGGTGGAGTGCGTGTCACTCGACCCTCTTTTTGAACAGATGCCTTTCGTGATGGAGCCATTACTCTGTGCTCCGGATGCTGGGAATGATCGAGAAGGTTTTAGTGTTGGACGTTGAGGTTTGTATTTTGAATTCGGTCTTGGATGCATGAATAATGGAGTTGAATTTGTCTTGGATGTGCGAGTTAGACTTATGGCTGTCTTCGAGAGTAGAGCATGAAGAAGAGGAAAGAAATCTGGAGGAAGAAGCTCTGAAGATAAATGCCTTCCAGAGTGTCGAAGCAGAGTGTCAAGCACCATCATCACCCCCATCGTGTTGGAGCCAGACAACGTCTCAGTGTCAAACCCTCGGTAGGAGCTGGGATACAAGCTGGTGCAGTCCTTCCACCACCGAACAAAGAAGACTAGCACGATGGCTTGAAGCTGTGTTATATATATATGTATATATGTAAGTGTTATACACTGTTGTGTCTATGATCAAAGAAGAGAGGATCTGTCATTGTGAGATATGTACCGACCCCAGAGGGTGCAAGAAAGCCAAACTGAAGAGACATTGGACTGGTCTGGGATTCTAGATGTTTTGTAATTGGTGAACAACGGCTGCCTAATGGAAGCAATCCAGGAACAAAGAAATAGCGAGCATCGAGACGATGTAGAAGCCGGGCGCTTATTGCACCTTTGTCCTGATGTTGGCAAGGTTTGAAATTTACGAGGGTTTCCAATGCGTCCTGAACGGTCATACTTTTGTGACTGGGTTCCTTGCTTTGGAATTCTCAAATTGGTAATGGGGGCCTTGTCAGTGAGCTTAATCGGTGCCATCTCGTCAGGTATTGGGTATACTGAACCTTCTCCTATATCCTTCTTGTAGCTGGCATGTCAATGCCGAGGGTTTTTGCCGTAGTGATAGGCGCCACGTTATTTGGGCGGTAATCCCAAAAACCATTCCACGGAGGAACCGCTTCTAGGTGCTACAGTCATGTTGTCCGGGGGCTTTGAGTCTTCATGTCTGGACGACCATCACAATGCCGCAGACGTACAAGGAGAAATGCTGCCCTGGGTATTCATCTCAGTGTGCTATGTCATTTGAGAGCCGCCAGAAGGGGTTGAAAAGGGGAGTAATCGCTGTACACCTTCTTCTGTTAGATATATACCCACACATCCGGCCAAGCGTTGAGAGCCATTTCCAAAATCCTGAGACAAGATTCGCGCGGATTGAAAGGTGGTCGCACTAGCTGATTTACTCTCGGAGGATTGGTCTGTTTCAGGTGCAGCGCATCAGAAGCTTGTAGGAGAAGGTGTGTGTAGGGGCGACCCTCGAAGGGAGGCAGGATTGTATCCACGAGCGACGCATTTTGTAAGTAGCAAGATGGTACGAGAGAACTTTCAAATGCGACCGTGTAGAGCTGCAGCTGTATTTGGAGCCCGAGAGTTGGATTCGGGAGGTGTATGTGTAGAAAAGATGGGGTATACGGCTAGAAAAAAAAGGAGGGTACGAGAACAGAGCAGGGTTGTACAGTTCCCCGTGTAAAGGGATTGATCTCCTGGCGCCGTGACCTAAGGTAATCATGGTCCCAGAACACAGTATCGAGCCTTAGAATCTGACTCAGGCAGACGGAATTTATGCTTCAAATGTAAAGTGACATATGCATCTCGGTAGCAAATTGGCAACGACAGACCTTACTTACAGAGCTACATGACTACGCTCATAATACATATTTTCTTTACCTGGGGACTTTTCTCGTGGGAGGGTGCTACATGGGATTTAGTGAAAACACGTTAGCGATCAGCGTCCGAAGTGAACACTGCCTTTGGTCTTTACTCCAACCCATTTCCTTCCTCCATTTACACATCAACAACCCCGGTATCCATAACTTTAAGCATCTGCAGATAGTACAGCAAATACAGCAAGTTCTAACGATCTCCCAACCGAACTTGTGCTTGATTGAGGTATTAAAGAGCGTGCCCGCCAGAAGATCTCGAGACCTTCGTCCAAGCCTCTAAATGTGTGTTTGGTCTATCAAACCCATTTTTGGAAGGACCACCAGACGCTTGATCAGACTTGACACAAGCATTCAACAATCGTCTATCGCCAGGACGAGTGACGCGAGATGGGGTTTTCGGTCGGACTAGTCGGGTCCGCACTTTGTTCAAAGACATGCTGAATGAATGAACCTCGCCTGGGTTATTACGTCGAGGTATCGAATTCGGTACTTTACTGAAAATGGCGCCTGATCTCGGACGCGATGATGAATGATGAGGCGCAGAAACGGTACTAACGGCAACGCGATCCGGTTGACTTCGCGGGGTTGGGGGGGTTGGGAGGGAGGGAGAGAGAGAGGTTCGAAGATCTACAGCGGGAGGACTGTTTACACTTCACCGCTTTAATTCCATGAATACGTACGCACCTCCATCTGTTATAGCTCTTTCTTTCTTTCTTTCTTTTTTTCCCGACTCGATTCCGAGCCGCTACAGCGATGCTTTTTCGGTAAATTGTGACGATGATAGTTGCGTTGCGCGGAGTTCTTGGTGCCGAGAAGATATGCTGAGGCAAGGGGGGGTGGGGGGGATCTGTTGCGGATTAATCCGGACGCGGGAGCGAGGAGCCGCGATTGAATGGTGGCTTGTTTGAATTACCTTACCTCACTTATACATTAGTGGTCCTGAAAGGGTCGTCTGTTTGTCTGTTTTTCGGTTGGTTGGTTGGAAGAGAGGAATTGCCTTTGTAAGTTTTTTTCTTAGGTGGGTGGAACCTTAGTTCGAGGTGGGGGCTCGAAGACGTGCATTAGGTAGGTGAGTATGGTAGACCGAGTGTAAAGGCTGCAGAGGCACTGAGTTATAAGTATGTTTAAATGATGGAAGGGTGAGTCAGCATCCAGCCCTATGCTGCAACAACTATAATAAACTCCTCCATAAAAACAACAAGCCGCATCAACATCAGGTTATAGCGGTTTGACAAAACGCGACGACGCTCTTCATACAAAGGTATCTTACGTCGTATCAATTCAACCACAGAGTACTCCGCATTAGTGGTCCTGAAAGGGTCGTCTGTTTGTCTGTTTTTCGGTTGGTTGGTTGGAAGAGAGGAATTGCCTTTGTAAGTTTTTTTCTTAGGTGGGTGGAACCTTAGTTCGAGGTGGGGGCTCGAAGACGTGCATTAGGTAGGTGAGTATGGTAGACCGAGTGTAAAGGCTGGACATTAAGGACCAGAAAAGCATACAACTTTAGAATGCAGAGGCACTGAGTTATAAGTGAGGGGTGTTAAACTGATGGAAGGTATGGGAGGAGAGCAGCATCGGCCTTTTTTTCCCGAAGGAAATCGGAGGGAATACAACGCATGATGAAAGTGGTTAGCATATGATGTAGCATGCATTTGCTTCTGTACAAAGTCGCTCGAAATGCACCGCCAAGATTCCGGTATAAGCTATCGAGAAAATCATGTATCCCAAGATTGTAGCCTACTCACACGGTACCCAGATCGTACGCATCATTCTAGATGTCATTCTCATCACCGCGGCGTCATCGGTCCACCTTTTGACATACGACCGGTCCTAACCACAGCAGGTAAACCCTTTCTAAAGAGCCATGCCCGGCCGCAACCCCCGTTGCATATTCTGCTCCAGATCTTGCTGCACCCTGATGCCCTTCAACGGAATCGCATCATCGCTCTGCTCGTCACCCTCGTCAACCGTCCAGGCGCTCGTAACGGTATTATTCGTCGGCGCCAGCCCGGTCGTTCCGTCCGCGAGGCGATTCCAGTCCCCGTTGTTACTGGCCACGGTACTGTTCCCGCGACCGCTCATCTGGTTCCGACTGCCTTTGTTCGATGATGACGCGTGCCATTTCGATGATGACGAAGGGCCGGAGCCGTCGGTTGCAGCGGATGCTTTCTTGGTAGAGTGGAAGGTTGCGAAGACGCGGCCGAAGCAGGGACCTAGGGTGGCGTTGAGGACGGGTTGTAAGGTGGGGAGGCAGGCGCAGATTATGCCGACGCTGAGTTCGACTTGCGTCCAGAGCATGTAGCGGGTGTAGGACCAGGTCGGGTCGGCGTGGTCGATATTGGCAATGGCCCAGCAGCGGAGGATGGATGCGGCGCAGGCACTATTTGTTGGGAGGTTTTGTCAGTCGGAGGTGATTTGGGGGGCGTGGTGGGAATCCGCAGCATGTACGGCCGTTGTTTGACGAACAGGACGTATAATTATAACGATTACGGTGATCAAGGGCTTGATGGTGAATGGAAGGATGGAGGAAGGTTTGGAGAGTGAAGACTTACAATGCACCGACTAGGAAGATGGCGCTCAGAGCGACCTTTCGGTCTATTGATATCTGAAGGTTCCATACCACCACAATGGGGAGAAATAGGACGAACCAGTCCAGTACGGCATTTGGTATACTGAGCTTCAGGAGTATGTGATCAAGAAGACAATGGGACCCTGGAATGGTCTTGTCCCAATTGCCTGCAATGGGTTTGCATTGGAACAAGGTGGCGAAGAAGACGGCGATACCCCACGCCCAGGTGGCGGCCATTAATGCGAAGACTGAGTATCGAAAGGCGTTTCGGACACCAAAGAGACGATTGTAGAAGAGGAGGATAGACATCTTGATTGAGACAATGGTGAACGGGAAGAGTATTTCATAGCTCCAGTTCGACTAGATCCATGATCTTAGTATGAGTGTATGAACGGAATCGGCATTGCATACCTTGTACTGCGTAAGGGAATGATTGGGGACCGCCTCGATGTGCCGTCCCACCCCAGTAGCCTTGACAACTGCATTCGGTCAATGGAAGCTCAACGTGGCATGGGAATGGAAGGTCTGCTTACGGACGTATATGCATATGGCATCGCCCCATGAAATGATCTGGTGGGGAACGACTTCAGTAACCTTCACCATGATTCTCGACCATACGAAAAGGAACCTACCAGAGCAACAACGATCGCGGCATCATCAAACCAATAGCTCATAGCTGAGAGTCCTCTTGAGACCAGCCGCAGGACGACCACCATGGTGGAGAGAGCGAGGAGAGCAGATGTGACTCCCAGCAATTGAGGTTGCTGGTTGGCACAAAGGCCAGAGGTATCGCCCGGCGCGCATTTTACTGAATTCCATTTGTGTGCTGCAGCCATCGGGCATACGGTAGTCTTGCGATTTTGATCGGCTCAGAATTGGCATTGAAATAAGCCAGTCGACAATGCACGACGACAGCGGATATTGAACGGCTGCAAGCAATACTGACCAGACTGCGCCGAGAGTTGCTGGCTTTGCGGAAATCGACACGATGAAGGCGAGGAGCGGAGGGAGAGGTAATAAACCTTCTGCCACCACACAGGTTACCACTCGGATACAGGGGAGTGCAACTGGGGGCCGGCCAGCTTGCGGGCCCTCACTCTCGGGACAAGCTAGCATACTTAGTGTTTTTGCGGGTGAAGATGATACTCTAGTAGGAGAGTACGACTGAAGAGGACAAGTCGCAGAGGACATCTGTAGAAGGGCGATATCAAACGAGGAGGCTCGTCATGTGATTGGCTGTCAAGGGGGTTTCAGTCATGGACAGATACAAGTACCGTTTAGCAGAGGGCCGGAGGGCCGCTCAATCAAAATTCCAAACTCTCTACCAAAGTGAAAAATCCTCGCACTGACCATTCCCAGAAGCCCAAAAGTCAACTCGACTTATCTTGCTGTCGAAAAAACAATTGTCCTCCAGATTCTGGGAAGCAACGGAACCGGCACCATCGGTCAGCATGTTAATTCGATTGCTCTGTTGGTTGGGGTCAGGCTCAAGATTTATCATCCCTGCGTCCGCCATGAATGATCGACGTCTTCTCAATCCGCAACCCATCATAGATTCCGCCCCTGATGTGCAGTAGATCCAGATGCCCCACGTCGGTTAGACAGTTCCCCAGAGTGCAGGGATAGACTTGGTGGCTGAACAGGGGGCGCATTTGGGGCAGCTTATCTAGCCGAGACCAGCTTAAGATACAAACGCGGGGCTTGTTATTTAGTGGGGTGAGTACCTAAAGTAAAGTAGAGTAGGTACCTACCTTAGTGATAAGTTGCCCCAAGCCACGATCTGATACAGCCAACACATTTAGTGCAATTTACGGATACTCGGGACGGGCATGACGCACGTGGCACGTAGGGAAGCTTGAAAAGATCTCCGATCTCAGCAAAGTTACATGCATCAACCATGGGCGAAACAACAAGCCCAATGACGCTGTCGCACCGCATTTTTACGCCTTTTCTATGTACCTTAAGGTAATTCTCTAGGTGCCCTGGTGCCCTCTCCTCCTTGTTGTCTTTGCAATCGCGCTTGAGCCGCGCTAGAGATTCGGTACAAAGTAAAGGAACCATCATGCTTTCAACGGCTTTGACGGGTACGCAATGTAACCATGCGAGGTAAGGTATGTCCCTGCGTGGCGGCTCAGCTACCCGGCTTCCTTATGGTACCTGCATATGCAAATAATAAATAATCAATCATCCAGCTTCATTGATTTCACCACCTCTCCTCCATTCACTCTTGCGCATTATTATGCATGTCCTTCAAACCTCCATCATCAATTATGCCTTTTTTGTCGCTTCTGCCATCTCACAGTCCCTTCCCACCGTAGATCTTGGCTATGAAGTCCATCGAGCCATCGCCTTGAATGTACATACCTATCAAACTCCTCAATTCGATGATTATCATGCGCATTCGCTGACGTTGATCCCCAAGGCATCCGGAGGCTACTACAACTTCTCCAACATCCCCTATGCAGAGCCTCCCATCGGCGCCTTGCGCTTCGCCAAACCCATTCCTCCAAAACAAACAGACAGCTCCACCATCAACAATGGCAGCGTCGAGCACATCTGCCCGCAAGGCCAACCCTTCATCAATGCCATCAATACCAAGTTCCTCGAGTACTACATCGCCGATAATACATCCACATTCCCCTTCGCCCAACTCAACGACTCACTTTACGCGGAGAGCACGGCGCAACTGGTCCCTCGGCAGGATCCACGAGTAAGCGAGGACTGTCTCTTACTGGACGTCATGGTGCCCCGACAGGTTTTCAATAACAGCACAACCCCCTCTGTCCCCCAAAATTCAAGCGCTGGCTTGCCCGTCCTCGTCTGGATTCACGGTGGCGGCTTCGGCTCAAATTCCAAGGAAGAAGTCGGCAACCCCGCAGGCTTGATCAAAGATGCTCTTGAGGCCGATGGAGAAGGTGTCGTTTACGTTGCGATGAACTATCGGGTAAGCAAGCGCCCTCCCTCCAGTCCCTGCAATAGTGCATTTTCCCCTACCAACATCGGTGAGATGATTACAACCAGTAAACTAACATGTAGTAGCTTGGAGCGTTTGGTTTCTTGGCGGGACCTACTTTCGAAGCGAGCGGCGGGACTGCGAACAATGGACTCTATGATCAACGCTTGGCTTTTGATTGGGTGCAGAAGTACATCCACCTCTTCGGCGGAGATCCAAACCGCGTTACCATCTTCGGAGAATCCGCGGGGGGCTCATCGATTGTGTTCCATATTACTGCGTACGGCGGCACCGCAGGCCCATCCCCATTCCAGCAGGGTTTGCCCATGAGTCCTTGGTTCGTGAGCGACATCCCGGCGCAGCAGCAAGAAAATGCCTTCAACCAATTCCTAGCCCTGGCCAACGTCTCCACCTTAGAGGAACTCAAGAAAACGCCTATTGGCTCTCTCAATACGGCCAACAGCCTCGCGGTCGGCTTCGGCGCTTACAACACCCCAGGCCATTATGGCGCATTTACCTACGTCCCGGTCGTCGACGGCGAGTACGTCCCCGATGCCCCTGGCCGACTGCTCCTCCAAGGCCGCTTCGACAAATCAATCAAAGTAATGAACGGCCACAATGCGGCTGAAGGCGTCCTATTCACCCTCCCAACCGCCAACACCTCCGACGCCTTCACCAGCCTTGTTCAGCTCTGGCTGCCAAGCGCAAACGCCAGCACGGTCTCTTACATCACGACAACGCTCTACCCTCCAATCTTCGACGGCAGCCTCCCCTACACCGACAACCTCAGCCGCTCCATCCTCTTCGTGGCCGAATACGCCATCACCTGCGCCACCAACTTCCTCGACCGCGCCTTCGACAATCAAACCTACGGCTACCAGTTCAGCGTCCCGCCCGCCTTCCACGCCAACGACAACAAATACACCTTCTACAACGGCCCCGGCACAAACGACACCTATGGCACTTACAACGTCACCGTCGCGCTCGCGCATCAGCGGCAGATCGTCACTTTTGCGGAAACGGGCGTCCCGGAGGGTATTCCCATCTACGGCAACGGGACTATCCTCGATTTGAACAACACGGGCTTGCCGTTTCAGCCGATCCCGGATCCGAACGCCAATAATCGCTGCCTTTTCTTTCAGCAGGGCGACTTTTTGAATTCGACGACGGGGACGTTTAATGCTTCCGTGAGCGTCTATCCGAGCAATGATACCAGTGGCGCTACGAACGGGACGATGATGGGGAGTGGGGAAGTTGGATCTGCGGGTCAGAGCAAAGTGTCGAGCGAGGGGGTCAAGAGGGGAGGCATCCGCTTCGTGGAGATCGCTGCGGGGGCTGTGGTGGTTTTGGGGGCTGCGTGGTTGTTGTAAGAGAAGGAATGTATATATATATACACATGTGTATCTCTCTCTCTCTCTCTCTTCTTATATAAATGAGTGCACCCTGTATATACGTACAAGTATATACAATCATCCCTACCCCAAAATATTTCCGCCCCCACTCTCATCCATCCCATTCCATCCCATCCCTCATCCACCTCCCACCTACCTACCCACTCCACCCCTCCCAGCTCGTCCGACACCCGGTCCACCCACTCGCTAAAGCGTCGACTCGTCCGTATAGCAAACCATCGGCTGCGAATCTGTATGCCGGTTGTACTTGTACCCCGTCGCTGTTTTGGACGTTCGTAAGGTGTGTTTTTCCGGGCTTGCTCGATCGATGCTGGGCGAGGATTTGTCGATGGATGGGTGGATGGATGGATGGATGGATGGATGGATGGATGGATGGATGGATGGATGGATGGATGGATGGATGGATGGATGGATGGATGGATGGATGGATGGATGGATGGATGGATGGATGGATGGATGGATGGATGGATGGATGGATGGATGGATGGATGGATGGATGGATGGATGGATGGATGGATGGATGGATGGGTGGATGGATGGATGGAGGATGGATGGATGGAGGATGGAGGATGGAGGGATGGAGGATGGATGGATGGATGGATGGATGGATGGATGGATGGATGGATGGATGGAGGAGGATGGATGGATGGATGGATGGATGGATGGTGGATGGATGGATGGATGATGGATGGATGGATGGAGATGGATGGATGGATAGGAGGTGGAGAGAGGAGGAAGAGTGAGATGGATGGATGGGTGGATGGATGGATGGATGGAATGGATGGATGGAGGAGGGATGGATGGATGGATGGATGGATGGATGGATGGATGGATGGGTTGATGATGATGTATTATGATGATATTATGATGATGTGATATCGATTGATTGATTCATTGATTCATTTGTTCATTCATTCATTTATTCATTTATTGGGTGTCGAGGTACTCTACTTATCTATTTTGGTCGCTGACGCTGGTTGATTGTCGGAGGGTTCCTTGCTTGGTTGCTTGGTCGGTTGTTTGGTCGGTGGGTCGGTTGGTTGCTTGGTCGGTCGGTCGATTGGTCGGTTGGTCGGTCGATTGGTCGATTGGTTAGTAAGTCCCCGGATGAAGAACGCAGGGCCGAGCTATCTGGACAGAAAGACTTGCCAGTCTGTCGGTCGGTCTGCGTGCGGTGTGCGGTGTTGGTTGTTGGAGTCGCGTTTCGGGATCTGGGCATGCCGGATTTGGGCTCCGGTTGTGGATTGTGAGGTACGGCGGGGGCGGGAGTTGCGTAAGGTTGAGCTGGGGTGCCAGGGGGGGATACGGTAGTGTTACTACGGTGTCTTTTTTTGTTACTCTTGGGGAGGCGGTGGAGTGGGGGTTTGGCGGTGTGGTCGTGGGTGGAAGCAAGGAAGGATGTGGGGACGATTAACTTGGGGTTCTGTTGGGGTGGGAGGGGGGAAGGGGGGGGGGGAGCGAGTCTTGCATGGGAGTTGGAGGAGAGGGTTGTTTGTTGGTGGAAGTGGGGGGTCTTGTTTTGGGGGGCGAGGATGAAGGATGGTCGATATATTCGGGGTTTTTTGGGGGGTTTTTTCGTCTTCTTCTACTTCTTTCTTTTCCGGCTTTCATTCTCGGTTCACGGAGCGTTTATATAACTTCCCAGGAAGTTGCTTTCGTTGCCCCCGTTTTCTTATAAAAACCTCCGCTAGGGGATGCAAGGCTGAAAAAAACATTTCTGCTTGCGAGTGCCTGTTCATGAACCCGTCAAGTATAAAGAGGTGCACACGCAATGCCAAGCTCAAAATGACTCACGAGCAAAGAATGCGTTTTTCGTTTCAGTTGTTAAGCCTCGAGCTTTTGACCTCATCGGTCTCGGTGTCAAAGTCCAATTCCATCAATGCTTCAAAGCAACCCCACAACCATGGCCGGGAATGTGCAATTTGGCGACCATACACTCTCCCTCCCCGACCTGCAGCAACGACACCGCTTCCTCTCAAGAAGAGCAGCGCAAACCTACCGCTGTGCCGACCTGGCCTGGTTTGAAATCCGGGACCTGCAGAAGACATTTGGACTCACGGATGTTTTGATCCTCCAGGAATTCGATGATGACTCTTGTGTCATCTCTTCGCATCAAGGGTACTTCGCTCTTAATAGAGCGGCTAGGAGGGTGACGTTAGATAGGAGTCGAGCGGAGATTGTGGCCTTGGGAAAGGATGGGGACGGTTGCTTGGTTGACGTGCGGAGGAGGGGGGCCGTCAATGAGGTGGAGAAACCGGCCCAGAGGCAAGGGGGAGCAGTTGGAGGAGGATAGTCTTGCTTTGGTGTTTCAGAGAGCGCTGTCGTAATATTTTGGCATGTCATTGTCAAAACATCATGGATGATGATGATCCACCCTCTCCAAGGTTTTGGTTCTTTTCTTCCACTCAATAATTTCGGCTCTCGAAGCTATATTCCTATTTCGTGCCGTACCATGTCTTATTAAGGCTTCAGACAGTTCAGACGTTTCACCCGACAGTGACGACTTAATCCGAGATTCGAAACTAGACACCTACTCCTGGGGTGGCTTGGCTCATGGTACTTTCCGTCACGATCTGGCTTGGTAAATTGTTCAAGGCTGGTGGAGAAGAGCCTGCTCGAAAAGGCATTATCAGATCGAATCGTTTGGATCTTGTGTTTGCGGCTTTGCCTCCAAAGGCCTGAATGCTGTGGTCTCACCTTCGATCCACTCTGCAGGCCTTTGGGACGGAACAATGAGCTCGATATGAAGATAGTCCAGCCCTTGCGTCAGAACTAGATTTTGCCAATGTGTTATCCACCGTTCATGATTCTGCCTTTTTCGGCCCCATTCTCTGTTAGCCCCAGTCCTGTTATCTACCCATGAGATTCTTGAGACATCAGCTCAGGCGAAGCTATCGCATCGCGCGGAAATACTGGGGCCAGATTCCTTGAGAGAGTTACTCAACGCCGTGTGTTAAACTAGAACCAAAGACATTTCCTGAGTACAACATCTCAATCGCCTCTGAACATCTAGAATGGGCGTTAGCAGAAGAAGTCAGCGATAAATTGAATTTGACGAACATCAGACGAGATATCAATAGCTTGGAAAGTGATGCAGACGGTGATATGTGATAGGGGACTGCGGTCTTGGCGACTTCGTACTATAAGAGTTCTAAGGGGCCTCAGTATGTGAGTGGTAAAATGTGTAAGGCCGTGGAGCAGACTCGTAGCAAATGCAATCAATGAGAATGTCAAGGCGCTACTCGTATTTACTTACTCATAGAAACTTTCATTCCCTGCTCTATCTCCACAGCGACAACTTTTGAAGAGATGCAATCGCAGACGAACCGATTTGGACTGTCGGAAAAATCACATTGCGACGCAAAAGACTTCGGGTACAGTTGTCCGTTGAGAAGATGCAGATGGGTCAGTCATACGTGAGCCGGTAAAATGATTAGTATTGTAGCATAAGGTAAGTGATTAGCTGACCTTACATAGATCGCCAACAGTGTAGCCTGCAGGCAATAAGTGAGCGTTCCTTACGTAGTTAAGTCCCTGTACGTATGCAAATTACATGGCAACAAAGGAGGATGGCTCCGACTTCCGTCACAAACAAGGCCATGTGCAATAGAAGAATGGACAGAGAACATCTCCTAGAGCCCTCTATTCCCGCATCAGGACTGCTCAAGCGGCTGTCTGCCATTTTCCTACGATTGCATGGTTCCTGATAGTGATATCTACTAGCCGCAGGGCCAGACTGGGTAGGCGGGAATCTACTTGGTCTAAAATGCACTATAATATCAGAAGGGTATGCTTTCCAATCAAATACTAGAAAATAGTACTGGAACATGATCCACAAGCGACTGGGGGAGCGGGAGGCAGATTGACACGATATTACCGCATCTGCGCATCTGCGCATTTCCTGAGCTCCTCATCCAAGCGCAAATCTCTCCGTCATCACGTATAAGAATCAATCTTCCCAATGCTTCTACGCCTACTAATTCAACCCCCCAGACTCTAGGAATGTTCTCCATATTCCTTTCCCTCGTCATCCCGCTTCTCTCGGTCTTCACCGTCTCTTCGAATGCTCTACCGTCTTCACGAAACATTATCTCCAGCTCTCTGAGCCTGCCAATTGTCCTCAAAACACTGCATACGAACAACACGAGCCGGCAAGACCTTGCGAGTCCTGTGTCATCTTATAGCCCTGATTGCAGTATCTCATACGGGCGCTACCTGAACCAAGCCAGCTGTAACAGTGCTCTAGCGAAGATATCCCAGGTCACAACCCCTATAACTTTTGGAGAGAGAGGTACAGGAACTTGGGACGTCGTACTACCACGTCGATATCTCAGCGGTAAGTTTCCCATAGCTCGTCATGTTTGAGTGGCTATAGTCTACCTACGCAACTTTATGCGGACGGAGTATGCTAGACTGCTACAAACGCTTTAGTAAGGCTGACAAAGCCAAGAGCGATTGAATACCTTGGTGTCAAGATGGCTAATCTCCAATATAGACGATGGCCAATGTGCCATCGACGTGAAAGTCGATCTCAACGGAGCACAGCGAGATGTATCCAACTACCTTCAAATCACCAACGCTGCTAGTGCAGTGCTCCGTGATTGTGTCCAAATGCGACAGCCCAGCACGGGTGGACTTGTGACAAATTTAGGTATGTTTTGCACATGACTTCTTACAATAAGATGTTAGGAATTGTTGCCTGAGCAAAAGTCTTGGGTTTGGCTTCAACTGGCACTCCTTATCGCACTACGTTATTCCATCTACTAATGTTGTATCGTTACGAGTTCAGGTATAAGGTACAGGTCCCTCTCGGCCGAAATCAGTCGTTACTACCCGAATGTCGAGTGTCGCGACCAAACGACATCGGCGCCGCCATCTTATGATTCCTGCAAAGATATACTCGACACCATGCAGTGGTCAGAAAGCTTGACCAATTTTGGCCTTCCGTGGCAGGTGCGTCTTGTTGCAGAGATTCCGCTCTGTTGAATACCACAATGGACATTGCAAGGGACCGTCAATATTAAACCCTTCCAACAGCCTGGGGTCCAAATTCAATTGCCATACTTTATCGTCTCAGGTAAGTTAGGTCTTTGGTTCAGCCCAGCCAATTCTGACTCCTGAATCCTTTTCCCCTTTCGCTCGTCCTGGACTTTTATCTAACCCACCATTTTAGCGGACAGACAATGTAAACTACTCCTGGCCAGCAAGGTGTCAATAGCGCCACCAGTGGAAATAGCGACCTGGGCTAGCGTCTGGTCGGAGGCTGTCGCTGTCAATGAGATGTGCGTGAAGAACGGGGAAAGTGGCCATGGAAGGCCGCAAAGTAAGTGCAGTGCCCTAGTAAACCCCCATTTTCTTCCGACCAGACACTATCCTGCCTTTCTGAGGTCTCAGCTTCTCTCGGTAATTATTGATGACTTTCACCAAAATGCACAACGAGTTGGTGGAGGAACATCAAGCGCGATCTAAATTAACTTTTACACTCTTTCAGGTTTCCACGGCAGTCTGGTTGTTTTCTTCTTTGGGCGAGGATCATATCCACCCGCGGACAAACTGTCTAGCCTCAACATGTCAAATCCTGATCTCAGAAGGCTCTCCACGTTCAACACGACGCCGCCTCTTATAAATTCTTGAGGTCCTGGATGTAAATCTCTCCGTGGCTGTAGGGATTAATTGTATCTAGGGAAATGACATCTTAAGAGATTGCAATGGCAGACTTCATTGAGTAAAGGGCTGTATCTATTGTATTGCTACATGGAGGGAGTAAATTGTTGGAGTGTGCGTTTCGAGTCTCACCTGTCACAAAACACCCGTTTGGTAACCCGTTAGTTGATGGAAACGGTGAATTTGCAAAATAGGCATCGCGGTCGGTGACCTTCAAGAGCTAGATTTTCATGCTGTCTCGTGGAAAATGTCAAGATTAGAAGGAGGCTAGAATGCGTTGCAAACCGAATCAAATCTTGGCCCCAGTGTCTCACAAGCCTCCGCAGTCCAGCCCAATTCCCACTCATACTAACCCCCTCCCATCTCATGGCATTACAGAACCTCAACGACCAACGTATCCACCCCGGCTCTCGTTCTTACAAGCCTCAACATCGATGGAGTGTTGTAACTGTTCAGGTAACACGAGTTCCAACGACCGTCTGGTCGTTCAATCAACACACGTGAGAAAACTTGGGCCTGGATCCTGAGCATGGATCGAAGGTCACTGCAGAGGCCTTTGTAGTCCTCCGCGAGACTGACTATGACGGGATGGAAGGTGTTGTTGAAATGGACCATGATGGGGAATGTAAGGCCTACTAGGTATTCCGGTCGAGGGAAGGGCGCCTGCCAGAAGACGGCCGCAAGCTGGACGGCTCGGGATGTATGGCAATCTGGAGGCGGTCGCCCCGGTCCGGGGGCGGGGGGGGGCGAAAATGAGGTCGTGGGGGTTGCCGACTGGGATTCCTAAGTTTCCACTCATGGTTTCTGTGATGGCTCACGAGAAGGGTGTGATGAGCGAGACGGAGGTACATGGCACGGTGGATTTGTGTGTACAGGGGCGCTTTTGAGGACATAGAACCTAAACAATCAACCATGCTCATTTTCTTCATGCTATGGAACCCACCAGAATCATTCAGAATTATTCTGTCGACTCAATTTCATACCGCAGACTTGCTCGATTAGCCCGTTGTGGTAGTTCCATGCACCAGGTGGATACTTTCCATACTGCCTCTCTGCTCCGGCCTCTTCGATGCAGCGATTATGTTATCGTCCGTCAAGGTCAGCTTTCGCACTCCTCGGCTACTTCCCCAGTGCACCCTCAACTCCGGCATACCAAAAGTGTTCCAGGGTAAGCTCGATATGCGCTCCACGTAATGCAGTAGTCGGCTAATATTCTCCTCATTAAGGTCAAGCACACCAGTCACGCAGCATGATGAAGCTGATACAGCTTTCTGATAGCGAGATGAGACGGAAATTTTTCCCATGAGGTAGATGTCCCCTTTTTAGTTTTTATTCTTGTTTCTTAAATGAGTGCAGAAATCAAAGGAAACGATGGAGTGAGAGGGTCGCAGCCCTTTCCTTTCGCTGCAGGAGTCGTAGACGTCACTGCGGGTATACATTCACAATATCATGAACGGGACTTTGAAGCCGGAAATCTCAGCGCGCGTCAATACCAGCGGTCGGCGATTAGCTTGTCTCTCCCTCTGCGTGTTCTGTCACAACAGATCTTTCTTTCTCTGAATTACGACTTAAGACGTTGGGACATCAAATGTGTCAATCTTGTTGCTGGTCAAAAATAGCGAGTGCTACTAACTTACTGAGGGCATTTACGCCAACACGTGGGGGAGATATGTTTTATATCAGATGCCCAGAGTCATATCTGCCTCATCGTTGGGACTGACCTTCAGATTCTCGTCGCAGCAAATTTCCTAGAGATCAGTCATCTATCCGGTTCGGTTCGTGCGCTGTACCAAGAATGCTAGCGATGCGTCCGGCCCCTTGCTTCAGCTCCAAGGAATGTTCAAGTCATTTCCACTCCCTTAAGAATTCAAAACTCCCGGCCTACGTTCTACGATCACAGAGAACACCGAGTCCGTTTCGTGAAGCATCATGTCCTATCCGGTATGTTATTCACCACGAATCACTTCCACACCCCCAATCTTCCACATCAGAAGCTAACCGACTCAATCCACCAGGACACTCCCGGCCTCTTCATCGACAGGCAATACGACAGATGGTATGTCATCCTCTACCCCAGGGCGCTTAGCTACGATTTCCATGGGTACCAAGGAATGCGGGCGCTCTCGCACGCTATGCTCTGCGGCAAGGGCTCCGTCGTCCAAGCCATCGACCAAGATCTCATCTTCGTCAAAAAAGAGGGTGACACCGGCGCACGGCTATATGACACCCTTTTCAAAACGGCGGTCAAGCTGTTGTATGATAGTTCTATAATAATGAGTGCTGCGGAGGGGAGTACGCTGGATGCTGAGTTGCGGGCTGCTGGGGAGGCACTTGCGGGGATAGTTTTCGTGACTGCTGCTGAGATCGCGGTAAGTGAAAGCGTGCTAGGGTCCTGATGCATGTAGATGGTCAACGCGCTCATGGGATATATGGGACCGTAGCTCACAACCTCGGCCATCGACGAGACCGAGCGAGCACCCGCACGCCATTTAATGAGAAATCTCACCGCCGCAAGCAATTCCCCCGACTTCAGGTTCGTCTGCCCCCTCATCGCTGGAAAAGAAAGTCCTACTCATCGCAACATAAAACCGCAGCATAGGATTTACTAACAATATAACCGACTTCACCACCACATTCAGCAGCACGCGTGTCTCCGTCTCCGATCACTGGCCCCAGCGCATTATTTCTCAGCCCGCAGACACGCTCGACACGCACCGACAGGCGACCCTGTCCATCGCATGCAGCGCGAAGCATATTGCACTGGGGCCCTTCGATACGACATGGGGATGGCAGAATGGGAATGTTTGGTTCGCGGTCATGATTCATGTGCCCTTGCAAGAAAACCGTGCTGGCAACGCCCGTAATAACCTGCCCTCCTAATCTTCCCCTTGCCTTGAGCGATATGATTTCTTGTCTCAGTTTTGAAGCTGACGCAAATGGGCAAAATAGCTTTTTATAAAGTCTCTTGGAGTTCTCCAGCAAACAAGTCGGTTGACTGGTCGCGGCCCGTCAAGGATCCTGGCAAGTCGTGGATGTTTCCTGCTGATCTGGGGTGGCAAGTTCATGTGCATAGTCAGGCTGGGAGCCAGGTATGTTCATTACTCTAAACGTTTGCAGATGCAAAGTTGTCTGATGAGGAGCGCGATCGGTAGACACTGCATTTGACGGTAACAATATCAGATCTAAGATAAGGCTTGCATGGTGCTATCTGTTCAGCTGGCAAAAAGTGGTCTGGTCGGAAGGCTGAGACTCGTTTCTCCTTGTGTCTCTACTGGTGCCGGGGGGCAGCCTTTACCGTGGATGTCTGCGTATAATTGGTACTTCTCTTGACAGCGACTTGGTGTGGTAGATCCAATATATCGTGTTTGATCGGGGACAGCGCTTGTCTGTCTCGATTCCAACATGATACAATGCACCTACTCTTGTCATCACATTTTCGTCCTTATCGGCTGTCGCAAATCCGTGTTCACTAATCACTAGCTATGCCAGTATGGCGGGGGAGTAACATATGATGAGGTACTGAAGAGTGAATATGGCTCCTGGTGGGACCTATCATTTCCAACACATGTACCGCGGATAGTTTTTAACGAGACGACGATTTTCGAGATATGTTATGTCATTCACACCTTGAGGACTTCACTGTTGTGAAAATAGTTGGTTATAGATAGAACCAATCTCAGACTCGGCCGGGACTCTTCCGCGGCTCAGTGTGCCAGGAGTTGCCAAGATTACCTACTCAGTCTATGCCTAAAATGGACTAGTGTATTCATCACGTATCCCTGCTTTTGCTTCTTACCTAGGCCTTGTCTTTTTTGCGTACTACAACTCCTCGCGTTCAGTGCTCGTCCCAGGATCGAAGTACGGATGGCCCACCAACTTCCCAGGGTCCAGACTTCAAAGCTCCTAAGGTCAGCTCGTGTGACATGAGAAAAACAATGGAAATGCTCACCCCACATGCATATCACAGGCCTTCGCCAGTCGCCAACTAGCAAGTTCTCCAACAATCCTCGAGGCAGGACCTCCAATTTTTGTCGTCAGTAGTTCGTACTTTCCTCGCAGAGAAGCCCATGCACCCTTTCTCGCACTGCTAGTATATCGACGTTGGCGGAATCACCTCCGGTCCCGAACAGCTTGACGTACGCCAGAATCCTTCACTACTACTGCTCATCCTGAAAAACTGACTCTTTGGCTTAAGAGTCTTTTTTAGTAATCGAAGTGGACTCGTTTAAAGAATCGATACAAACGCATTCGGTGATCTCCCAACAGACACAGGGAACGGCGTCTACGGTCCCATTTTCCAGTATCCCTTCACTCTCAATATCCCCGTCACCGCCGGGCTCTCAGGCATCCCAGTTGGTGACCACAAGTTTCCACTACAAGATTCTCTGTTCGTCTTTTCGACACTGTCATCTATAGAAATTGGTTTGGCCGAATATAACATTCTGGTTCCTGCGCATTCATTCACGTTCAATATCACTGCTACTGTAAGTAACGCCCAG
Source organism: Letharia columbiana (assembly GCF_014066305.1). Lineage (NCBI taxonomy): Eukaryota > Fungi > Ascomycota > Lecanoromycetes > Lecanorales > Parmeliaceae > Letharia > Letharia columbiana. The sequence continues at coordinate 287,044 of NW_023501096.1, read as the reverse complement.
CTGCTTCGTCAACGTATGTAAGAGGCTTACAGTGATTTGTTAAACGCCCACCTGTCTGTCTATCTAGCTCCTCACTTCCCACCCACCTGCCAACTTGAAAGTCGCTTTTACTATTCCGGTTCCGCAGCCCGGGAACATAAGTCCAAGAATTGACTACTCAACCACGGCTGAACTAGTTCTGATCGGAGAAGCTGGACCTTTCGCAAATTTCACAGCAATCCTTGGAGCAGAACATGACCTCACTGCAACTATTTGGCGCTAGCATTCATTTCGAAGATGAGAGCACGGGTACTATTACTATGTTTTTCAAGCTGTTTAGTATGCTGCAATTTTTCTGAATTATGGAGACGATTGTTGAGTATCAGAGATCCACGGATCATTTCCATCCTCGGGCGCGCTCCCTGCAATGGTGGCCGTTGCGTAAATACAATTCGCAAAAGATCAAGAACATGGAAAGCGACGAGTTTACGTTGCACGTAAAATTCTTCGTCCAATCCTTTCCTAGCCAATCCTAACTGTGGGAAAATGTCAACCACCAAAACCGAATGTTCTCCTGACGGCTTGCCTGATGTGTATCAGAGGGCACTACTTCCAGATTTTCCGCGCGCAGCTTGGCTGCTCGATTCCTTCACCCAATCACGGCTTCGACCGGCACTTTGTTGAATCCCCGAGTCCGGTCGGAACGTCCTTAGGTGGTGAAGTCCCTTCCATCGACACGTCGCTGTGACTCCCACTATTCCGCTTCTCTCCACTCTCACCTTCTGGGGCTATCCGCCCCCCTTGCTTCTTTCTACCCTCACGTCTCAAAACAATCTGACCGCCAATTGGATCGACCTGACCAGCAGAATACCAGCCATTTAGCTCCAACAAGATCATGTCGTTCCCGTGTCTCTGCTTCAAGAGACGTATCGTCGGCTCTAAATTCTTGCTGCTCAGCAGCATTGTGTCGTAGCCGTCGAATTGCTGAGATCCGGATCCGCCCCATTTTACCTTTAGGATCGCCTGCTCGTGCTGTACATCGGTGTCATTGGAGTCGCTGAGAAACATGTTTTTGAGATCGTGCGCAAAAACTTCGAAGAACTCTGACAAGGCGATGACCACCGGAAGGCACTCTACCGTCTTGCCTTGCGATTGAACGCCTACCATTACAGGCACAGTTCGGCTTAGGTAGTCTGTCCAACTAATTCTGCCGTCAGAAAGTTCTTCGGCTAGCCAGTTGGCCTTGACAGTGGCAAAGTCTCGTTGTTGATATGTTGAATGCGACATTTTGTCGGTGTTGGTCGGGAGTGTGACAAACAGTGGTTCTCTACCGGCAGTTCACGGATCCTTCTTTGCTACAACATATATGAACGACGAAGTAGGCAATAAGCTTAAGGGTTTCTCAACTGTCAAACACAGACACGTCATGATCAAGAGAAAGGAGACCAATCACCCAATGCGTTGGCAGGCAATCACAACCCGTTGACGAAGACGCCCGGGAGGAACAGTGCTTTCGCATGACCTGGTATGCATGCCCTCACCCTTGCTCCCAGTACCCCAACCCAAAGCAGCATCCTCGTCATTCCCATCACCCACCAACCCACAAGATGCAAACACCCACCTCCACTACTACTGCACCAACCGCAACGTATTCTCCTCCATCAACCTTCTCGAACGTCGCGAAATGCATCCCGCTCCCCCTCCCTCCCTCCCACACCACCGTACAGCGCAATCGGGTCCTCGATGGAGCAAAATGCGTTCGTCCGGATGCTGTACTTGATGGAACCGTTGGCGGCGGCGACGACGATGGGCGTGCAGATGTTGCTGGCCTTTCGGGCGTTCTTGAGCTCGAGCGTGATGGAGAAGAAGGTGTGGAGATGGTGGTTCTCTTGGGCTTTGGCGGTGGACTTTTTGGAAGGGAAGAAGAGCCGCTGTTTTGACGGTTGGTCCATGGTTTGTATGGGAGTCGAATTTGGAGTGCGTTGACTTACGTTGTTTTTATGTTTGGGGGTTTGGTTTTCTTGTTGGGTGAGGTGTGGAGTGGACTGTCAACAATTGAGGAAGCTGAGGTGGTCCGACTGATATGAGATCATCACGTGATGTTAGACAAAGTCTGCAAGGGTTTGGGGGTTTTCAAACTCCCGGGCGGAAGTACCTAGGAGCCTGCAGATGAATCCCGGCCGCGAAAAATAATTCGGAAGCAGATACTCCTTCTTTGTTCGTCTAGGTACGTTACCGCGTCCTGTCTGGGACCTCCACTTCTGTCGAGGTTCTCTTGTGCTGGATTTGGTCTGGAGAGTCCGAACATGAGAATTAGACAATTCTTTTCCCCCGCAAGTGCACTGCTTTTTATACGTCTAATCCATTCTAGTCAAGATCAATGTACTAGGAAATGTCGAGTTTTTCTTGTCATTACCCATAAACACATGCGCAAACGAAAACAAAGAAAGCTTTCTCCTGTCACGAATTCCATTTTTTTCTACGCATGACTTCTGCCACTTCCTCTCAATGGCGCTCCACATCCAGCAGCTTGGACATCCGTCGTATCGCTATCACGATCCGCACCCTGACAACATCCCGAAAACTGCCACCTCAGCGCGTGTTTCCTCGCCCGATCACCTCCCTTCCAACCACACCGACGCCTGCAGAGAAGCAGCCTCCCTTGCCCTCAGTCGTCTAGGATCCACTGCGCAGAGATCGTATCTACGCTTCCTTTCGCCTGCAACAGCCTCAGCATCGCACCGGTACCGTTCCCGAAGCAGTAACGCCCGTCCGAACACCTGACTCGGAGCGTGGCCGCCTCATGATGCCTTTTTTCTAACCAGCCTCTCCAGTCCTTCCTTAAGATCGGTGCACATGACGACGGGGAAAGCGGCGTAGATAATATTTAGTGCCGTCCGGCGATGGGGCTTCGAATCCGACGATGATGGGAAAGGTGTAGGTGGGATACTCGGCGTACTCTACGTGATCTCTTCCACGGTGACGGCTTCGCGGCCTAGGGAAGCGTGGGCGGTATGGTCGGGCTTCCTGGGAGCGTCGAGCCGAGGACCAGGATCGAAGGTCTCCTTTGAGTGGCGAAGGAAGACGCGTTGCTGGTTTGATGGTTGGGTTGTAGAGGATGGTCGTGCGGTGAAGTTGGGTGTTGATGATGATAAGCAATGATGGCAGATGTAGCTGGCTGCGGACATGAATGCTAAGGGTGGCAAGACAATGCAGGATGGGGAGAAGATGAAGAGAGAGGGGAGATAGAGAAGGAATGGTCGGAGAAGAAGGGTAGGAAGGACCTTATATAGCCGATGTGATAGAGAATGGACGGCGATCAAATGTAGTCGCCAATGTCTTCGGCCTCTCGCCGCGAAAGACGTATCTCCGAACAGCGAAGTTGCAGTCAGGGCATGAATGAAACGCATCATGGAAATAAAAAGAGCAACTCTAGGGCGAGAGAGTGGTGTCATGCAAGTTTCACTTAGACTCATCTGAAAACGTTCCTAAACTACAACATAAGCCTGCCACCTCCCGCTTAGCCAAAGGGTCAAAAAAAAATACAGTAATCCGACTGCAGTCCGTCTGTGAGCAGTTCCCGAAACCGAAACCTCCATACTCAACCCGATTGCTCTCCCCGCCCTTTCAACCTTCCACGCCACCCAGCCCCATCTCCAAGTGCACCACGATCTTATCGACCCCGCCCCTGGCCTTCAGGAGCCTCAGCATGCTCGTGGCGTCCCGCCCGAGACGGTAGTGACCGCGTTCCATGAAGATGTTGCCGAAGCAGAACACCACCACCGTCTCCCGGACCGGCCCCCACGGGATGTACATGCGGGCGAGATCGTTCGCGAGGTTCCAGTCGCTGACGTAGACGACGACGGGCTCCGTGATGACCAGGTAGTTGCCGCGCATGACCTCGACCATGATCGGAAAGGTGAGTTGGAGGTAGGTGGCGTCGGTGATGATGGCCCGCGTGACGGCGTAGGCGGCCAGGGAGGCTTTGATGGTGTGGAAGGGCTTGAGGAGGGACATGACCTCACGGGCCCTCACGATGTCGGCGATTATCGTTTCCATGGCCGGTGAGGTCGGTGTGGAGGGATCGGGAGCGGCGCGGGGAGATTGGAGGGTGGAGCGGGATACTGATGGTTATGTGGTGAAAGTTGGAAGATGCCGGAATGGATCGCTTTTGTTTTAGACTGGCGGCTTCGATCTGTCCCGTCGCACCGCTTGGCCCCACGGGGATGATTATGATCGAGAGGATGTTATCCTCGGAAAATTTGATGCCATCAGGGACTGGAGGGTAAGAGATGTCGAAAGGTGAAGAGCTCAGAAGATGGTTTCGGACAAGAGGGTCGATGTGTAAACAACCATGCCAAGAGGCTAAGTCGGGTAGTGAGGGCAAGATCGATCACGAGGGGAAGCTACGAACATCACTGTGTTGATGATGGGCGTCAGTTTCATAGCCTAGAAATGATAGTTCGAAAATGCTAACTCCTATGATGAGTATGGTTCACTTTGCAGCTTGTCTCTTGACAAGGCATCAAATCCGGCAAACAAATGTACGCATGATCAGTCCACCTCACCCTCTCGCTGATGCGTGCGAGGATTAATCTTGCCCTCGATTAAAAGTCAATCAAATTATTCCTTTCCCCCTTCCCCGGTGTCCATTCTTCCAGATCCACCTCGCACGCCGATCCCATATCTTTCGCCTGCTCCTCAGCCACATCCTTTAGTAAGTACGACTTGACCCTCAGATAGGGTGGTGGATGGTATGTTACCTCCCATACCCAGAGCTTCTTGTGTGTAGGTTTGTTTTCTGAATCGCGATCGCGATCGCGCTTGTCGAAGACGATTGCACCGGGTTCGAATAATGTTGGTGGCTTTGTATCTGTCCGCTCAGCAAGTCGCCGGGATCTTTAGGTGGTCCTACCGTTTCCGAGGATATGGGAGTGGTGCGAGGGCCGTGCCGGAGTTTGTCGAACATCTTTGGAAGGTGCGGCGTGTTCATTTCTAATGACCTGTTGATGCTGGTTCACAAACACTACTGATAGTAAATCGCTGATGGGCGTCTCTTGCTACTGGTCAACGTCAATAATTGGATTTTGGTATGTGGGCGCGTGATTTGGTGGTAATGGGGATGGGAGAATATGGAGATTGTAGGTTGGGAATGTGGTTTGGTAGCAGTGAGACCTGTAAAATATGGAGATGGTGATGGTGAAGAAGAGAGAGTGATGGACGACAATGAAAGAAGGAAGACGGGGGATAAGCGGTTAGAGATGACGGGAAGTGAGACCTGTGTGGCAGAAGTGTTAGGGTAGGGCGGAATTGTTATCGGGCGTATGATGAAAATCTAGCTAGGTGCGGCCGCCTGCCAGCAACATGCAAGGGTTGATCAGTCAAAATCAATCAAGTTTTCTACTTCAGGCTCCGTCTCCCTCAAGTCCTCCTCGGAAACCAAGCCCATATCTTTGGCCTTCTCTCCAGGCCCATCCTTCATGGAGTACGACAACGCCTTCTTTCTCTCACGGTGCGAACTCGCACTCTCGTAGGTTGGATCATACTTCATCTCCCATACCCAGAGCTTCTTACGCGTAGGTTCTCCTCTGGAATCAACGTCGCTCTTGTCATAGACGATGTGACCGCGGGTATAGATTGGTTGTGGCTGTGCCTTTGTGTCTTTTAGCACTCTAGATATACTTAGAAATTTGGGTGATCTTACTTCTGCTTGAGGTTTGAAAGGGTCGCTCCAGACGAAGGACATCTTTGGAAGGTATGGCGTATTCTGTTGTAATGACTCGTTGATACTGGTTCACAGACCCCGCTGATGGCAAGTCACTGATGATAGTGTTCTGATCGTGGGTTGAGGGCAACGATTAGATTTTGGTAGACTAGGAACGTGGTGTGGCGGTTTTGACGAGTGGAGGATATGGGAAGGGTGATAGCGAAGAAGGAAGAAAGATGGAAGAGAGAAGCGGGGGAATAAGCGATTAGGGAAGAGGGGTAGTGGAAGTGTTAATGCTTAAGTGTCAAGGGCGTAAGTGATATAGGGTCTTAGTGTGAAGGACGTAAAATAACGATGTAGGTGCAGCCGCCTCACCGCAATCTCTAAATTTAGAAGTGAACATGAAAAGATCCAGCCGTAATGATACTGCGATGAGGACTGATTTTTTAGCTGTAACGGAGCCACCTAATGGTACCTACGTGCAAAGATTCGAGAAAGAGCGAATGGAAGTAAATCCCCAAATCGCGAACAGTAGTCAATGGGTGATTATGTTGGACAGCGCACTCGTCGCTGGCGCTCCTCGCCGGGGGAACCGGCTCTTTTGAAGGCTCCATCTTATCTGGATCCGTCTAAGTCCACGCAGGTTAAAAAAAGAGAGAGATTTGAGGGTTACGTAGGGCTTGGGGAGTGAAAAATGTATGAAACAACGCTATGTGCGATTATAAGGCTGCCAATAAGTGTTATGGAGGTCGACTGCCTTCGGATGGATGCTACCGTCGGAAGGCTAGCGCCCAATGAAGAAGACGGAACCGTGAGATTGGCACCTCAGCCAGTAGAACGTGAGTTGGCTGGGATAACCATTGGTGATACCTGAAAGCTCTTCCCATCCTTTTAAGCTCTCTTGCAAAGCTTCTAACTTGATCCTCGCCTTCATAAGCACTAAGTCTGAGTCTGGCTTAGTGTATGTTTGACCAGCCCGCGGTCAGTATTTCAAACCATGGTTGATGTATGTAACGATATGATATTCCTGAAACTAGATTACATGGGTGAGTCAAACCCCTTCACCGGTATCTATTGGCCCAGACTCTCCTCGAGATCGTCTTCGAAGTCCTCCCCGAGATCCTCCTCGAGATCCTCCTCAAGATCCTGCTCGAGATCCAGCTCAAGATCCTCCTCACTAGCCCAGCCCATGACTTTCGCGCCCTCTCCAGGCCCATCTCTCAGAGAGTACGAGATACACCCATATAAGGGATCATACATGCTCTCCCATATCCAGTACATCTTGCGTGTAGGTTTGCCCCTGAAATAAAGATTGGTTTCGATGAAGACAATCTGACCACGGCCGTAAAGAGGTTGCGGCTATGGGTCTGTCAGCACTGCAAAGATTCAGAACCGAAGGGTAATCATACTATTTCTGAGGTTTCTGAGAGATCTCTCAAGGGTTCCGACATTTTTGGACTATAGGACGGGTTTTTTTACAGGATAGTATTTATAGTACCAGTTGACAGGCATAGGTTTAGTAGACCGGAACGTGGGTTTGGCGGATGCAAGGGTGACAATTTATGGCAGATGATAATATGAAGAGGACATGACAAAGAGAGGATATATTTAGGTACATGTGAAGCTCGATCGAGATCATTAATATAGGAGTAATATGGTTCCTAAAGTGATAACGGTCACCGAAGTAAGGATTAGCCTACAGCCTCGAGAGTCTGGACCAGGGTACCGACATATTCACTTGCCAGGAGCGAAGATGATGAAATTTGCCAAAGGCATGCACTCCAAAGGGTCTAAAGGATATGAGAAGTCAGCTATGAAGTCTTTCGGAAGGTCATCTGTGTGCTTACCTAATCCAGGTCTTTGAGTCCAGACCATTTGGGATGAGAGCAAACCTACATAACTCTGATCCGGCCGTTGCTTGTTGTATGTGACGGTATTCGTTGAGCGAGATCATTGGTCTTCCTTTGGCAGTGTTGATCTTGCGTTTATACGGCAATGCTGGGATTCGGAGAAGGAGCGGGGCTAACCACGAATTTGTATCTAGGGATGCTCGAAGAGGCAGGAAGAGTAGAGTCGATTGCTGCGGCATCCAGCTCATCAACCAGCCAACATCGTGCATTTCAAGATTCTCTTGTACTGCCACGTGTATTCGCAAGAAGTCAGTCGAACTATGCACATGTTTGCTGCCGATCATTCAGGAAGCAACGCACGTCGCGGAAAAGTGGGTCTGAATTGATTCCACGACCACATTCCTTTTCCGACTGGAACTGCATAAAAGGCTGATGAGGGATCTGCGATTCAATTTGCTCAGGCCTTCGGCTACAATGAAAGCCAGTACCGGTCAACGCAGACTTGGAACTAGATAACTTCTCAAGGTAGCAGCATAGACAAGAAAGAGTAAGCTCTTAAAGTTACCATCGCGCCTCATTGTACGAGTAGATGTTAGCATGATCTGAACTTACCTAGATAACTTGCAAGCGAGTCCCCCACTGCCCTTAAACAAGCTTCTCGCTTATCCATCGGCGGTCCCGGCCGTACCGCTGCGTTTTTGGCGGCGTTGGCGCTTCTCCCCCTGAGTGCAAACCTTCGCTTCATCGCCATTGGATTCGATGGCTGCATGTGCACTAATGCCTCAGCTGCAGCTGCATTAGTGCTGGTGATAATAGCCAAACCGGTCTAAGGCTGACGCCTGTAGTCCAGTCGAGATTGTAGGTACTAGGCTGAAGAAATACGCCATTTACGCAGGAGGCGGCTTACATGCAGGTCGTTCTTTGGGGAAGTCACCTACGAGTTACGGCTTCCAGGCTCTCAAGGTAATCGGGCAAATCCCGCAACTCATTGACTTGGCAGGCTTGACTCTACATGACCCCGCCAAATGTTTAAGTCTCGGAGGCCATCAGTCTGATCAAACAAATCGGCAAAATCCTTTGAATTGAGTCGTTTCAAAGCTTGAAAGGCCGTCAATTGACAATTTCCATTGGGAGTACCCCACAAAATCGAGAATTTAAGAGCCCCGTTTGGCACTTTATATGAGGATTTTCCCATGGACTTGTAACAAATTGACGATCGTCAAGCTTCAGAAGCTACTGTCTTTGGTGAAGAATCCAAGGATTGGCCCGCAAGTCTCTGATTAACCAAGGCTCGGGAGCCCATAAACTCGACAAGTGACTTGGGGATTGGCCTAAGTCTTTGACGAATCTTAGAGCTTTAGAGCCTATAGGTTGATCCACAAGTCTCTGGAAATCGTGAACGTGAGAGGCCATCAATTTAGGAAAGACTTTGGAAATTAGCTCTGTTTCCGCACACTTTTCAGATGGGAATTCTGCGGAAACAGTTGCTACTTTAATATCTTCCCCGCACTCCCTGATGATCATGACCTAGAAAGGTAACTTGGCGCTCAGTTATGCAACTACACCCGCGATTCTCCAGAATTTCCAGCACTAAATCATTGCAACCTATCTCAATAGATGACGAGCATATGCTTACTGGCATAAAATCGTCTTTCGGCCAGGTTCTGGCTCGTAGGATTTCACTGGTTGCTCATTAACTCTGGGCGCTTTCACCTTCTCTTCGACAAATTTATCACTTGAAACCTCCGATCCCGGCACTCATCCCTACCCACCCCGACCAAACAATTTCAGACACACACAACAAGTGGTGTCAGGAACAACAGCTCCCAACACTTCTCTTCTAAATTCCAAACGGTTAGACTCTGAACCCTGGACTAGGTAAGTACCCATAGAAGCGTTATAGGCAAACACGGCTGACCCGTCATATCGGCTCTAATGTTAAACACTAGGCCCCCATCCTCGTCTGCTCGTGCAGTCGATATGAAAGGGTACAATCGTTGTTCCACAGCCCGACTTGCGGGGTGGGACTTTCGCAAGCAGTGGGTTAGCTGGTCTACGCTTTGTCTTTTTGGAGGTTTCATGGTAGAGAGGAGCAACAATCGAAAAGTTTGGTCTGACATCTCCGCTGGAGAAATGTATAGAAAAGGGAAGGGGAGGTGATTGCGAAGGCAGGGCGCTGGGGTCTCTAGAGGATTCTGAGTGGCCCTTCCCGTGGCTTGAATTCTTATACCATAGCCATCCACAGAGCTTGACCGTTCGAATCACCACTCATTCGCATGTCTCTCATGACTCGTAATCTACCGGAAACCCTTCGTGCCGAGACACCCTCCGCAACGCCTCCCCATAGAGCCTCTAACACTAAGGTAACTTACTGAGCACGGGCGCAATTCTACAGGATGTTTCCGTGGCTCCGTGGGAGGTAGTCCCTTAACCTTTGTGCCTTTCTGGGTGGCCGCCCGTAAGACAACCTAGCAAAAGTCATGCATAGGGGCGAGTATCTCCGAATGAAGTCCCACAGTTCAGGCGCGGTGCCAGAAAAACAAACGACCCCGTTCACGAACTTTTCCTAACCCTTTTGTCGACCTGTAATTAAGGGAATTCACTGTTGAAGTTCCAAAGTTTAGGCGTAGTGTTGGGAAGGATGAGCCTGGTCACATCTGATAGCCGTTGATCGACAGAGTTGATTTGTTCAGATCGAAGCCGACGAAAGAAATGCGTAAATGAATTGTCGTGCTGGAAATTGGAATTAACTCTCTATGCATGACTTTTGCAACATTCTCTTACAACAAAGCGTGACACTGACACCAGGTGAAGAGCATCTGGGAGGCAGATGTTGGCTCATGAGTCAGCTCTACACCTATGTACAAAGGAATCAACGTCTCGGGGGTAATCGCAACTAACAGGCGAAGATTTCTGCTTTGGCGCAGGAGATGGATGGAAAAGCCACATGCCCAGGCTCATGTTGTATAGTTCAATCCTCATACGCCAATATATCCTGTCAACGAAGAACTGCTCGTGCGACGGCGAGGCTGGCTCACGCTGAAAATAGTGCGCAGTGATCCCGAATCCTTCAGCCTTCTGAGAATTCCTCCTCCGGTATTTGCACCGCCGAGCGCTTACCCGAGAACCATCATCATATACCATACGCACGTCGCACTCGGTGTTCGCATTTGTATCTGAAACAAAAACCAAGTTCCTTCTCTGGCTGTGCGAGATCTGTGATCTCGCACAGCCAGAGTGAGAATGCCTCCAGGAATCGTACTCTCTACATAAAGGGGACGAAGACAACTCTACCACTCATCAATCTGTCTCCAAAAGCTCCAGCATCTGTACCGAAATCAATGACCACAATGAATACATCGGCATCATACCTCCAAGTCCCGGCCCGCGGGCGTGGCCACGCTCTCGGTTTCCGCATCGTTATACTCGTCCTCGACATCGTAACCATAGTCGCCCTCTCTATCTCCCTCGGTCTCTACCACAAATGGATCCCCAGCACCTCCTACCCCACAACGGCCCTCAAACCAAGCAAGCATACGGACTGGACGGACCCAATTGTCCTTGCTGCCGTCCTGGTCTCTTTCACGTGGACTAGCTTCATCACTATCCGCCCGGCCTGGACGAGCAAGGCGCTTCATTTGGGGTACTATGTCGCTTTCGAAGTCATCTGTTTGGTGTGGCTGTTGGCATGTACGATTCCAGCATTGACGTTGAGGGAGTCTGGTTTCAAGGATCTGGTCGCGATCAGCAACACTTGCGATATGGGCAGCGTGACGCTTATGAATGGGGATAAGGTGCCGTGGGTGTGCATGCCGCATTTGAACACCCTGAAGAAATTGCAGGTTGCTACTTACTCCGTTGCATGTGCTGTCGCGTAAGTCCTTCCGTTCCTCATGAATGGTTACCAATGCCAACATGTGCCATGTGCAGCGTCCTCCACTTCACCCTCTTCGCCCTCGCCTGCCACTCAACAACGCACCTCCCCCAAGCCTCCACACCCTCTCACTCCATCGAGAACACTCCCAACCAGCAAACCATCGCCCCCGAAACCCAAGACCCCACCACCAGAGGGAGTGAGTCCGACTCCACATCTCCGCCCCGAACCGTAGCAGTTGCAGAAATCTAAACATAGCCCTTTCGCCCAGAGCTTTCCGCCGCCGACTCCGGGATCGTCCGTTTCCTGCACTGCGGAGAAGTTGCCGTGCTGGAACGACGGCCGCTGCCTCGACCGCACTCGTCCGTGCCGTCACCGCTCGCCTGCAGGCCAGGCGCTTTTGTCACGACTTTGGCGGCGTTTCGGGATTCGGCGTATGAGGCTTCATTGTCTTAATTAACGTCATCATTCTCTTGACGAGGATCGAGGATCAGAATGAGAATGGGAATGCTGTTGCGGGCCAATGGCTTGGTTTCGTCTTGTATAGTATTACGCACATACCATTTTGTTACTGTCTTGTTGTTGCAGTTGAGCGATTTTAGCGTGGCGTTTTGGAATGTTTGGGTTATGTTGGCAGGGTCGGTGCGGGAGTGGGCCGAGGAATGTGTGGTTGGGATGGAGATGGTGTATGTATTTTTGCTTTCTTGTACATGAGGTGATTTTGTTTCAATATATAGCTTTGAGGCCGGGCGTTTGTATATACATATTCTTGGCAGGTATTCAATCTATGCTTGCTCAGTGCACGCTCTATTGGCCTGTGTCGATCACGGTCACAGGAATGCAGCAATTCGCAGAATGCATGTTATTCATGCCTGTGTCGATCAGGGTAAAGTAGGTAAGGTCGATCAGGGCAAAAGGCGGTGATGCGGGCCTCTACGAACCCCTCCTTGGGACAAGCGGTGGTAAGTTGCCGAGCTTGAAACAGGGGCACTTTAACACAATGTGCAATTTCACCGATCAGCTATAAGTTGATGTTGTTATGGGAAAAGCGTTCTGCTCATGAGTCTTGTGTTAATGGAGCTACTAAGCCTACGTAAAAGCCTTCACTGAACTCTCGAGAGCAAAGCCATTTTCCATTTCCGGAATGTTGCTTTCCACGCAAGCTAATTCCCGCTGTGCCAGTATCCATCGGCCGTTGCAATCATTTCTTGCCGAAGATAGTACCCCTTTGGCTCATGTGAGAAAGAGTAGGCAGGCGTTCGCAAGAGGCTATGCCTACTTGTTGGCGTAGACGTCCGACTTGGTCTGTACAAAGGCCGTATTAGCAGGAGTACGATCCATCAAGGGAGTAAGAGAAAGAATAATGAAACTTACGTCGTGCTTCTTTTCGTGGACCTTGTCAGAGGCTGCGTCTTTGGCGGCGGTGAGACGCGTGGTGGCGTTCGCGTCGGTGTGGCCCTTTGCGACCTCTGGGGACCGTGTCAGCGACGAGTAGAGGAAACAGAAGCAAGAGTTGAAGCTCACCCTCGTTACCCTGCTTCGAGGTTCCAGACATGGCACCCTGGAAAGACTCGGAGGCCTGGTTGACAGTGTTCCTGGAAACCAAGCAGATCAGTAAACAGGGTTTAGGCAGCCGGCAAGGGGAGGTGAGGGGCAGGCGGAGCAGGCGGGGCTCACTTGATTGAGTCCATTGTGGATGTTTGGTTGTTGGAGATAGGTGTGACTGATTGTGTGGATGTGTGATTTGCTTTATTGTCTGAGGTCTGAGGATGGAAGATGTGAGTGATGATTGTGTAGCAAAAGGACGTGGGTATTTATACCAAAGAAACCACTAGCCGGTACGTCATGGGTGAAACATCCCCTCGATCACCTGATGTCGTCTTGGCATAGCCTAACCATCTATGGTAAAGTGTGGTGTACAGCAGCCGACGGTAACCGTTCTATGCAAGGAAAAAAAGAAGTTGCTTAGTCACTAGCAGCTGCACAACATGCATTACTTGCATAAGGGATTTTCGGACATTGGAGCATAAAGCAATTCAGTGACTCGAACAAACCAGGTCCAAGGTGCTGAAGCCCGCCAAAACCCCAGAAGTCGTATATACTATCGCTTTCAACATGGTAGAAAAGGTCTACGTGACCTACAACCAGGTAAGAATTCCCAATGGCTACGCCCTACAATCGACTGCTCAACGGCTCCCAAACAATGGACAAGGCTAACAAGCTCTTACAGGTACACAAGTTATGTCAAGCCTCGGCCTCCCATATCCTCTCCTCCTTCCAACCAAACCTCATGATCGCCATCGGCGGCGGCGGCTACGTCCCCGCCCGAATCCTCCGCTCCTTCCTCAAACGCCCCGGCAGCCCCAACATCCCCATCCAAGCAATCGGTCTCTCCCTCTACGAAACCCTCTCCAGTTCAGATCCGGTTGAGCAGCTCGGTACGAAAGTCACAAGGACGCAATGGCTGGATCTGTCGAGCTTGGAGATGAGCAATTTGGTGGGGAAGAACGTGTTGATTGTGGATGAGGTGGATGATACGAGGACGACGTTGGAATATGCGGTTAGGGAATTGGAAAAGGATGTGGAGGCTGCGAGTGAGAAGTTGGGGAGGGGTGGGGAGAAGACGCGGTTTTGTGTTTTTGTGCTACATGTAAGTGCTCAGACCTTCTCTGCCGGGGAACGACGGAGATGGAGAGGTAGGGCTGGCTAATTGCGGGTCACAGAACAAGGACAAGACGAAGAAAGGGAATTTGCCGCAGCAAATGATGGATGAGGGTAGGTATCTGGCTGCCAATACAGTAGGAGACGTTTGGATATGCTATCCTTGGGAAGCTACGTATGTCCCCTTGCTCTTTTTCTTTCTTCCAAGAGAGCTAACAGGTCCGCTAGTGATATCGACGAGCACGATCAGACAGCTGCTTCTCAACCAGTAATAGAACATTAATGAGTCACGCGAAATGAATCTAACACTGCAGACCGGATCACGTGTGAAAGCTCTCGAATTTTCGAATGTCCCTAGGTCTATTCGTTAGTAGATTTGGGAAGTGAGGTCATAAAATGCTAAAAGCGAGGTCGGCTTCGTTATCTGATTTCCTACCTTCGCTCTCACCATCGCCAATTATCATAGCCCCCAGACTCGAAAATCTCGCACTTGTCAGCCATTAACACTGAGAGCTGTCACTCGCTCAGATTTTCTTCAAGACAAAGTTGGGTGGGGCTCCTTTACGGATGCATGTGTCAACACTTCTCAAACCCACAACGCTTTCTCACAGATTTGCTTCCACCTCACCATCACGGTTTCCTTCCACACCTAGAACAACCTCACTATTGATCAGCAACCTCCGATCTGATCTTCTACCTCGGTAATATCACCCCGAAGTGCTATCACCTCAAAGCGAGCTCACGATCGAAATCACAATTCTTCGAGCCAATTCAAGCCAAGGCAAGCCAGCGCCCTTCCGAACTCTCGGTCGGAAATCCACGACTCATCGTTACTGACTCTGCTGGTACAGATGTTGACCCACGCCCGTGTTCTCGAAATGAATATCACCTGTTGCAAGATCCTACGAGCAAGGTTCCAACCCCAGCCCGACTCAGAAGCACTTGCGAGATTTGAGACCGTAATCACGCTTTGCACAAAGTGGCTGGATGCCATGGAGAAGGTGGGCTAGGACGTTTCCCCCGGTGGATCCGGTCCTAGGCTAACTTCTCCCAGCACGGAAGCTGCACCATCATCCCCGACACCGGCAAATGCGTCATCTGCAAGCTCTCATTCTCGACGACCCGAGACCGCACAGACGAGATCGTCCACTGCTGTTTCAGCCGCGCTCACACCCAGTGCTTGGATACCTCCGCTCCCGACTACAGTCGCAAAGACTTGACCACCACCTGCGGCAACTGTTCGGGGACATTGACGGAAGAGGTCTATGGGCGCATTGAGGAATATGCTGATTTGTGCGTGCCACGGGAGAGTCGAGGATTGATCAAGAATGTCAATTGGGCGGCACATCTGCAGAGTATGGGGTCGGACTTGGGTCGGCTTGCTTCTTGATGGGCTAGGCGCAGGAGTAAAAGGGGAGGTAGTGTGTGTGACTAGAGCTCGTAAATAGACACAAGTAGCTGGACCGGAACGTGCCAACTTAAGAGTGGCTGTCTATCTTTCTGTGTAGATACACTATGGAGGTGTGAGCTCCTTCTTGAAAGACCTAGCCAACTGACTCCTTCCTGAAATATTTCGCAGGGACCTTCGAATGCATAACGTGTGCCATGCTACAAGGAATTTTCCCCAGCCTCAGCCACTACCAGGCCTAGGGTGAGCGCCGATCGACGTACATGGGGAGCTTTGCACTCAACAAGAAGCCGAAGAGAGCAGTCAAAATCCGTCTTCACTCATTCCGGCAAACTTTGTGAGCGTATGCAGCAAGGCTGAAGATTCACATACATGCAATGCTTTTTTTTTTTTTTTTTTTTTTTTTTTTTTTTTTCCCAATTTTTTTTTTTTTTTTTTTTTTGAACTTCCCTTTTATGGCATTACGGTTGTTCGTAGGGTTCAGCCATGGGAGCTTTGTGATTAGCATCAGCTATACTCACTGTTCTTCCAGCGACCGTTGATCTAGCTGATCTCACTTGACGAGCTCCTCTAGGTAGACAGACACTAGGAATAATTTTACCCAATTCAGTTTTGTCTCCAATTTCAGTGAAATGCTGTTCTAAGCTTGAATAAGCCTGAGAGGCTACAAAGTGACCCAATTTTGTGCCGGCCCAACACCAGCGCGCAAGGACGCTATATTATAAATCACTCTCTAGAGATGGGTGCAAGTCCCATACTGCATGAGCATGTGGCCCACAACTACAAAACCTCCTATTGACGGCGCCAGATACACGAAGAGCCTAATGTAATCAGAGACGGTAGAAAGTTCGCTCCCTAAGACCGATCCGAGGCAAATTCCGAATGCCAAGCACATCATTGTCCACACACGCTGCGCCAAAGTGCTTTGACCGGATCTGAAGTGGGATAAAATTCCAATGATGGCTACTGGGATTGATCCTACAGCGAGGCTCGCCAATCTCAGGTACTAGTACACCGACTCGAGAAGTGTCTGTCGGTCGTCTACAAAGGGATGTTCTGAGCTTCCAGGTATCAAGAGATAGGGCCGATCTAGTCGCCCATCAAGCTGATAGGCGAGCCGAGCAAAAAGGCCATCGAAGAGTTTTCCAGTCCGATGATTGACTGGAGGTCCTCCCTTAGCCAACACCACTTCCGTCGGTACTAATGGAGAGGATTCGAGATCAGATCCGAGCATAAATATACGACCATCATCCTTGACATCAAACTTGACCTTTTCAAAGGACTCGTTTGATGTCCTATTTCCCCCAATGGTGCCAACGACACCTTCAACCCTCGAACCTTTACGCCGTTGAGCTTCCTCCATCGTTCCAGAATTCACAAGATACATGGTGGAGTAATCAGGGGTGAGCATAGTGCTGGCTAGATTTACGAGCGACATGACAAGATAGGGTGCAACATTCAATCCGAATGCAGCATAGCCATAGCGCTGGATTTGATCACCTCTCACCTGGTAGAGAGTAGCTGAAGCATATACGGTCTGGAAAACAGCGGTGAGCACTTTCGGCAAACTATAGCTGGAGCTTAGCTCGCTAGTGCAGGGAGAATTTCCACCGCACGGGGGTTCATCCACCTCGGCTCCAGATGGAACGACGCAAAGGGCATATTCTTCAGGTAGCTGGCAGACGCCGTGAACTTTTCGGTCCTTGCCTCCAAAGGTAGACCTCGGAAGCCCGCTCAGTTTTCGAAAGTCTCCTCTGTTGACGGAATCAGGTCCTACCTCCACTCCTCTTGCAACCAATGCGGGAACGTTGGAGAGCTCCTGCTTTTTTTCCTTCCGTCGAGGTATTTGTTAAGAATAAACCTTGAAGAGCATAATTTGGAGCTTCTCACTGCGACTCAGAATCTGTGCCGGTACATGATCGATTCGAGTCCAGTCCCAATCATCTCCATCAACGAGTTTCTTTCCTTTCGTAGTTTTAAACACAAAATCTGACTTGTGCTTGATGAACTTTTCAACTTCGCGTGGACCCATGTAGTCAAGGACTTCAACAACATCTCCAGTTTGAGGTCTCCAGTTTGAGGTCTCCAGTCGATAGTCCTAACAACCATACACAAAGCCTTTGCCGTCGCTGCAGTCTTCAGGGGCGTATTGGCGAGCACTGCGCTTCGATAAATGGCACTGAGACCTCTCCGAATACTCGACGCCGGGAGAAGAAGAGCGAATACTAGGGCCAAACAAGATGACAGCGCCAGTTCACCAGGCACCGACTTGACAGTGGCGGCATGGGCGACGGAATTGGCGAGGAAGAACATTGCAATGCCCGTCCACTTAGACGGAGTACAAAGTAGCTTCGGGTTGCGGTGGTTGGTCGTACCTTGTGCTACCGTGATCGTGATATATTTAGTCGACTCGGACTGGGTGGGTGCGCATGCTGATTGAGGAAACGAAGCCAAGAGCACGCTCGAAAACAAGAGGGATACGGTCGAGGTACAGCATCCCGTAAGACGGTAGATCCAGGTAGTCGTCATTGTCTACTATGGATAGTCCTCCCGCTTGCAACATCCGTTGTTGATGCCATGGAAGATGGGGTGATTCATAATGTTGACAGCCTTATAGCCTCGCGATGCGATACAACACAATGCTAGAACTGCCTGCAGGACTATGGTGCTTCATTGTCCAATCATAGCCATCCATTCTGCCGCTGACTTTTCCTGCATACCGAAAACACTGCTCACTTCTCGACTGACGAGTATTTACTGATATGGCGTTGTTGTGACTTTTAGTTCTTATCCATTGATCAAGACTCTGCCCAATAGAAGACGGCGTGCCGTCGCAACACGCTTATAACCGGTTTGAGGATTGTGTCAACTGACTCAATTCCAACCTTGACTACGCCACGAGAAACATTCATTTGAATACAGAGTTCTGAAAGTGGTTGAAGCACCATTTGCAAGGAAGCCATTGAATTTTAGAAGCATCTGGAAAGGGAATGCAAGCTCCTCTTCCCTCACCGTATGCTTGCATAGCATACCAGAGACTCGAGCGCCAGTACCGCAAGACAAGTGCTCTAGAACAGGTTTAAGCCGGAACGATATCAGAATGCTATGGACCGACTTTTTCGCGTCGGCTCAAGAAATCACAAAATCGCCGACACAGAAAAGACGAGGGCAATATGTGAGAAAGTGACCAAGTACCAAGAGTGCATTCCGGCACGGTGTAGAGCCTGGAGTGTGAAAGTCAAGGGAACAAAGCTGCTTGTCGAAACACTACCGACGAGGCTGTAATTGTTGAACAACGTTTGCAGAGTGGCCGTGCCCATCATTCAAGGTTCCTTGTCTTACAACAATGTTGGCTGCGATTTCGATAGCAACTATGAAGAAGCATAGCCCTTTGTGGAATTCAACCACTGCAGACTTGATAGCAGGCGAATACCCACACAAGTGCGCCTGCAGGATAGAGGCTTTGCGCTTAATGTAGCTTACTTGGTCCTATAGGGCATTTGAAGCCGCATTGCTAAAAGCAGTAATAGAAGAAAATACATCATCAGTAGAATTGGTTCTCACAGAATTTCAGTAGGACGAAAATAGAGAAAGCAATACCACTCTGCATCCAGTAGGATATATATACCTATCCATTGAAAGGGGCTCTTTATCAGTGGAGGAGCGTCTCCATGTCTTACGCCAATGCCACCAATGTCTGCATTCAAGGTTTTAAATCGGAACGGCGGGAGTTTGGTTCACGTCCTCAACTATATAGAGATACCATGGCTGGTGCCCGACCATAACCGAATCCTCCTCTAAACCAGCCTTGTATTGTCCGAATCACATTGCTGGCTAGGCTTTGAAAGCCAGGGTTCGTGGTGTTGATCGCGAATCTGCCTGCAATCTCTACAGACCTCTCACTCGGGTTGGCGCCGCCTGAGCTTTGGAGGACGGGATTTGGAGCAAGTTCGACAGTACCATGCAGTTCTGCAACGTGTGTGGATCCCAAGGTAATCTGAAAAGGATCTTGGCAGGCGGTGGAACAGCCTTGGCTTTCGTTGATCTTGCAGCCTTGGGTAAATAGAGCGCCACTCGACTCGTAGGCTTCACCCGCACTCTGGATACCAAATGTGGTGCTACTGCTTGAGGACATGCTGAGCTCAGAAGAATCCATATTGAATGCAGAAGATAAGCGGCCGAGAACTAATGAAAAGATTGATACGTGACGACAGAAAAATAATCGAACAGAATGGTAAACCACGTACTATATGTCGAAACATCTCCGCCGCAAGTGATCAGGCTGAAGGCAAAGCCTCAACGGCACATGCAGGGCCAAATTTCTATTTCATGCCCAAAACTGTGGAATCCTTACCGAATCATACCCCTACCTTACACCAAACTCAAAGGTATGATTCGGTAAATTGCCAATTCTTGCTGCTGCCCTGGACGGTCTACACGGATGGCTATGGGAGTTGAACAAGTAATTTAAGTCCCAAAGTCCCAAAAAGCAACTACCCTTGCCATGGGGTGGTTGCTATTAATGAAAAGTCACCATGAAAGTTGTTACGGACAGGTCTCGGCGGCGGTAGAATGTTAAGCCGATAGGGCTATGAATAATTAGTGGTTCTAATTCGCCCAGGTCGGCCAATGCCAAGCCCGGAGATTAGAAGTCCCTTATCTATAAGTAAAGTAGAGAGTAAGCCGGCGCGTGGGGAACATTGAGAATCAGCGAGATTCGGCAATTCTCTGCATGACAAGTGCAAAATCAACGGCGCCGTGTCTATTGCGTGATAGGTCGCTAGACATCAGGATGCAACTGCATCTTCTAGCCATGCCGTCAGCTCAAGAAGAAGCAATCCGTTGCTTCTATTGCTTCTACAGACCCCTGACGAGCCTCTTCCAATGACCTGAGCAGCCTCTCCCATCTACACTGAACCAGTCATGGCCGCCCCCGATCCTGGCTTTGCTGTCATGCCGTTGGCAGAAGACCCTCAAAAGGGCAGCATCGAAAATCCGTCCCAGGACCCCAGCGACGAGCTTCCTGTTGCGCCAGACCAATTCGACCCGCAGTATGAGACCACTCGCTGGGAAATCTGGGCATACTATTCGTACTACATTGGCAACAATGGGTTGACCCTGTTCAATTTCGCGCCAACCGCCTTCCAAAACCTGTTGTCGCAGGCAGCTGGAGATGCAGGCACTTTGAGGTTCGCAGGCGTGAATAGGACGATCAATAGTATTGTCCTGGTGGCCAATGGGATCAGCTTTGCTATTCAGATTGTGCTGTTCTTGGTTATCGGGAGTTATGCTGGTAATTGCGCTCAGCAGGTACAAATATTGAGCTGGACTGACAGTAGCAAGACTTCGGACGCTCGCGACCTAACATCCTCATCGTGCTCTCGATTGTCGCTTTCGGCATAGGCTTTGGCTGGATGGGCGTGCATACAGCGGACAAATGGCAGGTGGCAGCAGGGATGTACATTGTGGGACGTAGGTCCGGTTTCTGAGTCCCTCTTGCTTTCTGGGTCTGACCTCTCCCAGTGATTGCATACCAAACCACCTTGACCTTCTGGACTGCAGCATTTCCAGGTCTCGCTCGAAACACGCCTCAGCTGCGGGCCAAAGCCGAGGAGTTTACAAACGGAACCATCAGTCGAGATGAGTATGACTACGCAGACACACTACAAAGGAGCCGACTATCCAATATGGCGTTCTACATACAATCCTGCGGGGAGTTTGTCATACTAGCTCTAATAGTTGGTGTCCTATACGGTGTGCACGTCACAGCGAGCGAAGCCAACAACAATTACGGGTTGAGTGTTCTCATCGCCTTCGCAACTGGTGTCTGGGTGCTGCTGGCTATACCGTGGTTCATCCTGGAAAAAAGAAGACCAGGCCAGCAGTTGCCGCCTAACATGAACATCGTGATGGTAGGATTTTGGCAACTCTACCGTGCCATCACTCAAATTTGGCGACTCAGACAAAGTCTCCTTTACCTCATTGGTGTGTAGCGCCACGGGTACCATCCATCTTCCATGACTGACACTGCACAGGCTACTTCCTTCTCGGCGACTCCCTCAATACTACCGTGACCGTCATCGCCACTCTCCAGAACGAGGTTGTTGAGTACGACACGCTGACATTGACCTACATCCTACTTGTCGGCATCGCGGCTCAAGCGGTAGGTATCTACAGCTTCTGGTGGATCCAGCAAAGATACCAACTCAGTACGAAGACCATGTTCAATGCGATTATTGTCGGAATAATTTTGCTGTAAGCTTTCCCGCATCACCTTTCTCTAATTGGCGAGGCCGGATATTGACTATGAATTGGTACAGCGATGGTTGGGGCATGATAGGTATCTGGACTCAGAACTTCGGCTTCCACCACGTTTGGGAGTTTTGGGTCTATCAGACCTTCTATGGTCTCTTCGTGTGTCCCTGGTACTCCTACTCCCAGATTATGATCTCTGAAGTCACGCCCCGTGGCAAAGAGTTTCTATTCTTTTCCCTATTCTCTATCATTGGCAAGACGTCATCCTTCATCGGACCGCTGGTTTCAAGTGCGATCATCGATGCAAGTCCGCATGGAAACAACAGTACACCATTCTATTTTCTGTTTGGGTTGTCTTGTCTGAGTGCAGGGTTTCTGGTGCTATTTTTAGATTTAAAGAAGAGTAGGGTGGAACAGGAGAGATTTTTGGCGGAAGAAGAGCTAGTAAGGGCGAAGCTGCAGGGTGATAGTGGGAGCCAGGGGAGCTGATAGATTGGGGACAGATGAGTGCTGTACCAATGACCTAGCGAATTTTTATCCGAGCTATGACGATTTGATGATTAGTATACCCAATGTTGATGACATATTACCAGGCAGACGAGAATGAGATTTCAAACCCAATTCCATTTCGTGTCAATACACTGTTGCAACCATTGATCCAAAGAAAACCAGACAGCACACCCTACATGTCGATCTCACGGTATCTGCTTCTCCAATATGTAAGGCAACTCAATGTCCTCTGCCTTCAACACATCGATTATATCCCAAAATCCTCCACCGGCCGAAGGTTCAGGAAACTCGCCACCGTCAATGAACGACTAATACAAGATCCTCTAATGCTGGAAGCGGACCAGCGAGACACACGTCGAGCTGCTGTTGGTCGCTCGCCAGGAAGCGGTACCACTCGTGGAGATTACATAGAATTCGGAATGAGCAAGCCAAGTGTGGGAACGCACTACGCATTACCGTCTAAAGGAAGAGTGCCTGGGCGTGATCCGTTCCTTAACGTGCCACCGGGGAGCGAGAAGATGGAACGGGACGATATTCATTTTGGGGCAAAGGGGGGTGGCAGGCCGGACCCGCGGGAGTTGAAACCTCCTGTCGCGAGAACGCAGTTGACCTCGCTGACTCTCTCGGCGGCCCTTCCACATCGACGAACGTCAATTCCGAACAAGCATCGCTCGCATGCGACACATCCTCCCTCCCTCCACGGGTGGGTGTTCGAGAGTGTAAAGAGGCCATGCGGCTGACCCAATACATTTCCAATGCCGACGCTTTGGCCCTTCTGGCCTCATAGCACGAGCGACGGACCCGGTTCCCATCACACGCGAGCAGTGACGTTGGCGAGGAGGTGGCAGATCGTACCTACACTGTCTTTCGTGTTTGCGGCCTCTACGTTTGGATGGAGATGAGGGATTGATGGGGAAAGGTGGCGTTTGAAGTGGAGTGGCTTGAATACATGGTGCGAGATTTTGTCGAATGGGGTTTTGTCTGGCGGGGGTGGCTGGGGTGGGGTACTGGCTTGCTGGGTGCAAGAGGTGGATGGATGGGTGGATGGGAATGGGGTTGGAGGGTATGGTCGGATGGAGCGTAGTGGGCGCTGGAGAGGGTGGAATGGGGTAGGTTTGAATGGGGGGAGATGTTGACGTTGGAAGTCGGGATTATCGCAGATTGGTCTCGGTGCTGGAGAGTGTGGGTAGGCGATGGCAGCTTAAGAGAAGATTGATTTGTTGAAGCATTGAGAATGCGAGGTTGGCTGTACTGGGATGGTTTCAAGAAACAGCAACTGCATGGATGGCTAAGCATGACAACTGATGGCCTTATCCCCCTGCTCTGCTAAGACAAACAGCGTGCAGGCAGCCAGAGGATCCTCATCGGCCCTTCTATCGCATTCCATTTCGTGTTATGATCCATATCATAATGCCTTTTGCCTCGTGCCTTCCCTCCTACCCATCTTCCTTCACTTGGACTTCTTCGTAGGCCAGCTTCTGCGAGTAGCCATCACCTTGTGCGGGATAGCCGCCAAGACAGGGTCGATTCTGCCGTCCAGACCGTGGTCGCAGCGTTTCTGGATGATGTCAGCTTCCTCAAAGAGATCATGTGGACGTGATACTGACGTGTCTTCGATGGTCGGTGTTGCACGTTGTCCATCCCAGCGTCATGCCAGGGATGGTCTCGTGAAGTGGATGCCGTGGTATTGGGAGCGGGTAGTTTGGAGCTGGCGTTGCTGGTGGTTGGGTTGGGTTTCCAACTTGCGTGCTGGCAGGTTGGAATTGCGGGAGAGGTAGCTGTGCCGGTGGGTGGGTGCTGGGGCCTGAGGTGGGTGTCGAAGGAGTTGGTGAGATCAAGGGGGGATCGGCTGTCTGTGAACGACGGCCTGATAGGTCTTTATAGGTATTAGCCTGATCGTATTCAAGAATTGATGCAGCAGGGTGCATACTTGGTGGATTTTGGTCATTACCTGCGGAAACGGTGTTGGAATCAGCCTCCCCTTCAGCGAGATTGACCTTGTTTTCATCTTCACCAGTACTATGTGCATAAGCATCATAGTCAGTGTAGACTTTGAACTCTTCAGGCTGCGTAATGTCCCTGACAAAAGTGTTTGGGTGGGTCCCCCTCGCTGCCTCAAGAGGCGTGCTTTGTCTGGGATCTCTTTGCATGTTGGGTATGTATGGAGTATTGGTGAGAAGGATGAAAAAAGAAGAGAAGCTGTTGCTGTGAGATTCTCTGTCTTATAATCATTTAAAATTGCTAGCTTGTGATCATCTGTGATTAGAATCCTTGTGTTATTGGGTACAGGAAGAACGAAATTGCATGCTCAAGCAAGACTCGTTTGCTAATATGCAAGATCCTCGAAACATAATTTCAAAGTCTCGGCAAGACAGATTTTCTTGCACTGTGTCTGGCTTTTGACTGGAGTGTGACCATAGCTAGCCCCCGTCCGGAGAGTGTCGACACTGGACATGCTATACCTATTGGACACATGTAACTAGCATCCGTCCTAAGAGTGATCACAGCTAAAAGACCAATTTCACCAGACAGACATGACTAGCCCCAGTCCTGAAAGTGTTCACATCTGTTAGACCATACTCATTTAGCAGGTGTGACTTACCCCGGTCCAAAGATTGTTCACAGCTAAAAAACCATATCTGCTAGACAGCTGTGACAGAGGGCATCACCACTCCACACACCAATATCGACGACATTGAAGACAACAAGCTCGAGCAAAAGATCGCACACATACGAGCGAAGTCCCCTCTACGAAGTACACGAGAGTGCGAGGAAGCCCTCGAGCTGGTCAACAACGATGTCGACAAAGCCCTCGCGTTTCTAGCATACCTCGTGCTGCGAATCCCTGGCATTCAGACTTAGGATGCGAGTGTGACAGCAAACACACAGAAATCGCTTATTGCGCATGGTATGGCTGGTGGAGACGTATATGCTGGGTAGATAGTTGTATTGGACTTGAGGTCAATGGAATGGACACTAAGCGGGGAGATAAAAAACAAGCCAGGCCCCGCAGCGGAGTGCGCGTGCAAAACAAATCCGTTACCAAACCATAAGGAACGTTGCCGGGCATACGAGCAGTACTAACCGTGTTAGTGCCGCCTCTAGGAAGAAATTTTTGCGCCGACTTGAGGTCCTGCAGAGTGCCTCAATCGAAGGGAAAGGACCCTCCCAGCTGAAGTCGTTCGAAGAGACCGATAGTGATCAGCAGCACAGGACTGAAGGAGAAATAGACCCGTCGAGCCATACTGCCGTGCTATCGAATACCAAGATATTCATCCGAACAACAACGAAGAGAAGATGCGGAGAAGAGCATGGAACAATACAATTCGCATACCAACCTGATGCCTTCAGAGAACATCTGGCTGCTGGTATAGAGGTCATTTGCAGTGAGCTATTGGATGATCGTCAACTGAAGCCTGGAAAAACTGGCATCGTTGATTCCACGTACGTTGCGCACGAAGAAATCGATCGTGCGGAGCCTCAACTTGGCAGTGACAACGACCCCCATAAATAGGAATGAGTGATGATTCTTTCAGCGAGGCCGCAGGGTCCAAGGAATCTCTTGAACTCGCGTTAACCACATCTTGAGCACGTTTCCCCAAGGAGGATCTCGGCTGCTTGCTCGCCTTCTCGGTGGCAGAGCCGGATTGATACTGGAAACCGGAGCCAGGCAAGATCATGGTGCAGTGTTCGACGTGTAGGCCAGAGTTTGACCCTCGCAAAGGTCAGCGAGCGCGCTCCTGAGCTTAGCATGAGGGGAGTGGCCTGGAGCAAAGTTTCGGCAGCGACTGGCATTACCGGGCACGATTATCAGACACTGGATCAAGACCTTAGCAACGTCATGACCAGAAGGATCGGGCCCTCAGGTATCTATTCAAAGAACAGCATCGGGACCAATCCAAGCGCTGTTCACCTTTCAAGTCTTGGGCCAAGCTGGTGGTGTCTCCCCAGGTCAATCCTAGGGACACTGACGTTGCTATGTTTAGCGATTTCCTCGACGATGAGGCTACTCAGCATAATAGTGCCGGTGTTCGAAGACATGAGGTTAGTAGAACAACTTCCTCAATGTGAGCCTATCCTTCTCTTTTACTAAGTTCGTATTCTCATGACTTGCTTTAACATATTGATAGCATGACCCTGCATAAGAGACTCATGCTACATTCATACTGGCCATATAAAAGCGTCTCACGCAAGATCATGGTGCAGTGTTCGACGCGTGGGCCAAAGGGCTAGGCAATCGGGAGCTCTGGAACTCCCAAGGTCGGACCGTGAGGATACAAATGTTGCTATATATACCACTCCCGTTCACGATGAGGCTACCCGGCATATCGTTGCCGGCCTGAGTAGACGTGACAACAATTGTTTAACCTCCTCGATGTAGGTGTTTTTTTTGCTAGACCCGTATTCTCACGGTTTGAGTTAATACATCGATAGCACGACCCTTTGTAGACGATCCACGTTACACTCGTGTCGGCCATACAAAGACGCGGTATGCCCGCAGTCGATGGTAGGTTATGATTCCCACCACTTGTGAAAGAATGCTGACCAGATAACTAGGTGACCTTCATAAGCATATCACCCTCTCGTATACTGCTGTAAGTATGGCTAGTCACACTGTCCTGCCATAGCAAGCTGAGTAGTATATGATATAGCGCAACAAGACAAGGCGCGCACCTAGCAGCATCTCTCTACCCTCTCCATTTTGACGAGATCGTCAAAGACGGTTTCTCTTAAGACCGCCCGTTTAGTTTGACAATGGAAGAGCTGGATTTTAGATAAAAGATTGGGGTTACTGGTGAATAGAATGCTCTGAAACGTATTGCCTAGCGAGCGTTGCAGGAGATGGAACGCAAAAGATTATGGGAATTGAGATCGTGCATCGATCATTCGGAGCATGCTGTTGCAGAGCATATGGATAGTGCACAAATATCCATAACAAACTGCCTTTCATGCAAGAATCCCCGTGTTCTGTTTAATACGTGTTGATTCTCGTCGGTGCTAATCGTGGCGAAAGAAAAGGCAGTGCAGTTGCATAGGAGCAAAACCTTTTGACCACTCAAAGTATACTCACTTACCTCCCTCTAATCAATGTTTAACGAGAAGTCTGCTATACGCCATGCCGCAAAAGGTCACGGTTTCGGAAGAATTGGGAATAGGAATCCTAGATTCTCCCCTGTCTAGGAGGGCTCCCCTGGATTCAGCGAAGCTTCAGAGAGGAGACTAGGAAGCCCAGATTTGGTGGACAATCCCCACCTGCGCTCTTCTCGTACGCACAATCTGAATTCAAGGTGTCTCTTCTACCAAGACAAACCACGGAGTGCAGACTTAGGCTTGCTTGAAGCTTGATACACTGGACATCTTTTTTGGGGGGAAAAGCGCGCTGGGCGGAACTCGGGTCCATCGAAGGACTCGGGGAGAGTGAACCTATCCCAGAAGGGCGAAAGCGTCCACGATCACCGTATTTACCACATCAATCGTATCACCCTTTGAGGCAACAGAATGTGGCAACAACTCCAACTCTGTTTCTTGGCCCCAATTGTGGCGTTTTCACAATGCTTGCGAGACCCTAGATAGGCATCGCAAAGCTTGGCGCAAGACAGTACGAGAGATCAGTTCCATGAAAATCTCAATGGTATAGGCGGTCAATAAGGCGGTGATTCGAAATGCAAAACACAGCTTTCCAAGCTTTGATGAAGTCCAGCAAGAACTTTGGGCTTTGAAGATGAAAACCCAATACTAGTGGGATTCCTAGAGAACGATGCAGAGAAGCGGCGAGGGAAATATAAGTGATCTGTCCCCGAATGCAACCGCCGGTGCTCGAAGTCCTGGTTAGGCATTCAACGATGCAACTCCTCGTTGCAACCACTCTAAGCGATCTTCAGACTTAATTCCGCAGCCGTACCTTACACCTTGCCCAACCGCGACGCTCAAGGCGATGTGAAGAGAGCGACGGGATATGGGAGTCAACCCAACTTTAGTCGACCGATCAGACAGCCAGCAGTCCCTACGCTGGGAGGAAGTCGATCGTTCTGCGGTCTCGATGAGGCGGGGACACGGCATCCGCTTACTAACAGCCCAAACTCACGGAGATCGTCGCGCCTGAGTCTGCTTGCCTTCCCCAAGGCGTCAGGTCGGCCGGAGAGCGAAGTGACGTGGGACAGATCGATGTGTCGAGTACAAAACCCGAGATAGAGGCAAGACGAGGTCCCTGGATCTTGACACTGGCAAAGACAATCCAAAACAAGGCAGAGGATCGCCAATGGTTGGTAGTGAGCGAAGTCTTGCGGAGGCGGAATACAGGTCATAGCTGCCGGAATTTGAGCAGCGTCTTGCTTGACGTGGACCGCCAACTGAGAAGCAACATGGAATTCTTCATCAAGTAGAGCTTCAATGGACAAGCGGAGGGGAACATATTGCTGTTGGCGAAAAGGTTTGGCCAAGATTAGAGATACGAGTGGAAGGCTTGCAGCGAAAAGACTTTGTACAAGACACCCATAAAGTAGTCAACAACCAAAAATCATTCCTCGGTCTTATCTCATTTGAGGAGCAGATTCATCGCCCATTGCGCATTGCACGCAAGACTCCAGTATCTTCCTAAGCATAAGAAGTCGAAGAAAGAGACCTCTTCAGTGCAGATATCTACCATTATTGCGTGTCAGCCCTGCGAGAAGACCCAACGTTACCAACCCCCCTACGCTTCAACAAACCTCAAGCTAATATACCAAGCTACTCTGGGGCTCAGCGTGACTTAGGTTGTCTTTTATCTTCATCGTCAGTCTCCAGATGACTTCGGCGGTGATGGCTTTTATACCCTCACAAGCAATTCTGCCCGTTTCCCCTCTTCGACCTGCTGCGCCGCCCCAGCCGGTTCCTCGGGAAGATGAAAAAGAAGCACGTCACCATCGACCCTTCCTCTATAAGACCTTCTTCTGAAAAGCCTCAGGGAACACTCCAGGATGACACGACAGTCTATCGAGGCATGTACATACCGAACCACATGCTGTCTCCTGGGCAGAATGGCTATCAAGCTCCTACAATTGAAGACTATCAGGTCCAAAACGGCGGCTCCACAACACCCAATAGTGCTCGACCGCCTAACGGGGTCGCGCCTCCCAATGATCATTCCACACCTAACAGCCTACATCATCGGCTACCTCACATTCGCGATCAGGTGAACCTGAGCACTACCAGTCTGGCTCGCAGCATCCTCGACGAGCTACACTGGAGGGAGAGGCTAAGGCATTACACATGGACATTCTTTACGATGACCATGGCTACAGGAGGGATATCGAACGTGCTTTATAATGGTAAGCACAGTCTATGAGGTGCTAGAAGTCTCTCAGAGAGCTGACCCAGTCAATGGATAGTACCGTTCCGATTCCGCGGCCTCGAAGCTATCGGCATCATTTTCTTCCTTCTCAACATCGTCCTCTTTATTTTCAACATTGTGATGATATCTCTACGCTTCTACTTCCACCCAGAAACATTCAAAGCTTCTTTTCTGCATCCCACAGAAAGACTCTTCATACCAGCGGCTGTAGTTTCGTTCGGTACAATTCTACTCAACATATCTCAGTTTGGTCCAAGCCACGCTGGTGATTGGCTCAACGATGTTGTTGTCGTCTTGTTTTGGGTAGATGCAGGCTTGGCTCTTATCGCTTCAATGGGTGTGTACTTGATCATGTGAGGACTTTCAGCGTATCTTTACCCGGCGCAGACTTTGACGACCTGCAGGTGGTCGACCGCATCCTTCACAATAGAAAATATGACACCAATTTGGATCTTTCCAGCATACCCGCTTCTCATAATTGGACCTCATGCTGCTGTACTCAGCCAGACTCTCGAGCAGAGGCGAGCCTTCGACATCATTGTTGGTGGATTCACCCTACAAGGCATTGGATTCATGGTCTCATTGATGATCTACTCTGCATTCATCTACCGTCTCATGACCCAGAGGCTACCTCAAGCAAGCACAAGACCTGGTATGTTCGTGTCGGTTGGACCATGCGGGTTCACTGTTGCAGCGGTGATAGGGATGGCAGAGGGCGCTCAACGAGCGTTGCCCCCGGACTTCATGGGTAATACCCCAATGTCGGCAATGATACTCAAGGTCGTTTCGGCATGGATGAGCCTTTGGATATGGGGTCTCGCATTCTGGTTTTTCTTCATATCCGTTGGCGCTCACTGGTCTTGCGTTGGCCCGCACAAAATGGTCTTTACCATGACATGGTATTCATATGTCTTCCCAAATACGGCACTAGTGACATCGACGTTCGCCATTGGCAAAGCCTTTAACTCTAGAGCGATCCAAATAATCGGCTGTGTCATGACAGCGATTCTGATACTTACTTGGTTCTTCGTCGTTGGAATGATGGTCCGAGCTATCATGTTGAAGCAGATCCTCTGGCCGCAAAAGGGAGAAGACAAAGACGAAGGCGGTTTTAAGGCCCCGAGACCGAACAGAAGAATTAGTGTTTGATTGTGCTGCTTGATTATTTAAGGCCCCGAGACCGAACAGAAGAATTAGTGTTTGATTGTGCTGCTTGATTATAATGCAACAGCCAAACTGTTACAAGAGACATGGCCCCAAAAGCCCAACTCCACAGTGATTCCAAATCCCAACCGTCCAATGCCTATAAGACTTGATTTACTTTCCCAGTCTCAACCTCATACACCCAGCCACTGATCATGATTGAATCTGGAATAGCTTTGCTAGCCTTCAGGTACTTTACATCATCCTCCACAGCCTTCTCAAGGTCTGGAAAAGGCTGAAAGTCCAAGCCTGACAGTTCCTGCTGCCCCGCCGCCCCCAGATTCTTCTCGACCACGGCGTGGGCATCTTCATTTTTGAACGTCAACATACCACAGCCGGTGTGCTTGATCAGCAGGATCTCATTCGTGCCAAGCAGCTGCTCTGAGATGACCAGAGAGCGCAGGGCGTCGCGAGCATTGCCTCCAGCGTTGCGGATCACATGGGCGTCGCCAAGATTTATGCCATAGGCTGCTGCCGGATCGATTCGGGCGTCCATGCAGGTGACTGCAAGAGTCGGAAGTCAGGCGGTGGGCTCCGAAACGGTTTGGAGACCACGTGAGACTTACCAACGGCATACTTCTTCGCAGGAGGCAGTGCCAACTGCCCTTCTTTGAAGTTTGACGCGTAGTGAGCATTTTTGTCCTTCAGGTTTGCTTGGGTTGGAGTCGCCATCCGGATGGTAGTGCCTCTTGAGTGAAAGCCTAATACTTTCAGGCTTTGAGGCTTGGAGTCTACGAACAGCACTATTTATACACGATCACTGTTGAGACTATCGCTGCAGGGACAGCCAGATGTCAGGACTAGCGTACATCACGTGCGATGACACCTTCACGATGCCAATGAAAGCCATGTCCACAAGCATGAGTTGAGTGGCTTTCCTCTCGTCTGCTGTTTGCTGGATGCGTGTCGCCAGTGCGGTGCGGGGTTGTTCCTTCATCCCACTTCAAGATAAGATAATTGGTGAGCGGTTCTAGGGAGGGGTGAGAGTGGTACAAACAAATGAGTAGTGGCCTTCCCCAAATCACCACATATTTGTGACATTATTCTCTACCACTACTATCTAATAGCCTGTCATTTGACCATTCCCGTCTAACATGAGTACTGGGAGACGACATCTTGCAGTGAAATGTAGAGAAGAAGGGTAGATTTGCATAGAAATGTGGTTTGCCCCGCTTCTCCCTAACCAAATCAGATTAGGTTTACCGCACTTTTTTTCCCCCCGTGCTAGGGTAGTGCCCCGAGGCAAAATCGCACCGCTGTTTGGAAAGCCGAAATTCTTCTTTGCTCTTCCGACTTGGCATGGTCCCGGCACATGGATTTGCAGATGGAAATTCTTGGATGAACTTTGCAGGAAGCTGCTTACTCGGGCTTAGACAGACTGTTGCTGGCTCGTTGTCTGCAGAGTGCAATGGCAAGAAGCTGACGACGAAAGGCTGGATTCATCTCCGGTACCTATACTCTTCGACGCGAGGCAAACTGTGAGCCTGAGGCCACGATTGATATAAATGGGGAGATGAGACTCACCAACACAGGGGTCAAGTTGGCGGTTTAGCACGCGGCTGCGCCCTCTGGAGTTTGTCTGACCTGAGTTTAAGCCCAAAGCTAGTCTTACCCGCTAGTCCCCCGAAAGCTAAAGTAGGTACCTTAGTTGGCCCCCCAACCTGCGACCAAATTCAACCTCGCCAGGCGCCTGCTCCCTCGGGCCTCACCTTTGTACCATCTGCCATCTGGCACCTGCTGCAGGTACCACAGCATCCGAGCGAAGTAGATGGATAAATCTTTCGAGCTCCTTTGTTGTCTTTCATTATGATCCCATCTAGCCGGAATCACTGGTGAGGGGAATATCTTGCTGCATCGCGTCCATTTCGCGAAGCCGACTGCTCTAAAACCGAGGCGTTGGTCGAGGCACCAGCAGCTCCAATAGTCTTTCATTGTCTCACCCAACTCAATCACGGTACGAGGCTACTCTACTGCCTCGTATCTCAGCCTTCGCATCTCAGCCTCGCATCGCATCATGTGAATTACGACTGCGGCCCCGAAAGGGGTCCCTGTGAGACTCAGACCGCAACTGCTCCTTGCGAATAATCTTAGCTTTTAGGCGTCTATTCTTCCGCACCTCTATGGCGCCCTGCTAGCCTTGGCGCACTTCAAGATGAAACGTATATTAGATTAGATTTCATGCTCAAGCGGCCCCTCCCACCGTTGGTGTTGTACTTTACTCCGAGGCATGGCTTTTTTACAACCGTTGCGCCGCCGGATCTTATACCTCTCAAATCATGTACTCCCAATTCTTCAAATATTGATCTCTAGGATATATCTCCGACTGCATACTATTGGGAGAAACCATGAGCGGCAGGATGATGAAATACTTGCTAGGTGGTACGTCCACCCCCACGGCTGGTGACGGCCTGGGTCTCGTGGTGCCAGCTCGACCGATGCCCTCTCCAAAGGCGACTTCGCCAAGTAGCCTCGGGACTGGGGCCTCCTCAGACTATTTTTCTCGAACCAGGTCGAAATCCAATGTTTCTGCGAGATCGAACACATCGGCAACGTCGCAGAACTTCTCCCCTCTTCCCTCTCCGCACCCGCAAGACCAATATTCAACAATCGTACCAGACGTACAGCTTTTCGGAAGCTCGCAACATGTCACTCGTAAGACTGATGCTCGCAAGCCTTCACGGACGCAGAATGGAGTCCGTGCACCGAGGTGCTCCTTAGCGAATTTAGCTGGAGCCACGGCTTCTTCTCCGAGGCCTAGCATGGACTCTATTCAAACTGCTGCAAGCACAGCAGAGCACTCATCCAAATCAGAAACACCAAATTTCATGGGGGAAACAGCTTGGGAGGACTATGAGATACCGCAGGAGCTGGAGTTCGTGAGAGGAGATACACCAAGGGAGATTCGAGACATCATTCAAGAATCTTTGGACGAACACCGTGCGATGAGGGCGTCCAGGCTGCAAAGGCAAGCTATCGTGGTAAGGACTACCATCGAATCATCAAGAACACCACGTAAAAGAGACCGACCCGAAGTCCCAGAATGTTCATCAATCATATCGGCTCGATCCACACCCGACAGCGACTATGTTACCAACCGTTCCGCCAGCAGCCTGAGTACTTCACATGATTCTGCAACAAGCCTAGAGTCAGAGGCCGAGGATCCTGGCTTTCTGCGACCCCCAAAGGTACCCAGCCGATCTCGGGCTAATTCTTCTCAAGAAAGCTTGAGGACGAAGCTGAACCCACATATCAGTCCTAGCATGGCGGCTTTAGAGAAAAGACTTCAAGAAAGTCAAGAAAGGACGAACAAGAGTCACAAACTATTCAAGCTTCTACCGGGCCGGAAAAGGAAGAGCGAACTTTCATTGGAGCCCCAGATGCCAGAGCCAACTTCCTATGAATGCACAAGCTGCTTCGATGAGGTGCCCGATACCAAAGCCGTGGACGTGCCTTGTCACCATAAGTACTGTCCGTCATGTTTTTCGCAACTGATCATCACCGCCACAAGCAACGAGGCTACCTTTCCACCCAAGTGCTGCCTGCAGGAGATCCCCAAAAAGACCATGCGGGAGCGTCTCCCTCCCAAAGCCCTGGCTCAGTTTGATGAAAAAGCTTTGGAATATGCGGTTGCGATTGGCAATCGCTATTACTGTGTATCTCCGAAATGCGCGAAATGGATTGACACTCGGATTGCCAGGCGAATGAATGGGATATTGGAGTGCCCTCATTGTGCGCTCAAGCTGTGCACAACCTGCCGTGGGCCTCAACATCCTTCTAATGAGGATTGCCCACAAGACTACGGTCTTGGTCCGACTTTGGATCAAGCGGAAAGGGCTGGATGGCGGAGGTGCTACCGTTGTAGGGCCCTGGTGGAGCTAACGTCAGGTTGTCGGCACATTACCTGCAAGTGCCGTGCCGAGTTCTGGTGAGTCTGCCGTCCAAACTCTATAAGCATTCAATACTCACCTGTCACAGCTATACTTGCGGTGCCAGATGGAGAACTTGTGCTTGTACAGAGGCCGATCAAGCACGGCGAGAAGGGGAAATAGCTGCGAGACTCGCACGGTTTGAGGCCGATCAACGAGCTGAAGAGGAAGAGATAAGAGCAGCAATTGCTGCAGTAGAAGAGGCAGAGCGCCAGCTGCGAAAGGAACGGGAAGCGGAAGAAGCATGTCTAGAAGCCGAAGCACGGGAAATGACTAAACGAGAATTTGAGCGCTTACAAGACATCAACGATCATTTCGAGTATCTGCGCGGAGTGCTGGACAGGATTCGCTTACAACAGCGGCAAGCTATCGAGCGGCGCCACGATCGGGAGTGGGGTGAGATTGACATGATGAAGGATAAGCTCGAATCACCCGATGCCGCTGTCGAGCGGGAACGCTGTGTGGCTTCAGAACGAGAGAAGATCGCCACGATGACTGAAGGCACCATCAAGACTTTGCAACGCAGATTCGCAACGGAAATGATGGATACCATCACCCGTCACCGCAAAGACCAGGACGAGCTGATGGCTATCTCCGTCGACAACCCGGACCAGGACGCGGACATCATGAAAGCCGACATCCTGCAAGAGCTTATGCCAGCCCAAGAGCTCGAGCGATCAACCCTAAAGTCGCAACAGGCGCGCGAAATTGCCAAATGGAAGGCTCGCGGTGAACAATCCCTCAGGGCCTTTGACTCCACGATGGTCTGTCTAAAATTACGCCTCGAAGAAGCGGAAAAAATTAACGTCCGCGCAAAGGAGATGAAACAGCGTGTTTTCGCGGACACTAAATGGTTCGAGGCTGTTTTCTTGGAAAGAACGATCATGCTGAGTGAGGACGAGAGGAAGTTAATCTTGAGTGGCAGTGATGCCCCGGCGTGGTCGAAAACAGAGAGGGACTCGAGCGCTACGATGATTGGCGTCAAGATTGAGGGATGTAGCCCGAAGGTGGCGACGATCAAGGCGTTTGGACCTGGCGCAGCGAGGCAGGAGGAAGTAGCAAGTGCGAACACCAGTAGGATGATGGTGCGGAAGAGGGAGGTTATCAGAACCACGTGGCATCCTCAAATGGGATGAATGCAGGTTTTTGGCTATCACATGAGGTCTGCTGGATTCCGTACGTCATTTCAGGATTTCGAATTGTCTATCATTGGTGGAGACGGTGTTTCGGTCACGCAAGGTCCGCATAGGGCTCCGAAAAGGCATCCAGGAGAAGATTTGCTCTTAGCGCACATATACCCAATCTATGACTATCTACGTTAATCTATACCCATCTATAACAGGTGCTTCTCCCATATTTTCCCACTGGCCCAGCTGTTCAAATAACTTCAATCTGGGGGGCGGAGACTTATTACAGCAAACCCAAGCCGCAGGAATGCTCCCGACAGCAGATGTACTTATGTTGCCCTTCGGCTGTTCCCTTCCGACTGAGCATCAAATCGGCGTCATCGGAAACAACGTTCTGTTAGGCGAGATATGTGCGATGGCCGCCAAGATAGTCCCCAGCCATACCAGTAATGCCCGATTCGGCCCGTGAGATGTCACAAATGACCTTCCAGCTCAGCTGGGATCTCCTTCTCCCACCGCTGATGGAATCGCCTCGGCGGTAGCTGCTCCTGCACTACTTAGGGTCTCAAATGTTAGATACTAGGGGTGGAGGGCGCGTGTCGAACAGACAGCTCGGAAGATGCCATTGGGCGCCCGGGAGGAGGTGAAGGTTTCCTTGCATGATGATTTTCAAATGATTGTTTCACAGCGTCAAATTACTTTATGTTGAATTAGGTTCGCGCTCCGTGCCTCGCTTGTCGGCCGAGTTGGCTTGTTCTGCAGCGGTTTTGGGGGCTGAAAGTGGACGCGTGGCTGAGATTGGAGGGTGCTAAATTAATTGGGGGATGCGGCTGGGTTGTCACATCGGCTGATGCTGCCGAGGGTCTGAATTGGAGGGTGATGTGCTGCCGTGCAGGTTCCTTCGCAAGGTGTACCCAATCGGGAAAAGAAAATGTGCCTGTGCGAGACCAAAAATAATAGAGCGACCGGACAAGCTGACCCCGTCGGCGCCCGGAGGCCAATACCCTTACCCAGAAAGCTTACCCTTGATGCCGGCGCGTAATAGCGATGAGATGCGATTGGTTGCTGAGTCTGGGGTTGAGGCTGACGAAGATTTGTGCCACGGTAGTACTAGACCGGGAGGCCAGAAGACGTACCATGTACGGCGCTTTCATTGACGATCCTGCTACTTTAGGTATTTACGTGTGGCTGGTGTAATTGCTAACCAATCCTTGTTCGGAAGCTAGGTCGTTTGGCTCTGGGGCAGACTGAGAATGACATCTGACGGCTGTTTCCATCATGAAACAAGGTGAGCGAGCTTAGCGACTACCATTGCAATAAGAGTAAAAATACTGTGAGGGGTTGTACAGAATCTATTACGGAGATTGCTTTCCTTGTACTTGCTTTCCCAGCTGGCCAATTTTCACCTGTGTGCTTTCATTTGGGAAAGAATTCGGAAAAAAGACAAAAAAGACGAAACAAAACAAAGTTTCAATAGATGTTATAATGGTGTATTGGCACGTGCAGCAAGAGTTTCTCGCTACTAGCAAGCGATCTCAAACCACGGAATTGGCAGAGGTTGGTAATCTTCCGGATACATTCCGCAGTGCGGAGTTTCTGAGTAATTTATATGCTCTTGGGCGCTCTGTGTCCGCCAAACCAAGTCCACTGCTTGGATACAGATCACACGAGCAACTATGCAAAGACACATGGCCAACACGACGTCCATCTACCAGGAAGGCATTTTCCATCCTTCAACCAGCCTTGGAATGACAGCAATGGCCCCGCCGCCTCCGCCCAGAAGAGGGTCTGAGAACCAGTACCTCGGCCACAAACTCATTGACGACTTCCGCTTGCAGAGTAACGAAACTCCAATCTTTCTCCCGCCCGTACACTCTGCGGAGACTCCGCTGTTGACTCCACTAGACCTACTGGCTCCTCTCAAACCACTACGTCCCGGATCTCCACTGGTGGAGATGCAGCAGAATCTCTCGGCTATGCAGAACATCATTTCGCAAAGGCTCCTACTGGCCAAGGAATACGGTACCTCTCTCGCGATTGAAGGTGCGTTCCGGAAGGCGGAGTGGGAAAGGGATCGCGCGAGACGCATGGGACAGACTCGAGGGGCGGGATCTACCGGAGCATCGACCCACGCAGCGAAAAACTCGCCATACATCGACTGGAACCCTATAAAAATGGCCGCGAAGCCTCCAGCCGACATGTTGCCATCCACCACCGCCACTCGGCCACGAAGTAGAACGACGATTCCGGTCATGGGTCCCACATCGATGACGGAGAGCCCGCTGATCGTACACTCGAGTCTGTACCACCCGTCGTCCATCGGTAACATGCACGCCGCCTTCACAAACCAAGACCCGCCCCCTGCCGCCTTCGACAAAGTCGCCCTGACGATCCAACACCGCGTCCCCAATCCCGTGACCGGGACTTCCGACCCCTACCACGCGACCGTGTCGGTCCCTTCGTCCGTCAGCCTCAACGAACTGAAACAGGCTGTCTGGGCAGGCATGCAGAACGACAGCACGGGCAGCGCACCGCAAGCGCTTGCTCTTCGCGGGTGGATCGAAAGCCTCGTCGTTCATTGGGATGTCGATAAGCAGGTTTATCATCATTTCCCCCCAACGACGGAACTCAGAGATGAGAGTTTGGAGACTATGTTGGTGTGTTTGAGGGATGTGAAGGGGTATGATTGGGTTGAGGTTGGGTTTGAGACACCGTGAGTGCTGGTTTTGGGTGAGAGAGGGTGGGGTGGGAGGGAGGAACGGATGTATTCATTCTATCATATCTCGATTCGGCCACTGCGGTTACTAGGTACTGTCTGATAACAAGATCCTAATCTCCCTGTCTTCAGCTGCGGTATGCGCACCTATCGATCCAGTGCTACACATCATTGCTACCGACTCACCAAAAGCATAGCGTTTACGATCGAGCTGGTACTGACTGAATTTATCAACATGAAGCAGCCCATGGTCGAGATGGAAGGCAGCGGTTACACGATGACGCCGCCGCCGGACGGCCTCGCAGAAGGGATAACCTTGGACGAGCACGGAAAGCGCCGGAGTCTGCTTCAGGAAATAAGCCGATAGAATCGACCGCACCCTCGCTACACAGTAATCTATCTCTGGAAAGACGTGGAAGACGCGAAGAGACGTACAAGTCGCAAGCTGGCATATCCAGCGAACCCATCAACCCTGAAAATGAAAGAATCACAAAACAAAACAAAACAGCACTGGCAACAAAGATACCCAAGAACCGAAGCCCAATCAACCCATCAACTTGACCAAGAAACCCCGCCACGGAGACCTCATCGCGAAGCCAACCGCCACCCATCAGCAAGCGCCCGCAGCAGCGATGAGCGGGAAAGTCGGCGCAACGAACACGAAGTCGCGGATGTATATCGCGGACCCGACGGATAGAAGGACAGGAGGACGCACCTGACTCGTCATCCGAACCGCGGCCGGTGAACAGAGATGATGCCTTTCATCATCCGCGCCAACGACGACGACAACAAGGGCTCCCTTCCAGCACAACCACGCACACACACATCCCTCACCGCCCCTTTCATCATCGTCATCAGCCTAGCTCAGCTCAGCTCAGATTCCACATCCGCGCTCCCGACGAGCCGAATGATAATCGCCTACCCTCTCCAAAGCGGCCTGTGCCGCGTTCATTCACGGATGGGGATCGTCATGCGCAGCGGGAGGCAATATACACCCGCGCGAAAGGAAATAAGTAGGCAATGAGATGCCCCCTGCTGGATTGCCTCATAATCTGCAAAGGACTGTCCCTGATCGGATCGGATCGGATCGGATCTTCTTTCATCCATTGATATAGACGCCTACGTCTACGTCCACGTCTGCGCCAACAGCGAGCGCGCGCATCTACGATACGGATCCAAAGTCTGTCACACTCCGCTCGCTGCACACGGCTGTCGCGGTAAAGTTGTGTCTCCCATCGGCTGAGGGAAGTTGGGGCATGCTGGCCCCGGGGG
This sequence comes from Letharia columbiana, assembly GCF_014066305.1. Classification (NCBI taxonomy): domain Eukaryota; kingdom Fungi; phylum Ascomycota; class Lecanoromycetes; order Lecanorales; family Parmeliaceae; genus Letharia; species Letharia columbiana. Next base: position 247,226 of record NW_023501096.1, on the reverse strand, counting down.
AGGGAGGGAGTGCCCGAGCCTTGCGTGCGTGCGATGAGGCCGATGAGCCTGGAACTGGTCCTCTGCGGGAGAGGGGGTCGGGCTGGATTTGATGACGGGGTGGGATTACGAGCGGCGCGCGGGGTGTCGAGGTTGGGGGGTTTTGCTGGAGAAGATAGCATGTAGTTTGCGAGCGGGGTGGGACCGTGTTTGAGGGATGGGTAGCTGAGATTGGGGTGGAGGGGGGCCTGATGGTTTTCGTTGATGTTGGGGCATGGAGTCAGGGAATGGGATTGCGGGGTTGGTGCAAGGTTGGGGGGATAGAGGTCGCAGGTGCAGGGATCATGGACAGGGTAACCCGGGAGAGGAAGGAAGGGCGAACGTGGGGACGATGCGTCTCATAGCCATTTTGGCAGATATGTGCTCAAGATGCAAGCGCGCTTTTGCATCGTGGATCTTTCTCGACGGGCATAGTACTCTTGACTTTCCACTGAGCATGACCGATGGCGATCTCTATTGCTTGCTGTGAGTGTGGCAGCATGGATTGATTCACTTTATGCAGTGCGTTAGTTTGGTGGTGCCGAGCTCAAAGAACGACTTTCAAGACTCCTCGGCCACAACCGTCCGTGTATGCGAGCTTCCTGCTATCCATACCGCAAGAAGGTAGACCTCGGTCGGACCATATGCCCCCGTCTTCTCGAGAACTGTATTACCGCACCGAGTCGTGTCTCCGTTGGGAGATTCCTCCGTCTCGCTTCTAAACTCCCCCGGTTCACGAGCGGGCGCTCCACAGCCGGCGGTAATCCTGGATAGGTTATGGAGGAGGTTGCAGAAGTGACGGAGAGGGGATTGGTGTGGGTTATCGGGGGGTGTAAAATATGGCTTTGAGATTCGGGTGCGAGCATTTGTCTCCTCTTGGCAAGGGCAGGATTTTGTCCCCGCTTTTGTGAAGTCTTTCAAGGTTCCTTGTGACATTAAGGCTCGGAGTTCCTTGTTACCAGTCATACGTGCCTACCTTCGAGTTCCGCATCCGTTCTTCTAGAAGAATCAGGCTGCATGGCTCGAGTGCCCAACCAAGTCTACTATTTCTTCCTTTGGCATTTTCCTGACCCTACGAACGATAGTCCAGCTCGGGCGGTACTTCAAACCCTCCTCCTCCAGCACCCTTCGGCTGATCGGGTTGATGCTCCTTTTTGTTCATCGATCGACCGGGTGGGACCTCCCGAGAAGAGCGGATTGGAAGAGATCCCAACGGTGGGTCCGCGGCCGGCTCTTTGAACCGGATTTCCACAAAGTCATAGCCTCTACCACGACGCATGTAACTCAAGACCATCTCCACATTCTCTTCGGAAAGCTGAGTGGTAGCTGGGAAAGCCAGCGCACCGGGTCTCTGGGCTGGAACCCCCCAATGCACGGTCAGGCATTCGACAATGGCGGTCCCGGGTATGACTTGGCTGTTGTTAGAGTTGTGCGTCTCTCTGAGCGCTTGGATCGCGTTTTTGGTAAGCAATGCGAGGCTGACGGGAGGCGATGGGTGGACGTGGATGAAAGCGTGGCCGGTAGTGGGAGAGTGGAGGGTACCGGTTCGGTGTTGAATTAAGAGGGGGAGGGAATCGGCTTCGTGCATCGAGCTTGTCTCGGTGGAATGCGTTGATCCCTGTGGGGAGCTGGTTGGCTCTCGGTGAAGGGAGTGTGGGTGGGATGGGTGAGCCATGGCTTCTTTTTCCTTCCTTGAAGGGGTCTCATGTGCGGGGATATCAACGACTAGTTTTTATGTACTGGTACTGCGGGGTTTGATACGTGGCTGCTGGTTTGACAAACATGAGAGCGAGTTTGGAGAGCGTGGATTTGATATGCGGCATTGTTTGCATTGCGCGTAATGTTTTGAAATTTCTGGGCCTCTTCTTGACCGAGTGGTAATCTTACAATGGAGGACTGGATCGTGCATGCGACATGCATGAGTCCCGTGAGGATGTCGAATGGCAACATCAAAAGTATTTTCCAAAGTCATTGTAGCGAGCGTTTTATTTGTTGCGAGGCAAGTCCTGGCATTCTCATCGAGCTTCTCTCAAGCCGTAAGGCTGATTTATACATGGCCTCGATACATTCCTGAATCAGCCGCTTTTACGGTTCCACCAGAGCATATACATAGCTTCAAGCACTTCCGTCGAGGGCACAGCCAGTTTCCCCGATGCTGAATTTTCTCTGTTCAATAGATACCCCACTGCCTGGAGTCTTTCCACTTGAGCATGAATACATAACGAATCTTGATCTGAGCCACATCATACACGATGTACTCATTCGGATTCCCACGCGCTGATGGCAACTTGACTTCATGATCAGGCATGAGCGTGCCATTTAGCTCCGAATTCGCGACACCAGCATCCATCCATTTCAAGGGCTCATTTGCAGGATTTTCCGCCATTTTGGTGGAGATGAGCCCCTTCTTCCTCATACTATCGGCGGCGTTGTACTCATGGTCCCTCCGAACATATGCTGGGTCTCCAAGTTGTGTCTCGCATAGCAGAAGTAGTCCAGTCTGCCCTGATGTCCACGGATCACAATAAGCGGCAGATTTACAGGCTCTGTCTGCAAGGTAGATGCCTTTTCCGAAGGCTTTTCCGTTAGCAGGCGCTTCTGGAGGGGCGATGCGCAAACCTTGACTGAGGATACCGCCGAAGTTGCAGCCTCGCGAGCCATGCCAGAGTAGTCTCCGATGATCTTTGACGAGTTTCGTCTTCATGGCTTCAGCGTCATAGCCGCCAGCGATCCAGCGGTCTATTTCCTCAGAGCGAGAGATGCGGTAGATATTCTGGATCGCGGTGTCGGAGGAAAGGCAGTAGCCATCTTTCGCATGATTCAGGTAGCTTTCCAAATGACCAAATTCGACTGATTTCCTGTCAACTGGAATCGCTTCTCGAAGTCCCAGAGATCGCATTTGTGCATCGAGAGGGTGAATGGCATTTCCTTGCGGGTCTTTTGGATACTCGGTGTCTTTGAGAATTTCATTGCTGATCTGCATGTTCCCTAGGGTCTCCACCAAGTCCATCTCAGCTTTGAGCTGAGCTTCGCTGTTGATTGGCGTCGGTCTGTTCCGCCCGAAGTCATGGGGGATGATAGTGTAGTACTGAGAACTCAAGTCGTTGAAAGCGGTCGCAAGAGATGTTTCGTGCTTTTCTTGGGCCAGCTTGGGGTTCAAGATCACATCGCCGAGCTCCCTAAGTGCGAGGTAACCCTTTTCGATGGTGCTTTTCGACAGCTTGCCTAGTGGCAACTTATTAAAGTTGTATTTTTGGGAAGCCATGGACTTCTTCATGATCCCCGCGTCGAAAAGAAAGCGCACGAGCTCTTGTAACTCCTCGTTGAGCGTACAGTCCGGCAATGCGATTTTCTGAGGAGATTCATTGGACTGTTGAGCCTGATCCCCTGCTTCATCGTCTGTTTCATTGCCATAGGACTTTTCGATCATGGTGTACTTCTTGGCCTTTGGCTGTTCACTCCTGTTCTCCCATTTCAGGCCGGTCTTGTCCTTGAACTTTGACTTGAAAAGAACAAAGGCAGTCTCCAGAGACATGTTTACATCCAGATTATTCTGGCCAGCCTCACCGATCCGGCCCCAATGCGTCCAGACCGCAAATTTAGATTGGTCAGTGTCCGTACGGCATAGCAGCTGGATGTAGTAGAACTTGTTATTGTTGCCATCGATGCTGCTGAGGTTCAAGCTGGCATCGTAATTGAGGCCATCATCGTCCACATAGACTTCGTAACAGTCTTTGGCAATACCCTTGGATTTTGCACTGAACCAGCATGTTTCGTCTACTGGCGCTCTGGTAGTTTTGCCAGGCTTCTTGAGCTGCTTCGAGGCTGTAGTATGATCCGGCGAAGTCGCGTCATTGGATTTGACAATTTCTTCTCCTGAAGTTGAGGGCGCCAAACTTTCAGCTTTCTTACCCCGGGCCCTTTTGGGCGGCTTCTTCCGTTCCGCTTCTGTATGTCCACCGTCCGCTTTTCGCGAGCGTTTCATAGCTTGACGGTTTGCAAATTGGGTTGTTAGAAGGAGACGAGGACGCGTGGCGACCGTAGTAAGTGCTGATCGTGTTATCTTCCTTAGAGCTGGGGATGCCTCGAATGCTTTCCATCGTTGAAATGATGCCTAGCCAGCCAAACGAGACTGCGTATTATTGTTGGTGGCGCAACGCGTGGAGTGGCGAATTACTCCGGCTAAATTACCCATGTTTAAGCGGTAGTGTGATCTCGTCTTGGCAAGAACATCCTGGTCTTCGCAAAGGCGGAAATTAAGAAATCTGCAACAAATCAGTTTGTTGCAAGGTTTCCGTCTGATAATCGATAATCGTCGACGCTGAAAGGCCGGTCGTGACTTAGGTCGTCGTTGAGTGGTGGCAATCGATCAAGAAAGGATTTGAGTAGCCTGTCCTTTTATCCCTGAAACGAGAACCCTGCCAGGATAGGATATGGGATAGCATCTGGTAGTAGAAGCGATGGCGACTGCGATACGACTACAGGGTACCAGAGCAATCAACAGCGACATTTTATACTTCCGCCTCTTTCCCTCCTATCCCATAAGCTCTGCAGTCACCACTCGGAGTGAGACGACGACCAAGTGCAGGGAGGTTTGGCTACATAGAGAGGTTAAGTGGCGACGACAAGGCTTGTTTATCGGGTGACGTGGAGTACGTGGAGTTGCGACATACAACTACTCTAAGCCACCTGCATTTGATAAAGGCAGCATGGGTCTTTTTATAATCGGTCGGACAGTCAAATGGTCCGTTGCTTTGCACATAGACCGTCTCTTTGTGAATTTCTAGACGACTCATCGGACTGCAGTTCATTCATGGTAAGGCCGAAGTAAGATGCCGACTAGAGCAGGTGCTCTGGAACCCTCATAAGGTTTAGCGTGATACGGTCTCAATCTTGTGATAGCAAGCGGAAGATATGCAGATTAATCTTGAACGACTACAAACGAAGATACGGAAGAGCAGTGGCAGTTATCGATTCACGAGCCTTGACGCAACTTTTTCACTCTCCTATCTAGCTGTTTCACTCCTTTCTTCCGCTACCGTGCAGCCAAAAAAAACATACCCGCCCGTCTGTCCTTGCTGGCGAGAGGGAAAGACAATTTCCTGTACGACTACTCGTCTTTACCTAGCTGAGAGCTCATTCGAAATCACCCTTACCATGACACCCTTCGAATCCATCTTCAGCGCAGGCACAAACGTATCATGCGCCAGTCTGACGTCGGAAACGTCGGTTTCGTAGAGCTCGAAGGTAAACCGCCGAAATACGACAGCCATCGCCAAGTGCAGCCCTGACCGAGCGAGGCTGGATAGAAGACGGTTGAGCCGGACGACGGGAGCGGGTCTGGGATCTTGGCTTGGTGCCATTTCTGTCATTGCGAAGGTTTCGTGGACGTGGATTACGGCAAGAGTAAGGCCGGATTTGTACAAGGTCGTAGAAATTTAGGCACTACTCAGGAGTTCCGGACAGGAGAGAGATGTATAAGAGTGTCGGTTTTCGAGACCAGCACGGGCAGCGAGAAATTTGCGCCAGAGTTACTACGTGGTATGCTTCGAAAGAATATCGATACGAATCAATGCTATTATAGGACGGGGTCACTGCTTTGACTATACGAGACGAGGGTATTGTAGGCGGTGAAAGATTGTTTTTCATCCATGGACTAGTGCCCTGTTATCCAATATCGAACAGACGGCCTTGAAAAGGCTCTCAATACCCATACAAGAACTCCGACAGCCAGCTCGACCAGCGTGCCATGGCTTTTCCTCTTAATTAACAATGCACCCCGCAAATAAATGCCAACGTATCCATCAAGTATCTGCAACCCTGCTCTCGCTCCCCCACAGACTTCACTGCGCGAGTCTACTAGCCCGGATGAATGCGGTTGAGCAACGGTGCACTTTCAGCAGCTCGCTCCATTGTCGTTCACAGCAGCCTAATTATCTCACGTCTGTCAGTCAACGCGACATGAACACGTAAAGGGGTTACAAATCAATGGGTAGAGCTACTTACGTTATAGGTATCGGTAGGGTTGTGATGATAGGGATGGTGAACGGAGGAAAAGTGAAAGGGGGAGGGGTAGTAAAGCTCTTAGTCGCGGTCACTGGGGAACTATTCGGTGTTAATATTGGTTCTTAAGGCTGGGAGTGAAGGTATAGGATGGTGCCTGGGCTGTGAAAGAAGGAGAGATTTGGGCGATTGAGATAGATTTTGAGGCTGGGGGAGGAGGAGGATGTAAAGGGGGCTCGGATGTACTCACGGAAGTGCGATTGCGGTGTTGAGTGCGACGAAGCTGAAGGCAACCAGGGCGGAGAGAAAGATAGACTTCATGTTGGCGAGAAGGTATTCAGTTGAGAGATGACCGATGAGATGGTTTGAAGCTTCGTATCGGGGTAGAAAAGTTGGCCGGGAATGATCCTTTTATGTGGTTCTTTCACTGCGGTTTATTGAACTCGTCTCACACGATAAAACATAGCCGTGGGCGATCTCAGGAAAAAGGCAAAGCGACCGGTGTCTGTCGCAGTAATATCTCTCGTCCTAGAAAAGAGGTCGTAAATGACGATCTCATTGTTTTCGGAAGACTGCATCTTCCGATACAGAAGTGATGTCTGAAAAGAGACACTCCCGCGACAAATTTGGGAACTGTCGAATATGCAGGGGGATACAGGCAAGGCATGGATGAGGGCGAGATACAAATGATTCGCGAGAATCGTTGCGAGGGCAGAGTCGAAGGGGATGGACAGAACATTAAGATTGCACATCGCCTGCATGAGGGTGCAGGTACGGGACTGTCGATCATACTCCTTCCGTCCGAACGTGCGTTTCGCATCGCAGTATTCTAATGACAAGCACAACGATCCCTGATTTTCCGGAAGCTATCGCTCTGCCACGACAAGATCTCCAGGAAACAATTCTCCTGTCTACAAATCGGGATTGGGTTGTGGGACAGTTACGGAGACCGTTTAGTCTCGCAGCAACTCTTACGTACATATCGAATCAAAAGAAAAGACGGATTAGGAAATAGTGGGCTGGAGAAGCTACCTACTCACTGTTTCCGGCGCCTTTTTAAGTGAAGTGAGTTTCCCTACTAAATAGTTGGACTGCACTCCTTGGTTTAATCTTTGTTTCTATCTATCATACGCAAAGAATGTTGCGATAGCAGCGTCTTTGAGACCGTTTTCTTTCCTCCACAAGTCTGACATGCTACCAAAAGTGTGTGACGCCAGTTGAGTCTTCCAAGGCCTCTCAGTCGTCTACTGCCCCTCATTCGCCGCACATGCTCTTAGCAAGACGATGTGCTCCTTCTCCCCCTTTCCTCCTACATGCCCACGACTGTATTCATCCTCCCTCGAGCCCCTTTGTAAACTGTGCGGCACGTACTCTTCACTTCCACTGCCTCCCCCTAATGCCGAATGCTCTTCTTTCCCCTTTGCCCAACCACCAACTTCCACCATGCCAGAGTACTCCCCAGGCCGATTCGCCACATCGGGCACATAGGATCTCTGATCGACCCGCAGGAAGAGACATGATCAGATGACCGTGACCTCGGTGGTGAACTTCAAGTTGTAGAAGCACGCCTTGGACTGATACCACCCCGGATCGCCCGCGGGTCGCTACTGAAGGTAGCTAGTGCCGACGCGGAACCACGCCCCTATGGATGATAATGAGGCGCCCTAGAGCGTGATGAGAATCTTCCAACGCACCGATCCGCGGCGGCTAAAGTTCTTCACAAGCAAAGCCTGGGGGCTGATCAAGGCGGCGAGGAGCAGGATGATGGGTAGCACGGCTGCGGTGGCTATGTAGGATGATCCGTATAATCCAACATCGCGTGCACTGTGTATTTCACCTAGAATCAGCGTGTAGAAAGACTCTACTGGAGAACCGATCAGCACGAGGACACTGATCAAAATCAGCGCATCGAGCGAGGTGAAAACCCGTTTCACTGGCCTCCACCACCCAATGCCTTGGATGCAATCCCCTGATAATCCTATGCGCAAAATTTGGATTGATCACAGAGCCATCTAGAGTTCCGACCGCTACAAGCAGACCCGCGACGATTGCTACACTAATGTTCTCTGGCATGCGTTACCCAAAATGTGCGCATCTCGCAAGCGCTTATGCTTATGCGGGCCATGCAGGATTCGAATAGGGGTGGAAATGACGAGATGGTGCCTACATTGGTTGTCCGGTTGGAGGAGGGTCATGTTGCCGATAGCGCCTAGGACGAACAGGGTCAGCAAACCCGCAGTGAAAAAAGGCACGTCCAGATGCATGGTTGGAAAGCCACAACGTCCGGCGGTTGCGGGTCAATAGGGTGGGTCGTGGGGGTGTACCTGTGGGGTGGTTGGTGGAGGTAGGACGGGCTCCTGTACAATAAAGTCAATTTGGGACGTTGGGTCTTGTGGCTGTGAGAAGATTTGGATACCTGTGATGCAGCTGTGTGAGTCGCATATTGAGTACTTGGCTGGAGTAGTTGCTCTTTCCGGTTGTGGTGATTTCCTTATATGAAGGTCTACTGCACATATCTATAGCGCATAAAGTAAGGTATAACGAGGGAACACGCTACACTTACAGGAACAGTACTGGGCTGACAAGGTACTATAGCCAATTTCACCCCCTGCATCAGACCGGCAAACTTCCGGTCTTTGCGTCCGCTTGATGTGCATTAGCGTCACATGAACAGCGGAGGTACGAGGTACATAAGCTACTCTACTTTGCTTTACCCCTCCACATATACATACCTACCAATTGAATGTAGCGGGAAGCTCATCCCATTTACAGGGCATTGTGTAATACTTGAATCCGCAAACAGCGAGCATGTCGCAAGAACTTCAACGCGAGGCTCGAATCAAGTAGCAATCTTTGATGTCTAATTCTGCAACACCAGGCCTGCGGGATGGGACTCGGTGGAGAAGGTACAACGCATAGATACCCGTCGATTCATTCGGTAAGGAACATGGTTGAGCATCTTGCATATTTACTCATAAATATTAGAAATGAGGTACAAAATGCATCAAATCAGAGGCTGGCCGACGCTGATCTCCAATCTACCCCCCCTTCAATGATCGACATCTCCAAATTCTACACCTTCTCATTTCCCTCCTCCATGGCGACACCTTTTGGTGCTGCATGTCTTGTTCTACCGTACCTATCCACGTCCTTTATGCTATATGCCTGCACAGAGGAATGAATACATCACGCTTTGGCTCAATAATAGTCAATTGAAGAAGCACTCCACAGTCACGTACAATACGTCCTACTGGATCGCTACACACCATCTTTGTCGGACTGGGGACCAGGTCATTGGCGGCTTGATGCAAGCAACAAAGCTACTACCCCATCTCGCGGGTCAAAAAAAAGGCCTAAGGTATAGCCATATACACACCAAAGAAATCCTTCTATCCCTTTTTCAAGACCAACCTAAATATCGCTGTTTGCAGATGTTTCCGACCGCCAGTCAGAGAGCCTTATTCGACTTGATTTTGCTGTGTATGCGTGGCCGTGGAAATCTGCACCAATTGCATCTTAGCAGCTGGAGTAGTTCAACCAACATGCTCTTTGACGACTTGATATTTGCGGCGAGAAGTATCACTACCGTCGATATCTTGAAATCATGAAGCACTTTTTTTCCCGAGAAATCCCCCTCCTTGTGGTGTTGTCAAAGGCTTTTGAATTTCAGAGTGTGTTTCCCCTTTGACGAGATAAATAATTACAACCGAGTTCTGAAGAATACATGAATATAAGTAATACCCAAGCCCGAAATGTCCCCTCTCACTCAGCCCGCCTACCTTACATACTCCCCGGGTCCGTGCAGAGTACGAAGCCTTTCCTCGAGCATGTGCAGGAGGCACTACCTCTGTCGCTCTAGCCTGCTCTGCCTTGCTCTCCTGGGAATGTGACACGGCACTGGCAGGTGATGGTTCGTTTTTGAATGTCCCCAGCCTTTGAGCAGGTCAAGCCGAGGAGGTTTCTTGTCTCCCACTGGAAACTGTAAAACGCTACGCGACGATGCAGACGGGTACTCCTGTCGGGGTGAAGGAGTTGGCGTCCTAGTCTTGAAATGCCTTGAAGATGCATTTTCTGACAACGACAACATTCAAGCAGTCATCAATAGCTCTGCGTAAAGTTGTTCTGCGGATGCTGTCTCCATTACCCAGCCACACGCTAAATGGTAGACTAAGCTATAGAGGCGAGTCTTGTAAGAGGCTAATGTGGATCCTCTTGATGTTGGCTATGTCGAGATGCACGGCACAGGTACACAATGGGGGAACCTCGTGAAAGTATAGTCGATCTCCGAAGTATTCGCGCAATGGCCGACCAAATGTTGTAGCATGCTCGGCGCGGCCTTCTTATTCGCACAAAGCAAACAAGGAGCGACTCCTCCAGTACCTACAGTCTGACGAAGAAGCCGCACTCTCAGACGTGGCGTACGCGACTACCGCCCGACGCATGCACGACGTCTTAAGATCCTCTTACGTTGTTCAAACATCAAAAGATCTAATCCGACTCATTTCTAACGACCTCGAACAACCTGCCGTAGCCAAGGCCTAGTCCGCCAGTGGTCACAACCGTATGGTATTCGCTTTCACCGGTAAGGCTCACTCTATCCGGGCATGGGCAAACGACTTTTTGAGACGTCTGCCGGTTTCCGGGACAACATTCTTTCGTACCCGACCTTCCTTACGCTGTCGATACAATTGCAGATGACAACGCGGATATTGTATCCAAGGACATGGCTCATATTCAACCAGCCAGAGTATTTGTTGAACGTGGGCTTGCGGAACTCTGGAAATCCTGGGGTATACAGCCTTGGTGAGTACGCCGCCCTTTGCGTCTCAGGGGCGTTGTCCGTGACTGAGGCCCCATACCTGGTCTGCAAACGCTCCTCGATGACCATGGAGAACTGCACTCCGGGCTCTTCCAGAATGCTTGCTGTCGCCGCACCGGTCAAGACCATCGAAGAGGCCTTGGCCAATCAAGACCTAGCTTCATATGAGATCTCCTGCACGAATGCGCCGGAGATCTCTGTTGTGAGTAAAGCGCATGAGTTGTTGAAACAAAAAACATCATCAGTATTTGTGATTAAGCGATTACATTGGTGTAATATAAAAGACTACATCAAGTCTTTCGTTTTTATGTGCGAAGTAAGTGCCTCAAAATATTACAAACTCCGTTGAATCCCAGAGTCAGAACGTATTTTTTGAAGGTGATATCCGGTCTTCTCTCCGCTCAAATCGACCCATTCTTGAAGGGTTTAGAAATTAGCGGGCGAGGTCAAAGGCGGATTCTTCGAAAAGTGAGAATCACGCTTTTGCTTTCTCGTTTTGCTCTTAGAACAGGAAAAGAGAGAGAGAGAAGTCGATTATTTACGAGGGAAAGGGAGGTCCTGGAGGACAAAGGCGGATTTTTTCGTAAAATGGCGAAGCAACCTTTTGCCTTTCCCCTCGTGACTGCCAACTGGCTTGTCTCTCCAAAATCCAAAGAGCAAGATGAGAAGTAGCAGACTGTGGTTTCTGGAGCCCAAAAAAAAGTTGGCTCAATCTACCTACGCCTCTCGACCGGAAAGGAAAACAGCGGACGGCTCCGACTTCGTCATTATTCAGACGCTTATGCTGTACCCCACTTATGATGGCGTTGCTTTTCCAACGGAGTGTCAGGAAACCCGACAGGCTCAACGCCATGGTCTTCAGACTCCAGCTGAGGAGCCCAGCGGGTCTGAGAAACCTAACAAATTTTTCCTGCATTCCCCAAACCAGTGCCATGCAGGATTTCTTAGGTGACTGGATGGAGATATCTCCACTTTTTCCCTTTCGCTACCCGGCGAGTTTCCGACTTGACTGCCATGGTTTTCCACCCCGTGTTATCCGACGGCAGATAAGTGGACAGCTCGTAGGGGCATAGAGATGCAGCGTCGATCATCATGCATCGAGCGGGGCTGTGAGCCTGTGGCCCGTGGGGTCCGAAGACCCGGCCGCGTACATAATGCGGGCGTTGGTTTAAGCTTCTGTCACTGACGGTTCGGTAGCCGTGCAGATGCAGAAATAAAAAGCACCGCAACACCATTGTACCAGCGCCATTAGGAATCGAACCTAATACGAACTAAATACTCCCAACCACACGACCACAACCAACAGGTGTCCGCCCCCGGACTATGACTAACGGGGAACATTTCGCTTCACAAATCAATGCGTCGCACGGGTTTCGAACCTAAGCCCTCGCCAATACCGCTCGACGGAACTTTAAAACCTGTGGCTAATGGCGCTGCCAGAAATAAAAAGCACCGCAACACCATTGTACCAGCGCCATTAGGAATCGAACCTAATACGAACTAAATACTCCCAACCACAGATGCAATGCATTCTTGGGTAAAGCTTCCCTCGCTGAACCTAGCGTTGCTTTAAGCTTCTGTTCGTTGTGACTTGGCCAAGTTCAAGTACAGAGCCTCGTATTCATACTTGAGTACCTATACGTATCTTGGTGACTGCAGATGTAGGGACCGGTTTGGGAACGCTCGGACGGTGCGCGCCTGGCCGGGCGCCACCAGATAGACTATACCTCCAGCTGAAACCCGCAGTCATGCGCCCACCCTCCCCAAAAGCCCCTCATTGCCAAAAGTCTCTGCATCGGGTGTGACGCTTTGCTTCATATAAGCCATGGTATCTCTGTTGGGACGGTTCTGCATATCTGTGTGGCCAACGGTGCTTTATGAGGCTATCTTCTGTCTGTAAGAGGAACGCAGATTCTGCACTGTTCACAGCTGGTAGGACCAGACATTGGCGACTATGGAGCTGAAGAAATCCGCTAAGCGGTAACCTTTATCTAAAGTGATGTGTCAGTCATTTGCATACGATGTGCGCTAGTGCGTGATTTTGAAGACGTCGTTGAATCATAAGTATATATGTAAGGTGCTATGTGTGCGTCGTGCGGTTGTTCGGAGGGAACTCTTTTCCAGATGAGGGCGTATCTCGAACGCACGCGCATTCTTGTTAATGGTTACATCGAGGACCACAGACTGTCAAGGTGCTGCGAAATGAGTTCGCAAACTGGCAAAGTCCGCATCTCCTCCCACCCCCCATATCTGCATCCTGCATCTTGTTGGCTTTGACGCAATCTTCTCGTACAAGAAATCGTGCATAAAGTCTCTGGTGACGGGATTACGGGGAAAGAGAAGGTCGTCCAATGGCTTCATAGGGTTTCACGGCAGGGATTTTCTCTACCTTCCCGTTCCACTTGTCCTTCATCTGACAGGTCCGATAACAGCAGGAGGGATATGTGTCCTTGGCTCCCAAGGTAACGAAAGGCGTTTGCTCCGCTGAAATGAATTTGTTAGGGGTCCCAAAGGCTAGCGCAATTGATCTAGGCATGAGGTGTTATGGACATAAGACTCGAGTCAGGCGTAGAGAGTAACCCGTTTCACGCTAGTCGCCTTGACCTGGAAGTGCAACAAATGACTGATGATAGAGATTCCCTGAGAATAGGTTGAGTAAAACGTCTCGCAGACATAGCTGTTTCATATATCGAATTGCACTAGTCTATAAGCAAAATCCATCTTGTCAAAATCTCTGGATGACAAGATATGTGCTGCGTGTTCTTATACCCAAAAAACCGACTAGAGAATTATACCACTAAAAGTACACTAACGCGACGCGTCACGTGCGTTGGCGTCGTGAAGTTTGAGCACTTCCCTTCGTCTCCAGCAGTCATAGCTTTCTCTATCACTTTACTCTCTTACCGTCACCGTCGTATAAACCATGTACCATCAGAGCTACTTGTAGCTTGAGATTCAAAGCGATGAGAGTTCAGCATTTCGTAATATGATTTGGATGATTATTTCCGTAGCGCACCTCACTCCAGACGCGAAGACCCATTCCGCTACTTCGGTCTCACAATCGAAATCCGATACGACATCCTCGGATTCCTTCTCGTCCGCGGGACGGTCGCTCTGAGACGAGATGTAGCGGTAAAACAGTGGCTCCGGTATTGGGACTACGAGCGACCAGAATGCGGTCAGTCTGTCCTTGACAGAGATGTCAATCAGAGTCTTGTTGATCCTTGCACCACCAGCTTTGCTCTCCGCTGTCAGCACCCAAATGCAGAGAGATGCTTCTGACGTGGTCTACTCCGCCAAGAACACATTTTTTGTACCTCTGGGCTCTATCGACGATGACGGCTGGTGGTGCATTCATCAGCCATTTCCCCAGGTCAAGAGGCTCGATATTGCCTTCGATATGCAGGATATCACAGAGAACATCGCATACACTCTACAGTGCGTCAAGTACCGGCAAGACGGACCCGACGGCACTTCCAGGAGGACCCCTTTCGAGGAACTGACGAACGCCGAGAGATGGGACCTTTTGCGTGAAAAGAATAAGGAAGGGCTCACATTCGATATTTGGTCTTCGACGATTAGTGCTTGGCTAGGTATCGACGGTCTAGATCTTCTCCGCCTAGACCTCACAAACTGTCGGTATCCGGTCGGTCGCTGTCGTATGGGCCAGACTCTGCTGGGGTACCTGGATGGTAATGGCTACAGTTATGGGCATCCGAAGCGGATTGAGATTGTGGGCATGCTTGAACGGGAACAGCACATTTGCAGAGATATGCTTGCACATAGTGGTAAGATACCTCTAGATTGTGTCTTCTTCGTTGATGGTCAGGGATGTACATGTAAAGTGAGTTCCCCGATCTATCGTATTCTTGTACGGACTATCGACAGGCCTCTCAGGAAGGAGCAAGCTGCGACCCAAAAGTTCCAAGTGCTCACTAAAGTGCTGATTGAAAAGCTTTCGATCGACTTCCACGGTATCAAGCTAATTCCCAGATGGGAGAGGCGAAATTGATCGGAGCGAGACTGGACACTGTACGCTCACTGCGGAAATCGTAGTGACATCTTGGCGAACACATACTGTGTCATAGAGCAAGGATTTGCTACACCGGTTGCTTGTTGCTCAACACTAGTCGATAGTAGACAGCCGTTTTAGCTAGGTTATACCAAAGCGTTCATGCTCAATAGCCGAAATTGAAACACTAAAACCCTTCTCCATCCTCTAGCCCATCGCACACAGCATCATCTTTCCTGCGCGCAGGCCTTGGCTGCTCTTGGCCATCTTTCTCTCGTTCACTATGTCTCAATCCATTCCCAACGGCAACCCCCAATCCGCACCCTGGCAATCTTACAACGAACCTATCCCACCCAAACACACAAAGCGCCAGCCCCCCATACCCCATTTGACTCCACCAACATCGCCAAAGACGTCAGATTCGAGACAAGTTCCAGAAGTCATATTCCACAAAGCCGCCGCTAACTTCTAGGAGGCAGAATCGCAGAGGGAGCCTCACAACATTTCCACCCATGGAGCCATCACATTTCTGTATCCGCCGCAGCGGCATTCTGTTATCCTTAGATAAAGAATAGGTAGCCATGCCCAACCAAGCAACCACAGCGACCGTTCCGCGCCACTTGCTAGCGGCGTCTGCTTTTCAGATGCTGGCCTAGTGCTGTCTCGCGTAACGTCCCATGAAAACTACACGCACAATGAGTTCTAAATGATGATTGGCTGGGTCCTAAGGCCCAGCCGCACGCAGACAGCGGTCCACTATGCAGCTCAGCCCTAGGAAAACTCCCTCTACGTAAGGTAGAAGACCTGGAGTCTAAGTACAAGGAAACGCTAAAAAAACAAGGCGCGGGTGGGTGGGAAAAGTCCAAAAAACCTCTTCTTGCGACGAGAGGAACAAGAATGAAGAGCAAAAAACGGGGGGACACGGCCTATTTAAGGCTCTTTTAATATGGCAATCTCGGCTATCCTGCCATAAGTGTGTGCTGTGCCTCTCCCTCACTAGCCCCCAGTCAAGCTGTGGCGATAAGGGCTACGGAAAAAGCCTTGAGCATTTGCGGATTTTTGATTCTCTTAAACATGGTGTCAATACTAAGGGCCCCTTCTGCAACCACATATTTTGGAAATAACCCCTAGATATTTCCACTAATTTTCAGCTTAGCGTCAAATATATACAGGGTATCATTCTGTAACCATATTTCCACATATTTTCGCTTATTAAGCGAAAACAGGCTTGAAAATATCTGAAAACAACCCTCGAGGGTTGTTTTCAGCCAAAATAAGGCTAAGAACGCCAAGAATAGTGGACATCTATGACCGATATATATATATTATTCTCTTTTTCTTATCCATGCTTCAGATTTGAAGCCGGTGTCTACTCTCTTGCTAATTAAGACGATATTGTTGTATCATTTCGAAATGTTGCCTTTATAGTCTGGCTCCAAATCATAGGCAATGAGACATCGGTACCGATAGACATAGAGCAGGCTTATTTGGGGTAATAATGGGAGTAATAGGAGTATCAATGATAGCCAAAGCCTGTGCAGTAGTAGTAGCAGGTATCTCGGCCATGGTGATGTGGAATGGTAGGAATTCAATGATTTTTTACGGAGAAGATAATTTTTGCGACGATTCTGATTTCTGACTCAGCCTCAGAAACAGGGTTACAGAACGGAACCGTACACATATTCTACTTGTTTTGGAAATATCCTAAGCGTTATTTTCAAGCCTTGTTTTCATTAGCCAAGTGGTGGCGTTATTTAGTGGAAATATGTAGGGGTTATTTCCAAAATATGTGGTTGCAGAAGGGGCCCTAAGCGGTTGCGTTACTCGGTCCTATTGAAGTTTGGTTTTGGGTGGCTGAGGCTGTGGTTAAGATGGAGGGTGATGAGTCGGGCCTATACATGGAGTACGCAGTAGGCCGGAGCGCCGGCGAATGGGTGCCGGCAGCCTTGTGTTAGCAATGAGAAGATGGTACGGTCCCGATTAAAGGCTGATGTGCAGTGTTGAGTCGCTGGGGCTGGTGGTGTGGTGATGGGGTGGAAGACTTGGGGGCTCAGGTTTTTTTCGCAGTCGCGCTGTACGCACGTGCAAAAGGGTCGGAGAAAGGACAAATCTTTCCGGTAGGAATTTTTCTCCTAATTATTCTGAGACCTGTAGACTCTGGGGCGGGCGTGTCTGAGTGGTCAGTGGGAGGAAATCAGTAGGACCGTCAATTGTGCTTTCGGATAGCAATCATTGTGATAAGTTTGTGCTTCATTGCATGATCCTTATCTTATCATACATGTACATCTGCAAGAATTCCACCTTTCTTTTGCCATACACACTAGCAATACTCTGCGACTCCATCAACTCGTTCCCAGCACCACCACCACCTCCTCAATCTTCTTCCGTATTTAGCTGTTCGATCAATTCCTGCAGTGTACGCACAACTTTGCCAGTGGAGCGAGCATCTGCACCGACACCCGTGGAAGTTCCCTGTGTCTGTGACGCCTCCGTAGTCTGCTGCCTATCCTCTGCAGCAAAGAACACCTTGAGGGACTCCCCTGTTCTTCCCATGTCGGCCTTGGTAGCACCTGGAAGTATGGTGAATATCTCCTCAAAGGATCGTGGGTCTTTTAATTGACGGGAGGCAATCAATAGGCACCAGGGAACGGTAAGGCTTTCCTCTTCGTCTTTGAAGCTGCCAGAATTGCAAACCTCCTTGCAGAGACGTTTGGCGTAATACACGACAATCGGATCGATTTTAATTGGGTCCGAGATGCTAGCGAGGGTGTCATAGGCGGATTGCAAACGCTTGTCCTCCTCGGAGAGCAGGGGTCCCCGTACCGGTCCGGTAGCGAAGAAGTCCTTCAATTTTCCGGACACGATGAGCATTTGCTGGGTCGTTGCGTGGGATGATCTGGAGACTTCTTGCATAGATCGTTGCTGATTCTTCTCGCCGCAGGCAATATGAACGCACACAGCGACAATGGCGTTGTGCTGAGATTGGAGTTCTTCAATGTCGCTGAAGCTGTAGACTGCGCTGTACAGTGATTTTGCGTGACCAGCGACTTCGTGGGAAACACCCAAGGACTTAACAAGAAGGTCCATTTCGTTGTAGGCGATTGTGAGTTTGATAACATGCCGCTCGTGGACCGAGCCCGTCCCAGACGGAGCAACAACCGCGTTTTCTGTGGAGATATTGGCGATCTCTGCCGCTAGCGTGAAGTTGTCTTGATCCGGAATGCTGTTCTGCGTAGACATTTCCCTCTGAGAATGCGAGATGTCTTGCGAGGACATGGTAGATGTTTTGATCGTGTTTTCCTGGTTGCCTTTGGCCTTGATGAACTGATTTCATGAAAGATGAGATGTTATGGCTTAAGTACTTTACGAGGTGCGAGGTTGACGACAACCAGATTGTATGGGGAAGACGAAAGAAGAGGGAGACCGAAGACTTTTGACTCAGATGAGTAACGATTGGTGTTATGGGCCATGTCTTAGAGCTTTATGGACGACTGCGCCTTCGTTCTGACGTAGTGATCAGCTGATGGCAAAGAGGGCAACAATGGTTTGAAACAGTGAATGTGTTAAGTTGGGCCAGCGACATGATGCATGAAACTTCTTCTGGTGCCGGTCGGACGGCGTACCCAAACCGGCTGTTTGTGCCTCAGCAAACTCCTTCCGTTGAGATTGGTTCTTGTCGACCTGGACAATGGAAGTTTCTGTGCGGCGTTTGCTGCAAATCGATGAAACAATGTTGGTCCCCAGGCAGCTAGACCAAGAGGCAATGTGAGTTTGCCTTTCCTCTTGAGCTGATGATATACTCGTTTACGTTGCCAATTTTCAGGGTCTACGAGGGTGTCTTACGCTTCCATTGCCACAAGAAACCCATCGGGTGGTTAACACAAGGTTTCAAGACGCATGAAAAAGGCACATGAGACAAGATCCGTGAAACCAGACATTTGTAACAAGCCACGTGAAGAAGACTCATCAATGAGCCGCATTTTTATGGAACAGTCAAATCATCGTAAAAAGACGCATCGTTAGTTCCATAGTAACTCGTCCCTTCTAGTGTGTGATGTTATCTCCGAGTAGAGCTGAATTGGCTAGGATTGTCGTAGACGTGGTGTTAGAGCTTATTTTCCTTGGAATGTGGCGTCCTCAATGAATTTCCATCCACTTGCACTGCTTGTGAGTTGCTTGAAGGCAGCGAAAAAGAGTTCTGACATCACTGTCGTTTGGATCAAATTTTATCGCTAGAAGGTTCCGTCGTTATGGATTGCTACTCCGCCTGACTTGCTGATGGAAAACTTCTGATGATGTACGGCTGCTAACTCCTGGATCTAGGTTGAAGAGTGGATGTTGAGTCTTCTCCTGTCTGAGTTGGGTGGTCATTGGTTGACTGTAGTGGCTTGTCGAATTTGGGGGAAGATAAAACGCCCAAGGGAAGCGGAGAACAATGTACTTGAGTATCTACGCGTTCTATGTTTATTGGGAAGAATACAGAGTTTTGTAATTAGGATCCGCCTCGGCGAGGTAATCAGCCGACTCGGGGCTTGGGTATTGGCAATTGTTTCGGTGCCTGTAAGTATGAGAAGAGTCATGGACTTGAAAACAAGATTTAAACAATGGAAAAATGCGTTTCTGACTGCGATCATTCTCTTATATTCCCAGGAACATCAATCTGCTGCCTCGTTTGAAACACTCAATGCCTGCGCTTCATCTGCAATTAGCTCCACCTCTATCCATCTTACCTAGGTCAAAGCAATTTCGCGCATTCTTACCTCACCACGCCGGCCTCCAGCCAACTCTCGGCCCCTACTCAATCTTCAACAGCTTCAAGTCAAAGCCTACATCCAATCCAATGTGGGACTCACCGAAAAGTGCCACCCACTCCTCAGGGGTGAACGCATAACATTCTGGGACGATGATGCGACGTTCCTTCCTACCAACATGCCCTTCATTCCGATGTGGAAGGCATCGGTGTCCATGCAATCATCTCCGACAGTGAAAGTGAGTCTGTCCCTTGGTGGGCTGCAGTCAATGACTCTACCATCTCTGAGCTTCCTACCGAGGATAAAGGTGACGTTGCTGCCGGGCACTGCGACGGGGCCCGTACCGGTCTTCTGGTCCTCCTTCTCGCCACGTCGGTGGAACATCTCGATAGGCAGAAAGCGGTCTTCAACACTCGTAGGCAGCTTCGAGATCTCTACCGTACTCCTATCGGCATGGTCGGAAAGTACCGTGCTAAGTGAGCTGTGGAGGGGTCGCGCATCACGTGATTGTACATTGTATACAACTAGACAATACGTACACGTCCAGGATCCTGGTATCCCGAGGTCTGGAGCGAGTTGGTGACGTCGAAAGCAGAGATATATCTTGGCCCCTATGGTCGGTCACCAGCCTCCTCTTGCTCATGTTTTTCTGCCTCATGATGAGCAGAGACAGATTCCTTGGGGTCCTTAACATCATTTTCGATGTCTAAGATCTGAACGTTGGTCAGACGACGGACCACCGCGTAGCTCTTACATTTTCATCTGACGACAAGCGATGTATAAGCAGCCCACAACAATAGCATCTTTTCCGCGTTTCTCGAGATCTCAGCGCTCATAAACAAAGTCGAAGAGTTTGGCGTAGGATGTGATTCTGTCTGGGAGAGAATGGCAGTCGCAGAAGACCTGGTTCTCGTGATAAGCCGATATTAGCGGCCTGGAAAGGTCACTAGCTTCGGGCGCCTCATCCATCCTGCTACTGTTGATGTCGACTATTGGCGCGATGAAGGATATCTTGAGGGTTTCGACGCATTCCTCTTCTGTTTCATCCTTGGCGCTAAGACATCGCATTGTCGAATGTATAGAGTCGACCTCGTGTCAGAGAAAGCAATGAAAAGGCACCTTAGAATGACTGTGTTCTGTGGCCACCAAGTAAAATGGCCCGATGCATAGGACTTTTCGTAGAGCTCTTTCGCATTGCGGTGGATAGCAGCCCATGGCTTCGTAGAGGCGCTTGAATTCTTGGTAAGCAGCCAGCAAGCTCGCGTGGATTTCTTGACTTGGAGTAGATGTTTTGTGCCAAATGGAACCATGGCTTCGAAATGATAGTTTCTGATCAGCTGTACTTCATTCCCGTAGAGCTGGGTATCGAACGCAGTTGATTGGACACGGTAGGGAAGAGCGGATTTCTGGCGAAGGTAAACTAATTTACTGATAGCCATGGTTGATACTTTCGCCGTGCGACTTGTCTGGGGATTTAATTTGGGTGTTCGGATGAGGTACCAGAGGAAAGAAGAATATGGGACTAGGAACGGGAGAGATTTAGGTCTCTAGGAGAGTATATCATCGGTTAGCACTTTCAATTTTATGGACATGAGTAGGCATTGCCGTTGAAATCTCCACCTTCTGCGCCCAAACTGTTGCACAACTCGTGGGAATGTCCGACATGGTAATAACACAGTATCTGGGACACGTAGACGAGAATGATTGACTAGCCGCCTTCAGGGATACCCAGCGTTTGTCTTTGCTTCATTAGCCCATTAACTATCAGAACCTTCTCCATCTATCTTACATCAGCGGTGATCAGATCTACGCGAGCAATACTACCACAACTTATCTCTCTTCTAGGTCCAGCGCGGACCCAGCCTCTCTCTACCCTCATCAGCTGGTCCCTCCGCCTCGCTATCGTCACTCGAGTGGGCCCTATATGAAGAGGAGACAGTGTCTGGCTCATCGGACAGATATTCCGCCTCTTCCTCCGACTGTATCTCGAGCCTAGCCTCTTCAGCAAAAAATTCCTCAAGATCCTTCACCACCGCCTCGAGGTCCACGATAGGAACGCGGGTTACGATCCAGACTTCCCGAAAGGTGCGAGGTACTCCTAGCTGGCGGAACGCGAGGTAGAAACATCCTGCCACGACTGCTGCTTGTTCATCCTGCTCAAACCCTCCTGAAAGGTGAACATTCTTGTAAAGGGACTTGATACGAGCCGTAACATTGCACAGGATTTGAGAGGGTATAGGTAGGCATTCGCAAAGGGTCTCGATTCTTTTGTAGGCCGCTCGAAAGAATTTGGTTGAGTCACCAACACTGGAGTCTGCGTCATCTGGGTTCTCGTTCTCTACTAGGGCGGCGTTATACCCCTTAGCTTCGTTGACAACAGCTGGTTCCATCACCTCATCGGCATCCCCGACGGATGCTTTGGGCAAGAATTCCTCGAGGGCTGCAAAAATCCTTAGTACGTCCAGATCTGCGGCTGGCGCTAAGATAGAGCGCTCGTGGTAGGAGATCTTGCTCTCTTGCAAGATGCGGTACCCCCCGGTTGCCTCTCTCGTTACCGGGTCGTCCTCGGTGGCCTCGTAAGCGATAAACAAACAGCCAGCGACGACTGTCTTCTGAGGCTCAGACACAAACTCTTCCGATTCATAGACCGCCTCGAAGAGTTCTCTTGCATAGCTGTGGATGTGCAAACGCGTATCCATCTTTTCGCAAAGAGTCTTGATTTCTGTGTAGCCAGCTCGCAAACCCTCGGGCAGATCTTGATTCACGACTAAGGGGCTGCCGCCATTGGACGGAATCATTTTTTCGAATGAGGATGTGTCTAAGAGGGACGTTTCGCTCGTGGCGAAGGAAGCCATGACTGACGACTTTGGGTTGAGATTTGTCTAGGGATTTGGTTTTTGGTGGCCTGGTTTTCCTGAAACTTGATCCGCTTGGATATGGGGGTTGTCGCGATGTGCAGTCATGAAGATGAGGGAGTGTGAAGAAGGAAGTTGAAAGGAGGAGCATTATTGTAAATAGGGTCTCGATGTGGATGGAACCTGCAACACAATCAGACCCTGGCTCGTCAGTCAGTGTCATATCTTTGTGAACTATATTTCCTTTGATGAAAGAAGTTCATTGGGCTAGTTCTTGACACTGAGTGACAAGGTCTTTGTGCTAGAGGGAGCTGGATTAACACTTTCTACTCAATACATCGTGACAAAGCTTTCCTTGTACTGCCTTGATAAGGGTGCGCAGAGAGTGGATGCAATGGTCCAAAGATTGGTGATGCTGAGTATATCCTGTTTCTTTGCAGCCCGGTCGGCTTTGTGATTTCCAACAATTGCTTCATCCAACCTATGGGTAACATCAATTGGTTAGTAGAATCTCGACAGCGACGTGACCGATGTCTCTCTCTGATGTCCCAATCAATTCTCGTTATCCCTTTTGCGCTTCTTGTCACTCGAGTGGTCCAGTAGGAAGGAGCCACCAAGTGGTTCTCCAGTTGGGTAATAGCTATTGTGCGAACGCGATGGTCCTAGGGACATGATCTCCCCTTTGTCAAACAAGCGTTCCGTGACGATATCTATCCCAGGAATCGATGGCATGAGCACCCCCGCATTATTGAACAGGTGGGCTGTGTTCCTGCCATGGATAGGCGCCCTGCGCTTCCTCGGCTTTTGCGGTCCTGGTTCCGGTTGCTCGCCCGCTAGGGTGACGAACTGGTCGCGTGCTGCGGGGATCGCGAGTGTGCTTCCCTGTTTGGGTGCCGTAGTGGGCGCCTTAGCTGGCTTTTTGACTACTGACGTGTCCTTACGGCTTGACGTGTCCACCATTGACTTCGTGACGGGGGTCGGAATGTGTGTGGCCAAGGTTCCTATCCCATTTGAGTTATTCGACATCGAAGCAACAGTTGCTGCTTGTTTCTCCGCTGCCATGGCAACCCATTTGTCGACTTTATTCATAACCACGAATGCCTCTGGCTCATCCGCCAACAGAGAAGCAATGGCCAATGCACTTCGCTTGTGCTTGCTCGGAGTGACAGCAGCTTTTAGAGTGTTCAGATTCCGTGTAACGGTAAGGTCTTTACTCTCATGATCAAACCATCTGAGAGAGTCGGGGTTGCCGTTAGTTTCGATACATCGAGGAAAGTGCTGCTTGACTGCCAAGGAACGTGAGTAGGTAGTGTCGCAACGAGGACAGTGGTATTGAGGGTTGTCCAAAGGATTTTCTCCTCTAGGTTGGAGCGCTGGATTATGGAGCGATGGAGAGAAGACTCCGCAGACTTCTGTACAGACTTCTTGTCCTCGATGTGAGACTATGTTGACCGATTAAGCCATTAGTCTCAGATTCCAGATTCTGAGGGATGCTGGAGCATACCGAAATCAGAAGAGCTAGCTTGTTGTTGTTCATAAACAGTGCATTGATGGTCATGACCGATGCTGCCTATCTTTGATCGCTGTTGTCGTTCAAAAGCAGCGTGTTGTTGGTCGAGGTTCACGGCCATCGTGCTTGCCGTTTGGACTGGAAGTGAGCAGGTTAGTACGATCCTAAGCATGAAAACATATCACCGCACTTGGGTTCTAAAAGCTCACCTTGACCCTCTGGCAGTGACATTGAGGATCTTGTGGGCTGGAGACAGACGCGTATTCAAAGGCCGAGGGCGGTATATGAAAACACTGTTGCTGGATGCGTCAAAACACAAGCTGGTGACTCCACGTCATTTATTCACTTTGATAGCCGCGTTTGACGCGGACTATAGTAAGTAGGAAATGAGGTTTCCGGTAAGGCATTGGGAGATGGAGGCCTAGCAGAAGAGTTCAAAGCCTGAGATAATGCAAGACCTCTTTAGGGCAAGGTAGCAAATCTTGTGAAACAGGATACTAATAGCGAGATTCAAACAATCCAAACGCTGTGCTGCAGTCCTTGTTAACATATATGTGTCTCATCTTAGGCTTGAAGCCCAAGTTGTGTTCCACTATGCCTGCGCTGAAGTCACAAACTGTGAAATTTGCGGGCAGCTCGCACGCTGGCCACCATGCTTCCGAGACCGATTCACTTTCGCACCCAACATACTCTCAATGATATTCCAGCTCTCATGATGCCGCTTCCAACCTTCTTTCCAAAGGTCCGTCTTGCTCTCCGCAGTAGCGTTACTGCTCTCAAACTGCGGTGCCATTTCGCAATTGCACCAAGCCAGATGTTCCATAGCCATCTGTTGAACCTCAGAATACCTCTTGTGCGCGCCAAAGGACACTTTCTTTGACGGAGCTGGCATGTGGGAGAAGCTGGTCGAGGCCTTGGGCATGGTGATTTTGTCATTGAGAGCGTAAAGTCAGCGCTGTAGATTGGCTGCCTTCCGACTATTCGAGATACTCCCGTCTATGTCATACTAATGTATTCGGAGCGACTTGTCACGGTCGCCAGCCTCTGATCCTGTCAGAGTATGAGATTGAACTTTGCAGAGCGCTGCTTTGTCGGGCAAACGTCTTTTAGCCGATCTCGCAGCTGCCGCTGCCAATTAGCGTATTGCAAAAAAATCTGGAATGCCTGGCCACCGGCTTTGCTTCCAAAGCATACATAAAAATTCAGGAGAAACCATGTTTTTCTTATCTAGATCTCATCGCAAATTATTTATTATTCATGTATCTTGTTTATATTGCAAAGTTATACTGATTTATTCAATTCTATTAAGCTTTTTTTTCTCAGATATAACTTTTAAACGAATCTTTTTGATAACCAGTTGATTTTGTACCGCCCCGTAGTAGTAAGAGTTACGCCTTATAACTACTAAAATCACTTTACTTAATGAAAATAAAAATTCAATTAAAAAAAACTTGACAAAGAAAGACTAATAGAACTTGTTAAAATAAACTAGATTTTATATAGAAAAGACTTCTCTAATAATTAATATTCATAAATTGTAGACTAAGAAAAACATGATTTTTTTGGGATTTTTTGGCTTTATGGTGGCAAAGCCGGAGTGAGAACATTTTTTTAGACTTCAGTATAGCTTCATCTTATCCATTTCGGACCTATACTAATCGTAGTCGCAGTGTTATTCGAATAATTTTGCGGAGAGCTTTCTATGCTACAGTACGGATCTGGGAATGTGGTGTGAAAGATCTACGATTACTTGCCGATCTCGCAGCTGCCGCTGCCAAGGCGCAGAATTTGGCGGCCGCCTCAGGCTTCCTTCATCATTAAATGCATCTTCTACTGGATGACCACAGAATTTTGATAATGTGTGGCACGCATATGAGCTGATAGCTCGCATCACCACCACGCATCTGGCGCTTTGAGTTGACGATGCATAGAGCGT
Organism: Letharia columbiana; assembly: GCF_014066305.1. Lineage (NCBI taxonomy): Eukaryota > Fungi > Ascomycota > Lecanoromycetes > Lecanorales > Parmeliaceae > Letharia > Letharia columbiana. The sequence goes on along the minus strand of NW_023501096.1, from coordinate 221,322 downwards.
GCTGAGTCGTCCTTCACTAGCAAAAATGGTGTCCTCTGCGAAGTCGGCCTTGAACGGGCATGGTTGCATAATCAAGGAGCACCGAAATACCAAGCATCAATGATTGATCATGCCAACCGATAGATGGATGGTGTGATGGGGTAACGGCCATGGCAATGAAGATTTTGTTTGGGCGTCACTCCTGAGCATTGAATGATTATGACCTTCATATAAGCCCATCCACGAAGAGCTGATTCGGGCTGAGAAATGCCGCTTCAGGAGCTGTTTGCTAGGTTAAGGCACTTTTGTAGGGGACTTGCTCCTACGATGGCAATGAAAGGCAGAGAGGGACGTGGATCTCACAAGACTTGACAGTTGTTTCATTATACAATTGCACGAAGTGACTGCACATTCTGGTAGCTTGGAATACACTCGATTGCATGAAAGTTAGCGGTCCGCCGAATTTCGACTTTGTTCAAGATAACCCAGAAGCCAGCACCTTTCACTAACCATGCCAACTGTCCTATGACGAAAGAACGCGCGACCGAATTCCACAATGCGTGGTATCCCATCACTGGTAGTTATCCTCCCCATCATTGCGTCTCTCAGCTCCTCCTAATCTTCAGATCCCTACCGGACCAATTCATAGCATGCGAAAGCAATATCCACCGACCGCCATCCCTTTTCTAATATCAATCAACCAGCACGACATCCGTCCTTCGGCAAGATGATCAGCAATTCAAATTCGACGTCGTTGAAAGCACCATATTTCGACTGCCGGAAGCCGTCAAGGCGAGGCGGCTCGTCTTCTTATGGCCTGAAAGTTGTACTCACTGACTCTGAGTAGGTCAGATCACTTCTGCACAGTATGCAGCCGAAATTTTTCCATATCAAGAAACTCTAGAGAGCCACTAGACCCACTCAAAAGCACTATAACTGGCGCTCTAAGTGTAATAGGTTTTTTGTTTCTCCCGCTGCTCGGGACGAGGACTCGTAAAAGTTGCTGAGCCATTGGATATGCGACAGTCATAACATTGATTTCTCTACCAAAGAAGCTTTGATCGAGCAATATCGCGACAGTCACAACTTTTGCGACCGCTGTGCCCGTCACTTCATTTCGGCCGCCGCACGAGAGGAGCGTTATCAGAACTCACGGAGCCACTGGATATGTGAGACTCATGAGGTCGACTACCCAATTTGCAGAGAACTTTATCAGCACTACGAGTCTGATCCCAGCCCTTTTTGGTGCCCCTCGTGCAGCAAAAAATGTGATACACCAAAGCAACTCAGTGACGTGAGTCAAAAGTCCCTATGGATGGCCTAAAAAAAGCGCTGACACGGGTCTAGCATCTCTTGAACCATCTTCCTCGTAATACCGACTGCTGGGGCTGTTCGAGGCAATTCACCAAATACGCGCCGTTGCTGGAGGATCTCGAGACAGGCACCTGCGTAACGACGCGTGTTCAACTTGACCAATTCGCCATTCAATGCGAAAAAACGACTACGCAAAAACTGGCTGCGAGCGGTACCTACGTTGGGGAAAACGCCAAAGGCATTTTGCCCGACCTTTATTTCTGTCGCATCCCAAAAGATTCGGGTGTTCTCGGTGCGATAAGGTTTTTGATCAGTATAGTAGCATGATGGGACATATTCAATCCTCGTGCCATGATCCGTGGGTTTATCAGTGCCCAGCTTGCAGATCTCAGTATGCAGATCTGAGCAGCCTTCTTCAACATGTTGAGAGCAGTGCCTGCACAGAGGGTGTTAGCTATGGCACGGACAGCATCGTCAAGCTCCTCCATCACCTATGGGAGGTCTTGGCGTGAGGAATTAAGAGCAGCAAGTGCTGTTATGGGACTGACGAAAGAGCTATCCGAGAAAAAAACCAGAGAAATCGGCGCAGGGTGTTGAATACTGTTGAAGACGCTGGCTTCGAGGTAAATATGTTTTGCTCTCGATGTGAGCATCCGGACTGATGGCACCAATGAACAGTCTTTTGTTGTATCATCAAAGGTTCCACCAGACTGGCGCAAGGAGATGTTGTTTGCGTCTGGGGTCACAACACATGTCTACGGACGTTCGGGGGGATGGGTGCTTCATGGCTCGTGTGGCAATGCATATCGGGATACTCGGGTTACGGGATCTTTTACTTCGCAGTACCTCCTTTCAAGTGCCAGCGTTGAGCATGTCTACTTCTCAGAAATTGCCAAACTTGGCTCCCTGGCCCGTAAGCAGCACTGGCAGAACAGTGTTGAGCATACTTCAACTATTCGAGCTAATAGTATGCCCTGCGACCAGATCTCATTGTCATAGCTTTGAATCATAGCACAAGGCAGCAAACTGATGTGGCAAACTGTCGGTAAGTGTTTGAGCTTTTGGCAAAGATTTTCGCCTCAGGCCTCCCGCTCTCTCAGCCTGCGTTCATCTCAGCCTCAGAATTACCATGTTTTATGCTTGTTGCCAAAATCTCTCCTGAACGCAGACCAAATTCACCACAGCTCAACAGAAGTCACTCGTCTTTACTGGTGGACTAAATCTCCCTGCATATATTAGTCATCATGATTCTTGTGTACCGACCTCAACCTACTTAATTCACGATCAGGCTGCCATATCGACAATGAAAGCGTGATGGCCTCTGCTGAGCCCAACGTCGATTATTACGCCGTTCTCGCGGTATCAAATGATGCTACCATTGAAGATGTGACTAAGAGCTATCGAAAGCTGGCAAAGATTCGGCATCCAGATAAAAACCTTAACGACGATTCGACAGCTGTGTTCCAGCTTGTAAGTCTTATTCCTTTTCCAAATCGACTGCTACGATTGAAGGCAGCGACTGATACGTGTTGATGAAGCTCCAAAACGCGTATGAGACAATAAGAGACCCCACGAAACGACGAGAATACGATCTAAGATGGTCAGGCATTAGAGATAGTCTACGGGCAAAGCAGGAGTCAGATTGGCGCCAAGCTGAAGCCGCACAGGCAGAAAAAAAGAGGGCAACTGAAGCGAGGGCGAAAGAGCAGAAAGAAGATATTGCACGGCAGGAACGCCTTCGACGTTTGGAACAATTCAGGTGGAAATACGACGATGAGATCTTCGAATTATCTCGGGCGATCAGAAAGCTTGTAGCAGACTTGAAGCGTCTTCAGGACCAGGACGTTGAGAATTCAAGAAAGGAGAGGGAGCGAAATGGTTGGTGGGCATACCTAGCTTCGCCTATTTTAGGCAAAGAGAAAGAAACAGACGAGCAGAAACAAGCACGGGAAAAGACACGTCTACATAGACTAGCCAGTAACAGCATCAAAGGAAACGAGTTGAAGGAGAAGGAGGCCAGACTCCAAAGGCTGCAAGATGCGCTGCAGAATGTGAACGACAAGATTGCGGCCGAGAAGAAGAAGGCGGAAGATGAGAAGAGAAAAGTGGAAGACGAGGCGAGAGCACGTAGACTGAGGATGGAGCAAGAAGCAAGGGATCGGGCAATGCATGAGATAATGCGAAAGTTTGGCCAAAGCCCAGAAAGAACGGGCCGAATGGGCGGCGAAAGAAGCCCGCGAAGCTCAAGCGGCACGAGAGACACAAGAGGCACAAGATCGTGCACGGATGGCGGCGGCGGCGGCGGAGAGACGCCGTAGGGAAGCAGAAGAGCGAGCGCAAGCATTGCGGCAAGCAGAAGAGGCGGCTCGAAAGGCCAGGAAGACACGGAACGATCGGTCTGAACCGGCTACGAAGAGTACTTGTCGACATGATAGGTTCTGGCCGAAGGTAGAGGGGATGCGGCTGTGTAGCAACTGTCACAGTGTTCAGAGACACTTTGCGTTCCAGTGTCCCGGCTGCCAGATGGTAGCTTGTGCGAGCTGTCGGCAAACTTTGCGAGGTGAGAATGGAAGGAATGGTGGTGTCTCTGGCCGGCGATATGGTTTTGCCAGCAATGATGATTACGATAGTAATCCCTTTTCTTACGATTACGACTGAGAAGTAAATATAACGAGCATGATTTGTTTAGAAAATCTACAATATCTTTTTCCAACCCATTTACCAAGGGTGCCAACTGCAGCAATAAATGAGGCGTATAGGTTCACTTTATCTCCAGTAGTCCTGCATATTGAAGGATGATCTTTAAAATTCATCTCCAACATGAACAATGGTCCGAAGGCTACCCTACAGTCCTCACATGTCGGTCCCGTCCTGACCAATTCCCAACTCTTAATGCTTTGCCCAGCAGAGCATATGGATCTATTCAGTAGTACCCAGGTCAGGGAATCTATTCCCGTCATTGTCAGCAATGCTGTAAATCGTTCCCTTCTCCGCACGCGCTAGTAACCCACATGGAAACAAGCCACCAGGACGCCATGCGTGTCTTTCGAGATTTTCTTGGCAACTAAACCCTGGAATATCTGAGTAATATGGTACACCGTTTTCTGTTCACCAATCGTATCACTGATAGATTGAAAGCCCAAGGAACAAACAAGTCCGGAACAATTCCCTTGTTGGGGCTGCAAAGGGTGGAAGCACTTTCCCACCTATTCAGAAATGCTAAAGCACATAGAAAGTAACGAATGCCACAACGATTGGACAATATAACATCTCAACGCGCTGGTAGAGGAGTTCAATGAACCAGCGCTATCCATCATTCCAGGGCGAGGAACATGGTTCCGTGCGGGAGCTCCACCACTTATACCAAAGAGGACTGACCATGAACCATACGATAATGTCTTCCTGTGTTCTATCTGTGGCGAAGGCTACTGATGTACCTTAACGCCAAGAGAAAGTTCCTTTCGAAGTGGAAAGAAATGGCTTGCGTTTGCGACTGGGGGAGCGGGCCCGGCAGTCCTCCTTTGATCGCCTGTTTCTCCTGCGGCTAGAGAACAGAAACAACATTCATTCGGTACAGTGGGCTTTAAACCGATTTTCGGGTGATTCTCGTTGGATATCCAGGCAGAAACACTGCCTAGCCTATTCCACCTTGCTAGTGGTGTTCCAGATACTTCAGCCGCTAGGACTTTAGAACCTCGTCGGCACACAATTCATCTGCACGAACCCATGTGATCTGATTGGCGCAAGGGAGATGCTGCAAGAGCCACCCTGTGCCAAAGGACCCTCCTTGGCCCTTTAGGTCGGCAATAGCTCTTACACCAAAATCAGATTTGCAATGCTGCCGTGGTATAAGTATGACTCGTATTACCGTTCACAGGCGTGGCGAAAAGCCACACCTTTTGGCGGATTCACGTTCCAATTAGCAAGAAACTGCTACACACAAAATCCGCCAGGAAAACAGAAATTTGAACAACACTTCTATCCATATAGCAGGGCAGGTGTTAGCTCATACCGCGACTGCCGACAGTGCTTTGAGGATCATTACCTTGACGACCAAAAAGGCCTTCGAGGTGAGAGAGTCGAGTGGCCTTCTACCTGCTCAAACAGTACCAACACATGAAAAGGGTGCTAGGGTACCCAAGCTGAACAAACATCTATGCTGGGGTTGTCGACACGACCGCTTCGACACCATACCAGGACTGCTAGGACACGTTGAAGACGAAATGTGCGATGCAGGCTGCAATATCGAGCACATTAAAGCTCTGACGTTGGGATGCGATGAATCGCAACGATATGTCATTCAGTATCGTCTTCCATGGCTGCTGGCTGGAGCTCCGCCCCATTTCGCAAGAGTAGGGAATTATGCTGAACGCACGAGGGAGTTTGTCTGCCCAAAATGGGAAACCCCATTTGAAAGCAAGGACAGGTTTACTAGACACCTTCGAACGTGTCCTGAGGGCTATCCATTGGTGTTGTGCTGTCCTGAATGCAGCACCAGTAGATCTTTCAGGATCAGTGAACTGGTCGAGCACATGGAGAATTTGGATTGTAGGACAGACCCTGATACCCCTAGCCGGAAGATTTTATTCTCGGATCTCAAGAAGAAGCTCAAGTACATGCAAGAGCAGCAGAGGCTAAATAAGATTCGGTATGAGCTTCGATCTTACGTGGGGAGGCCGGACGAGGTGCTTGTGGTGGATACAGAGCTCAATAAAAATGAGAGGGAAAGATAATGACTAACTACTTCGAAACTAGAATCTGTGCAAGCGTTGGGTGCGGGCTTCACAGGAGACCCACTCTCGTAGACGCGAGATCTCTTTATATCGTACATACCGTGTATCGTCATACACAAGATTTCGACCATGAATGGGCTGTCGAAGCAACGACCTTGCTCAACGGCATCGTAATTGGCTCTTCCCTTCTAGGTCAACGCCAGGGGCCGCGCATTACCCACGAGCGGAGTAATATTGTCATTTCCTGGGCATTCCGTTCGAGTCATCGACGGTTGAAATTGTTGTGCCTTGGGGACCCACCGCTGCGACGGGCCGGCAGCGATAAGGGAGTGTCGGAGCGGCCCCGGGCACTCTAGGGAAGCTAGCCTGTATCTCTAGGCCACCACGACGCCCTGTCTTTTCACCACACCACATCAATGATGACGATCCCCGGCTTGACTGCCATGACCGTAATTGAACGATCCAATCATTGCGATGTCCGAGCTGTATTGTCCACTGCACAGTGTCGGGCTCGAAGCTACCAAGCGGCAAACAGCAGACAATTGCTTCGCTACAATTCTAGCTTGTCTTGCAGAAGCGGGCATCGGTCTGATGCAGAGCTGCTAGGTTTACAGCCCAAATTCAGATACGTCCACCAAGCCACTACCAGTCTAAGCATCTTAACTATACTGTGGAAGTCGGCTCTACCCCATGGTGATCTGAGAACCCCACGGAGATAGCCATGTTGAATACTATGCAGAAGCCCGGCAAGCTGAAATGGAGGTGCAAAGCACAGGGGAGTCGTTTGAGATCATTGTCTAGCGTCATGCAGCGTTGCGCAGAGAGTCGAGGCTGAGCTTCACTCTACGTACTCATACAAATGCCTCGATTCCCACATGTTCAACCGTCTGAATTGATGTGCACTACTGGCACTCAACCGTTGCATGACCCTGATTCAGCACTATGGCAAATTGTGATCAACAGCCACCGAGCGAGGGCGTCCCTCCACTCTCGGGATCTGTGTCTCCTGTTGGGAGAAACACCTATCCGCCTGTGTCCCACGGCCAAGACGAATCCCAGACATGGTTGGCTTATGATAGGGCAGCGAGTTGCTCACCGGCCTCGGCACCACCCGAACCGGTAGATTGTCTAGCAGGAGAGACACGGTCCATGGTTATCGAAGATACATTGCCGAGGCACCGTGGACCATCCTTGAACAAGTTCCAAACGATAATGCAAATGAAAGAGCGGACACGGGCCAAAGCAGACACTAAAACCAAAAGCCACCTTTCGTTAGAGGGCCCAATGCGGAGATCGACCTCTTTGCTATTCGGCCTAGTGGTCTTTGGGTTTATGCTTTTGCAGTGGGTCATCACTCGGTGTTCAACTTCTTGGACGGCAAGCAGGTTTCATCAGACTCTCAAACCTGGGCAAATCGCATATTAAACGGTGATCCGTTGATTGTCAAGATTTTTTGGACTCTGGCGGTCGGTCTGGCATTTCAACATACCTTGTGGTACAGTTTCCGGCGACATCATATCAAGATTCAGTCAATGGACAAGCTGCTCAATCTACGAAGCGATATTCTAGGGTTCCTATTCTTCGTTTGTTTTCGATGCGCCCCAGTCGCCATGGCGCTTGCGACTATCACCTGGTTGTCGCCAGCTCTGCCTGTCGTTGTACATTGAACTTTATCCGTCGAGGTAAACCAAGATGGTGTCAAGCAGTCACTGCCATGTACGGTCCCCACATTCGGTCAAGGCGGGCAACAAAGCGAACTGTGGAACATTGTTATGGATGTCCTCCTTGCCAATGGCATAGCTCCCTTTCCATCGCCCTGCGGACTATACCTATCAGCATGTTTTCTACGGGTCTGGAATTGACTGTGAGCCGTATCCGAACTAGATGATTATTTCTCAGCCTCGATACAATGCTTCTTCATTAACTTTCCAACTTAACACTTCTGCAAGGGTGGACGAACTGCCGCGCAACTGGAACTCGCCTAGTAGCCCTGATTCCCTTGAGCAAACGTGTCCAATTTACGCAGCTGCCGAGGATGATATCTATACCTCGGTTTTCTCAAGGATATGGATACAATACCTGAACAACGAAAGCGTCAGTCCAATCACAGTCTCATCGATGATTGGCTTCAACCCTGCGCAGGTCAACCAACCCTGGCGGACATTGGCGTGCACCTTTCAAAACACGACGTACTCTCTGAACGTAATTTTCGAAAACGGGATTTCATCTATCAATACGACGATGATTTCATCCGCTCCAATGAGTATCGTCGGTCCTATTGACCTCACTGAACCCACAGAGGCGCAGTATCTGGACCCGGCAACAGCACTATTTTCCAGCCTCGCAGGCAGCATTTACGGAGAGACTTCGGAGAACTCCATGTAGGGACCTATTTTCTCAGGCACCCAGATTAGATTCTCCAATCTCGTGAACATGACAGTGCTAGATGGGATCCAAGCAAATGCCCATCCTAATTCATCCGACAACGAATTTGGGAACTCTAGTGCCTTCTACTGGTCAGTGAGCCATAACTTCATAAATGGAATACCAGAACTCCTCTCGAACATCACGCTTAGTATTATTGCTGCGAATGCACCCACGTACAACACAACATGCCACTCACCTACGGCGGAGATCCTCTACGAGTACAACCCAGAGTTCCTCCTGCTTACCTACGGCCTTGGGCTGTTAGCAACCCTCTGCTGTCTTGCTGCAGGCCTATACGCCCTCCAGCACAACGGAGTCGCAATGGACAGTACTTTCAGCGAGATAGCCGCGGCCACCCGAAACACAGCGCTTGGTCAAGTCCTCGCCGATGAAGGCCACACGGTGGCTGCAAGGAAATCAGCAAGATACTTGGAGCAAAGAGTCAGGTATGGAGAGCTTGTGAAAGAGTATGGTGATGGTGAAGATACGTTGGGACCATCGAAGGGCGAGAGAAGGGCAGCTTTTGGTTTGCTGGGGCAGGTCACTAGGTTGAAGAACGATTCTTAATCAAGAATCATTCTTCAAATTTGAATATGGGTTAAGGCGACATTTACTGTCATTACATCAGCTCTGATTGGCGAGTGTTTACGTTTGGTTTGTCGCTTTTGTGCAAGATCGACAGTACTTCCGAAAGTCTGGAGCAAGAGCCCCGCCTGCCCATCGAATATAGTTCCTTAAGCTTATCTCTTTCATTTGTAGCCATCTCATTGAACGTACTCTTAACACAGCTGCATCAGGTCCGGCACTGTGCTCCGTTTCCTTGCGCTCTTATTTCGAGGCCAGCAGCGGAAGGATGGATACAGTCCGTTGAAAGACAGCAGACAGAACGCCTTCGTCCGACTGTCTTCCGAACTGAATGAGACGTTCACGGCCAGATGTTATAGGATTCATCTGCGAAAGTGGGCTGAGTTCGTGCTGAATTAGAGATACTGCGGTTCGCTACAGATCCATTAAAATTTCGCCCATTTCCTCGGATGCTACTAATCAACCTCGCATAATCCGTTCAATGCTCGAAGATGTTACCTACGCCCCCTACACAATAATTAGAGGCCTTTCGAACACGACATCTGATCGGTTGCTACCCGTCCTTAATTCATTTACCAGAACCGATCTTTCGCTTGATTGAGACGATAGAGCGTTTTAGAAAGTGCATCGCCCTTCATTGTCCAGATTCACGCTTGCTTGTTAAGATTTTGAACTATGATATGCAAGGTTCTCTCGGACAGAAGGTGCTTGTTGATGGTGACTTGGAAAATTTAACCGTCCATAATTGTCAGCGTTACAGCGCTTGCCTTGAACGATTGAGAGTACAAAATGGACGACCACAACTCATCGACCGCTCTGTGATTTCGTCTCCATGCTTCATGTTCACTCACTCATCCCACTGACGTTAGCCACTCTCGGGCTATGAACCGGCGTCAATATTGCCTGTATTGGGTGTGTACCGAAAAATGTGTAAGACATCCCTCATTCTCTCCCAACTATCAGTGTTCTCTGACTACCCACTCTGCGCACCATGCTAGTTGCTATTCCATGACTGTAGGTATATGTATTGTCGATCTTCAATCGGAAAGCGATCAACAGTGCGAAAGCGAGGCGCTAACAAAAAATGGATTAGCTTGCCAAGACATCAAAAGTTCGCTCCACCCGTTCATGTTCTTCTTTAATCTGATCTCCTCATGATATCATGTCCTCTTGGTTTTCTATACCAATTCACCCTGGCCAGAGCCCCCTGGACGTTGCGAAGATGAACTTCGGGTAATTAGAATTCAAGAAGGAGCGTGGACCAGGCACTAACAGCTAGTTCTCCCTCCCACCAGCAGCGCTCTCAGCCGCCATACAATCAACAATTCGGAGGCGAACTTCAAGATAGCTCCATTCCTTCGCTCCTTCGCCAGCGCCTCAGCGTAACATATAGCGATGAACCATGCTGGTCCGTTCCCCACAAGATGGCGCCCCTCCCTCTCTCGTCGCCTTCTCGCCAGCCACTTCTCGATAGCAACATGAACGGCGAGCACTACAAACATGAATGGTCTCGAGCTTGACAGACGCAACGAGTCGCCTATTTCCTACCAGAAGCCAGATGAGAGTGAGAATTATGCCTACTACCGTCAGCCAAGTGGCGCACAGACGTCGCAGATACCAATGGCATCAGAGCCAGGTCCGCCCAGTAAGCGTTTTTGCGGCCTTCGACCTACCACCTTTATCTTGAGCGCTGCCCTTGCCGTAGTCGCGATGCTTGCTGTTGTCGCAGCGGGTGTAGGAGGTTCGCTGGCCGCGAAGTGAGGGCATTGGTATGTGACCATCTACCTCTCTTATTCGGGATATTCAGCTGACCAAATTCAGCAATGCCAGCACCATGGCCCAACCTGTCACTTCCTACCCTCAAAGCTCCGACAACTCCTCATGTCCCACAACCAACTCCATATCTACAACTACCAACGCCACCGAGTCTACCCTGCCGACGAGCGACTGCGACAATCTAAGCAAAACCTACGTCTCCACAATTGGCACACATACCGAATTCAATGTCTACTGCAACTCCGACCTAGACGGTGCTGACTTTCTTGGGGTCTTTGTCTACTTTTTCGAGGATTGCATGAAGACTTGTGCGGGTTCCAACTACTACCAGACCAGCAATGGGACCCAAACCGCGAATGCAGCCTGTTATGGGATGGCTTTCGTTCTGGACTACCATAAGAATCCGCAAGACCTGGGGGGGGTTGCTTTCTAAAAGATGCAAGCGGCATCACTGCGACGCATAGGGACCACACCAGTGCTGCTTCGTTGATTCAAAGCTTGGCTTGAGGAGGTGTCAGGGCTGTTGTCTGGTATGAAGGGAAGATGAATGTAGAGGGTGTCGTGCCATTCTTGTGTGCGATTGGAGTCTGATCGATTGATGAATTCCAATCGAACCACATGACGTTACTTTACTACTGTAGAGTCCACTTTGTGAAACGCGTAAGAAATAGGTTTCACGATACTATTGTTGGTCTGATATACATGCAGCAATGTCGGCAGTTGCGTTTGGGGGCGGAGCTGGTTAGGATTCTACTAATTCCTGGGCTTTTGCTTGTGAGAAGTCATGCAATTTGTTGTTTCCTCAGCCTTACGTCAATGCCACGACACAAAGGCTTTGAGAGCCAAAGCAAATACAGATGTAGGCCTGGTCATCTTGGGAATTGGTTGTTACAATGCTAATAATAGAACATCGCTTACTTTGCTCTTTGAGACTCAGCCCTATACCTTAGATCTTGAACATGACACTACCTAGCGTTTCATACGCCTCTCCAACCTCGCCAAGCCGACCAAGATACAACACTATTTGACTCTTTGTCGTCCTAGGCATGGATCTTCGCCCTCGTCGATTCTCCTTCCTACTGCATGGTAAATTGGTAACGGCTTCTCAAACTGCAGCGATGATCAAGCAAATGTCCTGCAAAGGTGTGAAGGGGCCCCTCTCGGCAAGCCTGACCAACTCTGTTCGCAGCATCTGGGCTCTGTCCGACTACGCCTAGGTACTTCTTGTCGATTTTTGGTAATCTGTAATCTTGCATAATGATACAAGCTTCTTCTAACATGTGCCGCCGTTGCTTACTTTTGCCTGTTGATCCTTTCACCGATTCCATAATAAATTCCCCAGTTCTTATATATGACCTGCATGAGAAGAGTTGTGCTGTGCCCGCCTCCGCCCCATATTCGCTTATCAGTTCTAATATCAACATATTCCCTGTCCACTTCAAGTTGACCTTGAACCATTAATATTTGCTCAATCGTCGCATACCTCCGTTTCTCTTCTCAAACTTCGTCAAAGCTGGGCTCTATTGCTTGCGAATCGCGGTCTTGGCCTGACTGGACATTGTTTCGGCCGGCCATAATCATCATTGTTTGCTTATATCAGAAAATTAACGCAGGCTCTCCTTTTTAGAACCTGTCTACGCGGTTGTGGCTGGAGCAGCTGAAGATTTACGATGACAGAGATGGGAAAGTCAGAGGCCATGGAGGTTACCGAAGGCACTGCTACACCGGCATCATTCCACATGTCCGAGGGATTAGTCGAGGATAAATTAGACGCTGCAGAGGTCACCGTTACTGAGCGGACCGCTACACCTACCTCATTCCAGACGTCCGAAGGGTCACTTGTCGAAAAGGCACTAGGTGCAGAAAGCATGACCTACCTAAGAGGATGGCGGCTGCACTTCTTGTCTCTGAGGTCAGCTTCTTTGGACCGCTGTTGTGGCTCCGCTAACGACCCTTCAGCGTGGCCCTTTTGTTCTTCCTTGTCAACATCGAAGTCTCAATCGTTGGGACGTCTCTGATATCGATCACCGACGACTTGCATAGCTTTAAGCAGGGAGGATGGGTTGTAACGGGCTATCTAATCACATATACTAGTAAGATCACGCATGGCTAACGGGTGTATGACGGCCGAGTTCTAATTGAGCCGAACAGGCATGATCATCATCTGGGGCAAAATCAGCGACATCTTCGGCCGCAAACAAGCAACGCTGGCTACTACTCTCATCTTCATAATGTTCTCCGCAGGCTGCGGCGCATCACAGACGATGACACAACTGATTGTAAACCGTGTTTTTCAAGGTATCGGAGCCGCAGGTTGCGTCTCAATGGCTTTGACGATCGCTTACGAGATGGTACCTAAAAGCCAGTATCCTTCCATTGCCGCTCAGCTGGCCACAGCAAGCGCACTGGGCAGTTTGGCCGGACCAGTCATCGGTGGTGGTGTCGCTGAGAAGGCGACTTGGAGATGGGTGTTTTTACTGAAGTGAGCATATTCCCTCATCACTTGTTTGAGCATTTGACTGACTGTGAGGGAAGTGTGCCCGCCGGCTTGGTCACCATTATACTCCTCTACCTCTCTGTACCCGCGGATTTCCCGTACCAAAGCCAGCCATTCTACGTCACTCCTGGGTTCCGGCAGAAGATCTCAAAGGCGTCACTAGCCAGACTAGATCTGTCCGGTGCATTTCTCCTTTTGGGAGCTACCTTGCTCCTTGTGACAGTCCTCCTCGAAGCACCGAACGAATTCTCATGGCACTCTAAAACGGCCATCGCGCTCTTTGTGCTATCCGGGGTGCTCGGCTTGCTATTCCTGCTGAACGAGCGCATGGTCACCGGGGACGGTTGGCGCCCAGAGCCAATCTTCCCGTGGCGCTTCCTCTTCAACAGGGCGTGGATCGGTACCTTGATCCTCTCCCTCCTCTCCGGTATTCCCTACAACATCATCGTAATCGACATACCCCAACGTCTTCAAACCGTCAACGGCATCTCCCCCCTCGGCGCCGGCATCCGCCTAGTCCCTTTCAACTTCATGATCGCACTCGGCTGCATCCTGATCAACGTCTTCGCAATGCGCACGCGCATAGCACCCATCTACCTCGTCTTCGCAGGCTCAATCGTTCAACTCATCGGTCTCTCGCTCTTCTCTACGCTGTCCTCGAATGACATTTCAACGCCTGCTCCATCCGTCATCTACGGCTGGGAAGTCCTCTCCGGGTTCGGTATAGGCATGGTGTGGGGCATGCTCCTCGTCATCCCACCGCACGTCGTCGAGCATCGCGACTTGGCAATCTCCAGCGGTGCGCTCCTCCAGTTCCGCGTCTTTGGCGGCGCCCTCGGCCTCGCGCTCGCTTCGGCGGTCATGAACAGCTACCTCACCTCGCATCTCTCCCACTCAATCGGCTCCGAACATTTGGCTGCAGTGCTGCAGAGTACGGAGGCCATCAGGGCATTCCCACTGGATATGCAGAGGTTGGTCCTGGAGAAGTTTGCAGAGGGGTATGATTTGCAAATGAAGATTTTGGCAGCGTTTGCCGGATTGCAGGTGCTTTGTGTGGGGTTGTTATGGCGGGGAAAGGGGCAAGGGGGGCAGATTTGTGTTGTGGAAGTGGAAGAGAAGGATCTGAGACAGGGGAAGGAGGATGAGGCGCAGAAGAGGGAGAGGAGAGGTCTTGGTGGTTGGTTGGGAGAGTTGGTTTGGAAACACTTTATAGAGCTTGAGAGGTGATGTGGAGCATCTTGGTGCGTTGGGATGGGAATTCTGTGTCCTACGATATATATGTTCTTGTCAATATACACTTCTCTTCTACTCACAAAATGCTTCCCTTTCATCTTTCGACATGTTGATTTCAGCTTCCAAATGCTCAACATTTGCCCACAGCCCAGCTGCCATTGCTGCGACAGCAAGTCCACGACAGTCACGGATACGCTGTATGTTAATGAGCTGCCTGACTTATTTCAATTATCAGTTTTGACTTTTGGGGGAAAGATCCTGGGAACACTAGAATTGTGATAGCCACAGACATCCCGGTCCCGGAATCCTCTCGATGACGACTAATCATTGCAATTCAGTATTTTTTACATACCATATCAAGCCGGTGTGACATCACACTCTCTCGTTTTGCTCCTTTAGCGAACGGGTCTGTTGCTCTTTTTGTTCTCTGCATTTCATATCAAGCTGAACATATATAGTTTCATGCAAGTGATCATCACCACACGGCCATGAAGATTCTTCAGATGCTCATTTCGCCACAGACGCCTCGTTGAAGTCGACTGCACTTCCTTGTTTACCGCTTGGACTTGACAGTACCGAATTTCCCATACCTTGCTGCATATTGGCAGCGGGTCTGCTAAGCTCGTTGAGGATATGATAGGCCCAATGGGGAACCAATTGGTATTACTCTCGTTAAACATCAACAATCAGCGTTAAAGCGTGCACTAGCGTCATGCGGGCGCAACGTGCAGGAACGGGCCTTCCCCCAAGTGCACCCTGGGACATGGGCTGGCCGCTTGGCACAGTGGTATCCTTTGACTTTGGCAACTTTTGTCCTGAATGCTGTTTTGATGCCTAGAATGACGCGAGATGAGGCAAAACGAAGGAGGTATCTCATCTCGTACCTGGCTCGCTGGCATTATCTTGCTATCTCTCAACGATCAGACGTTTCCCGGAACCTTATGGAATGTCGAGAAAATCGCCCGTTAAGCTGACGGCATGATCAGTGATAGGACACGAGATAGTCTGTGCCAAAACCCTGCATTCTTAACGGTCCGCCCGATGCACACTTATCCAGCGGCAGGTACCGCCTAATCTCTAGAAGCTTCCTCCCATCTTGTTTTATCACCGTTCACCCACATTGAATACAACATCAAACACCAAGTAAAGCGAGAACCGTTCTGCAGAGTATTTGAACTTGCTTGCGTGGAGTTGGGCGTTTGTCCTATGTTCTTGATTGGAGTAGCCCAGATCGAGCACATCGTTTAGTCGTCGAGTCATCATTTCCTGTTCGCCCAGATACGGTTTCCTCCCTCAAACACGCCAGTATGTCGACATCACAGGATCAAGAGACAAACAAGCATCTGTCAAAGAAGCTCCGGACCGCGTGCGACATATGCCACCAAGCTAAAATGAAGTGCTCTGGTGGTACGCCATGTCAAGGATGTCGGGGTTCTGATCATGACTGCATCTACAGCGTCTCCAAACGGATCGGGCGGCCAAAGGGCACAAAGAATAAGCGGACTGCGGACCGGATGAACCGCCAACAATCGGAAAGAGAGCGGAAAAGCCATAAGAATGAACGCGAAAGTCAGGTGCCCGCCTCGACGCCATCTCCAGGCCAGATCTCGAGGGCACAAACGCAGCCGCTAGCATTTGACAACAGCACGGGCCAACAGCCAGCAACAATGGGCAACATATCCATCGACACGCTGCTCGAAGGTGCTGCTCATATCCCCTACTCGCTGCCGAGCTCCGAGGGTCGTGGCCTTTTCGCTGACAATATCAATCGTTGGTATGATTTCGGAGACCTGGCTGAGATCTCCCCTTTGAAGGTAAGCAACAGCATGGTCCCTCTCCATTCTTTGGCTGTGATGAATTTTTGCTGCCTCATACGATGGTATAATATTGACAGCATCCTAATGTAACGGCAGTCTTCCCTGACCTCGTCTTTCGAACCTATTCGGTCCTTTCCCAACGACAGCCGGTCGCAATATCCTCATAACGATTCAGCATACGTCTCCCCGGGCAGTGTCTTTGGCGAGATGAGAACCGTCGCTCTTGCATCGGTTTCTCCCAACGACATGAACCTAACACCATCGGCCCCTTCGCCGTGCCTGTTTCCGTCACCAGAGTATAATTACTTTCCAACCATGCGCGACTTCCCTGCTGCCTCAGAGACCTCGAGCAGAGGCGTGCTCAGCCACGACTCCATCTTGTCCTTTCCACCGCGAAGCAGGCTCTCATATCCTGGTTAAGCGCTGTAGAGTGCCGTGTGTGCCAGATAAAAGTCTTTCTCTTTCCAACTATGGGTTTCTGGGCTGTTCTATCAGTGTTCAAAAGCTTCGCTCGATATCACAATGCTGTTGTCTCATGCCAGTGTCCTTGCGGCAAGCATCGGGGATTTACTGGATGAAGTGAAGGCAAGAAATGGGATCTACGAAGCTACGGGAGGAGATCGACTGGCTGTGACGGATATCTCATCTCGCAAGCCTTGGACAAAACGTAGTATACACTGGTGGCTTCCAGGAAGGGTTAAAGACGGCAGGAAAGAAGGGGACTGTTGCCGCGTCTTCCCTTGAGATGTCTTTCTCAGGATAGCCGCCGGCTATGAGGGTTCTTTGTCAAGGAGAAGGAACTCTCGATCGATTTATATGCTTCGAGGGCATCGAAACACGAAAACCGTATTGCTGCTGTCCGTTGAACTGTTGCGGCATTGGCAGGATTGTGCCTCGAACGGGTCGCTTGGGATCAATCTTCCTAACGACATGGTCGATTATGCTGAAAGGAAAAGACTATGAATAGATCAGCTTTCATGCACCAAACTATTGAAGGGTCCCTGTCAGATAGTAGAGACAACAACAGCTCCATCTCGGATTAATTAGAGTAGCCAACTCAGCACAGACGCTGACTCAGTCCTGGGCGTATATCAACTTTGAGTGATGTATTCGTTTTTGACCGTCTACTGACATTGTTCTCAATATCTTCTTCGCTCTGATCCATCGCGTGAAAGGGGCAGGGAATGGTCATTGGCACCTTCCTTCATTTGCCGAGACCGAGAAAGTGATAAGGCTGAAAGGTGGTCGAAAGCGGTTAGCGGGGACCACTAATGGTATCTTCAAATGACGCCCTGCAAGATTTTGCAACAGAGTCAACCTTTCACCCCGCAACTCCACACAACACGCTCTCGCACAGTACGGTCATGAGCGAGTACGTGACTTTCTCATTCTTCTTTACTCTCACTGAGTAGTGTCGGTGGCTTGCATCACTCGCTACTGAAGAGCCAGCTAGACTAGACTCGTGAGCCAGTCATAGAAGCTTCAACCTCGATTTCGAAGACTTCCAGGATACGAGATCCATCCTCGAGACTCCGACGCTACCTATTGAAGTACCCTCTATTGTCGCACCAATAAAGCCTTTGGTGCAACTAAGTCATACTTTAACAGCAAGGAAGGTCATCACTGTCACAACATCCGTTCTACCTTCTTCAATTGAAGACCAAGTGGACCATGTCATCCTATCGCCCAAATTACGGTCACCAACCGGCTTCGTACCACAATGTCCCTCCACCTCCTCCACCACGCGACATGCCTCCTCTTCCCCCCGGCCCATCCCCGCCATACGACTCATACCGCAACAATGATTGGAGGCCTCAGGGCTTCAACACATACCCACAGACTGGGTTTACGTTTCGGAACAATGATGGTGCGCCCCAGTATCCCCGGGAGTCAGACTACAACAGAAACAACGGGCCCAGACCATATGCAATGCAGGAAAACAGTCGGCCGAGACCGAGAGATCAACATAGGGATAATAGGAATCTAAACCGCCCTCGAGGAGCTCACAACTTCCATCGTGGACGTGGCAATTACGGCAGTTACGTCGCTCCATCTGATCGCCCATTGCTTCGACAACGCAATGAGACAGGCTCGGAGGAATTACTTGGCATGACAGAGGAGCAAGCTAGCATCAGGAGATATATGCCTGCAGAAGATATCTCTGACAGCGATGATGAGCCCATGGACGAGTCTGACTCAGACGCAGACGACGCAGAGCATAACGGCGACGGATCAGTTGAACCGCCAAAAAAGCGCAGAACTGTTGGCTCGGGCAAGCGTCACGGCACTGATGGAGACAGTGAGCCCAAGTGGTCAAATCCAGATCCATACACCGTTCTGCCTCCAGTCGATGAAGAGGCGCGCAAAAGAAAAGACGTTGTGAAGCTTATACGCAAATCCGACCTCCATACCGGTGCAAAGGCATCACAACATAACCAAGTGGCTGCTAATGACGACTTCATCTCTTTCGGGTTTGAAGATGATAAAACTTCGATTCGCGATGAGGTGCCTCCGAGCCCAAGCCCTGTTGACCAAGATGATTACGGCATTGGTGTGCCTGGAGCGCCATCAGGACCTCGTCAGCAGTTCAGTCATCTTGAAAACCTTCACGGCCAAGCCTCGGAAGATGCTCCCGGGACCCATAGCAAAGCCGAGACCGCCAGCAGCCTGGGTCCGCCGCCTACCTTTTTTGAGACTGGCCCCCTCGTCCCAGAGGAAATTGGTCTTGATACACAGCTGTCACGCGGGACAGAACATCCAAAGGGAGGCAATTCATCTGCCTCCCTCCCATACGATGACGGTGCATTGGGGAATCGCAAGAGGACCCATAACGACGAGATCAAGGGTGAAAAGATCCGACCTCGTAAGAAGGCTGGTTTCGGACAAGCAAATGGGTCCGTTCTCTCCGAGTGGGTGCCAGGCCAAGAAACAGATCCACTTCCTTGGCTCCGTCGATCGGACACAATAACAGCAAATGCAGGTTTCAGGTCAGTATTAGCAGGAGTCATTTTACAGAAAGGCATAACGAATGTATACAGGCTCCACAAGGAAATCTGCGACTTCTACGAATTCGTTCGGCCTCGAAAATTCGAGCAAATTGTTCGCCAGGAATTATTGACCCGCCTACAAAATGTCGTCAGCAGCCAGGTTCCCAATTGCAATGTTCACTCCTTCGGGTCCTTTGCCGCTGGCTTATACCTCCCTAATGCCGACATGGATGTTGTCGTGATTTCCAACAGCTTTCGATCCTCAGGACAGAAGGTTGTTTGCCAGACCAAAAAACAATTGTTTCGCTTCGGTGATTTCATCAAGTCTTCCGATATAGCTCAGCAAGGCACTGTGGAAGTCATCGTTGGCGCCAAGGTACCATTGGTCAAATTCGTCGATCAGATTACTATGATCAAGGTAGATGTGTCCTTTGAGAATAACACCGGAGTCATAGCCAATGATACATTCGCCCTCTGGAAGAAGCAATTCCCAGCGATGCCACTACTTGTTATGATCATCAAGCAATTTTTGATGATGCGAGGTATGAACGAAGTGCAGCACGGTGGCCTCGGTGGCTTTTCTGTGACGTGTTTGGTGACAAGCCTTCTGCAGAACATGCCTCGCGTACAGAGCGGAGAGCTGATTCCCGAGCAAAACCTGGGGGAGATCCTGATCGAGTTCCTAGATTTCTATGGCAACCAACTTGATACTACGCGCACGGGCATTACAATGGATCCGCCTGGATACTTCGACAAGGTATGTGATATCATATGTACGATCCAATGTCTTTTAACATATCGTGTGCAGATCGCCTATCAGCGTCCTAACCTCCGAGGCTCTGTGTATCATGCAAACAAAGCTGATCGTCTTGCCATTATTGACCCGAACAAGCCTGACAATGACATCTCAGGTGGCTCCAAGAATGTAATGCAAATATTTCATCGTTTCGCCCAGGCGCACCATGAAATACTGGAAGCAATGAAAACTCCCAACCGTCCAAGTCTCCTCGATTGGTCGCTTGGAGGTGATTACGAGTCTTTTGTGTGGCAGCGAGACCATCTGCGACGCTTGTATAGGCTGCGATGGGGAACCCCAGAAAAAGACGTTGTGTAAGCACTCTCCCTCCTTGGCTCGTGACGTTGTCTGAGATGTCTCTAAACTAGAGACATGTCCGATGATCATATCGGAGCAGACGTGCAATGGTATGGCAACGTTTGGCCATCGAGTGGGATGCAAGGCACCGCAACCGCAAACATGCACAATACTGGAGATGCGACGTCGATAAGCAGTGTCGTAGCCGAACCTCCCCATTCCGATCACCCCTCCAATGCAAAATCAAGAAAAAAGGCTAAACACACAGGTTCAACTCCAACCTCGAAGAAAGCTGCAAATGTCTCTACCTCGACGCCAGCAGATGTGAAGGAGTTTAGAAAGGAACAAAGCAGCGCGGCCAGAGCTACTGCGTTACGAAAGAAGTTCCCAACTATGCAGAATATACCTAACAGCATAACTCCAGGTCTGAGGAAGAAGCTCATTCTCCGTCACACGCAGAGTGCAACCAATCACTCAGCCACCAAGGAAGGACCCAAAGATGCGAGTACAGTACCTACCACCCAACCTGCGAAGAGCATCAAGGCCACGAACGATGAAAAGCAGAGAAACAGGGCCGCCTTACTCAAGCAACAATATCCGGATATGGAAGGAATTCCCCCTAAGATTGGCAAGGGAACTAAAAGGAAATTGGTCGCACAGTACAGTGCAAGAACATCGGCATTGGCGCCTGCAGCGACAATGCCCACATCTTCTGGTACAGCAAAAAGAAATGGTCCTCGTTTGAACGACCTGCCGACACGACCTGTGCCTCTTGCCTCGACCTCAGGTACAAACCCAACATACAAAATTACTCCTCTTCACGAAACACCTGCTGATTCGTCAGCAACCTCCGACCCGAGGTCTCAGAGGCCGACATCGTACAAAATGGCACCATTGACCGAGGAGAGACGCGCAGAGGTTGCCCGCAACCTCGCAGCCGGTTCCAATAACGACCCCGTCATGATTGACTGAATCAGCCCACTTGTATTCTCTACAAACAGGATCTCGCTTTGTCGCATTGTTATGGGATACGATCAAGATGGAATGGCTATGGTGTATGGTGACGGTGTGTATTATGACTTTGAAGAGGCTGGACACGACAAGAAGAGCAGAAGAGACTTTTCGTTCTTTACCCTCATGTTGAGCAAGTTATCATATCCGGCGTAAGCTTACAGGACGCATAGGTACGGCGCTTGCGACGATACCCCGTTTGCATAGATGGCTCCAAATCCAATGCTCCCTCGCTTGCCCATGGGCACTGCTATGGCGATGCACGATGCGCTTGAATTGCTAAAAGCATGCATAGATAGACTCTCTTCCACTATGCCTTGCGCGCTTGATTGTGACTACATGTATGAGGTTATGAAGAACTGCGTTGCTTCGACTACAACCATTACCTGCTAGAATGGCGCAAAGTACTACTGATCGCTCCTTCTCCTCTAGACACTTTTTGGACACTGGGGGCTCAACCGAGGAAAGAGACAGCGATGTCGTCAAGACCTCTGGTCTTCATGCCATCATTGCCTGTCGGCCTCTTGCATCTCAATACCTCCTTCGGGTCGTTAGCATTAGGCAGACCGGCAGTGACGACTGGAGACTTCTTTCTCAGCGCAGGGCCCGCTTCATGCGGGCCTGTGGAGAGGATTGGGAATGAGCGGAGCGGTGTGATGGATGGATGTGTGTATGTGTGTATGCAGACAATCGTGAAGGTGCGAAATCGATCTTGACAAACGAGAATAGGACCTCGAGCAATGGGGACGTGCAATTTCATACCGGAATGGAGACGAAATGACCACGCACATCCTAGTCGAGTAGCCATGTTTTCATGGTGAGATTCATCCTGTGCCGGCTCAGTGAGCACTTGATATGATCGTTCTGGTTCAGTAGGCACGACTTCAGCCTGGGGAGGAAGAAAGGATTGATTGAACGTAAGTTGAGCGATGCATTCATCGTGTGTGTGAATGATGTGAAGGAGAAGGAGAAGGAGGAGGAGGAGGAGGAGGAGAAGGAGAAGGGGAAGGAGAAGGAGACGGAGACGGAGACGGAGAACAGTGACGGAGACGGAGAAGGAGGAGAAGGAGACGGAGAGGAGAAGGAGAGACGGAGGAGGAGAAGGAGACGGAGACGGAGAAGGAGACGGAGAAGGAGACGGAGAAGGAGAAGGAGAAGGAGAAGGAGGAGGAGAAGGAGAAGGAGAAGGAGAAGGAGAAGGAGAAGGAGAAGGAGAAGGAGAAGGAGAAGGAGAAGGAGAAGGAGAAGGAGAAGGAGAAGGAGAAGGAGGAGAAGAAGAAGAAGAAGAAGAAGAAGGATAGAGTGTTTTCAAATGCATGATCCATTGTTGCCAAGATCATCTCATCCATCCATGCTATCGTATCGTATCTCTCTGAGAAGTAGTAATGTAGGTATATACAGAAAAAGCACCAAAGGTGCAAACAGGGGGTGAGCTCAAGATCAATCCAGCTGATCGAGCACGAGGAGAAGCCTTCCCTCAACTTTTCAAACAGTGAGGTGGTAGAAACACACGCTTGGTCGTACATAAGGTATATCCGTCGCGAACAAATGCCCGAATCGCCTTTCTCCGATATGCTCGCAACGATGGTATCGAAATCGCACAGTCAGAATGCTGGCACTAGCCTGTGTCCCTTGCGGGATTCTTTCTAGTCAATTAAAGTCGTAGTGAACGTCTCTTCAGATCCCTGCCAACAAGAAATCCACAAAACATGTCCGAGGAAATGACGCAACTCTCCAATCTAGGGCGACGAATTGCTTTCAGCACCACGTCTCGTGCATTTTCAAAACATCACAGCGCTCGCGGGCACATCCTTTTGCGCTTGATAAGGGAAATGCTGCTCCAAGCCGGGACTCTGAACCTCAAAATTGGGCACAGCCGGACTCGGCGCTTGCAGCGCTGCCTGCCTAGCAGCCTTCGCGTTCAAGCCTCCCTCACTACTTGTTTTCCTTAGTCTTTGCCTCATCTTGCTTGATGCAGTTGGTTCATCGTCTGCTGAGAACGTGCTGCACTCCTCGTAGGGGTCATCTTCTCGATGACTAGGCGTTGGCTCCGTGGAGGTCGTTTCGAGGGGCTTTTCGGTCCGACCCAGGGCTTGGAGGAATGTTTGAGTGCGCTTTCGGCGAGAGTCGCGGACGGGAATGGGAGGTGGTGGGCCACGAGTGGGGCTGGGTGCATCCATACCGTTGGAGAGGCTGGCGCCTGGTGGCAGATTGACGGTATCAACGGAAGAGGTGCAGGAGACGAAGGTGGGTTCGGATATGTCTTGCTTGTTTACAGAGCGTTTGCGGGGATTCCCAGGGCGGTTGTATGAGAGACTAGCAGAGCTCTGAGACGGGATCAATGTTGACGGAGAGGAGGTCATGGACGAGGTAGAAGGCCGACTCTCGTTCGATGTGGCTGTAGATTCTGCGCGAGGCCGATTTGGATGTACTGTTGGAGAACGGGAGGGTGTCTTAGGATTGATCATGTAGGGAGTGCCCGGCGGAGGCACACGAGAAGATTGCTTGGGGTTGATCATGAACGGAGTGCCCGGTGGCGCGGCACGTGGCTCGAAATATGATGGAGTGACAGGCTTGCTATTGCTTCGAAGACGGCCTCCCATTGCAGACTGTGATCGCTCTGTGGGCGACATCGGAAGGTGTCGAGACATTGCTGACTGTGATCTTCCGGCTGGCGGCAAGCCACTGCGGGGCATGCTATCCACCACTCCATCTGCGGGTCTTGCGGCATTCTGTGCCTCTCTTGGCTCGTATCCTGTGGCAGCCGTGACTGGATGGGATCCATTGATACGATTCCGATCCACGCTCGGCAATGGGGCGCTATCTTTCCCTGGCTCAAGTCGTTTCTCGGAGCTATCAGAGTATGAAGAGCCTGACTTCGATGAGGGTGACGATATCCTTTGAGCAAGATTCTCCTGACTTCGGCCACTGTTGGGCAATCGTTGTCCGGAGCCCGGGCTATTATCTGAATGCTGACGGAGATCTTGAGGTCGTCTTGGTGGTGGCGAAGTTTTCTTGCCTAGTGGCATGGCCCGGTCATGGAATTGGCCGCGTCCCATGAACATATCTGGCGGAGGCTGTGGTGCATCATGGCCGGCCTCTCCTGGTCTGATTCCCAGCATCTTCATGGCCTTTGATGGCCGCTCTTGCTTTGCAACCAGAGAGCCTCTGGAGGTCTTTTTCAGTATTCCAAATGGATGTCTTGGCCTTGCGAGGCCATCTTCTTGAGGCCGAACACCGGGCGCTGGGCTGGGAGATCTACTGTTATCCTCGACATAAGTCTTGAGGTTGTCTTGAACTCTGCGTCTCCTTGCCGCCATCTCAGTGGCAAGACCTTCACGCTCTTGTTGCGTCTCGGTGCTTCCAACACGTGCGTGGTGAGCCTTCAGCTGGTCTTGCCAGGAGGTTGAGTTATCTCGAGAATGGCTGGACCGAGGAGCTTCACCACCCAAGAGCCGCTGCGCTTTGTCGTTGGTCAGCACTTGCTGCGCCTTCGGATTTTGTTGATTATGCCTTAACGCCGTTGCCTGTTGCAGTATATGTCGAGCGGCAAAAGACAGCGGTGGTGGCGCCACGATACTACTTTGCTCAGACCCCCTTCTCTCCTTGACCCAGTATTCGCCATTTACACCACTGTCATCCTTTGATCCTTGTCGTGAATGGTTAAGCGCCGATTCATGACCAAATATGCTTTGGCGAACCTCGACGGGAAATCTGTCTGGTCTGGGAGAGTCCTCAGGGTATATAGAGGATTGGCCACTGTCATTACGCAGATGTGCGTGTACGAGGCCACTCAGTCCATTCGCAACACGCACTGGGCCCAATGTCGGAGAGTCAGCGTCAATCCCATTCGGTTCATTGCTTTCCTGAGGCTGGGTTATCGTTGATTCACTCAGGTGACTCCGACTATCAAAGGCGCTTTCTTCGGCGGGCGGCGTGAGATGATTAGCTTCAGGATCGAAGTTGAGCTGTTGATCAAGCGAGACGGGCTTTGCCTGCGACATAGGATGTGAAAAGCTTTGGGAATTTGATTTAAATGATGATATCGGGGAATTTGATTCGGCCTCTGATTCGCTTTCAGCGACATCGCTGCTGCTCCTTCCAGCCAGGAAGCTTTGCTCCATAGTTGTATTGGTGTGATGCTCGTCGACGGGAGGTGAGCTGCCTCTGCTCCCTCTTTCTGGAACAGCCCTCAGCACACGGTCTTCTCTGTGGTGCTCCCATGGCTGTTTGACCGACTCGGTCCTTGAAAAGGTGCTTCCGATGGAATTATTGCGGCTGCGGCCGGTTGTCTGCTCGTCAATGGAGAGCGCCTGTGGGGAAAAGGGCCGTATGAGCTGTGGACTGGGCGTATTCCGGCCTTCGAGTAACTGAATCTGTCTTTCCTTGTACTGCCGATCGTCGTATTGCAATTTCGGTTTGTTGAAAGCCCCAGAAGCAGTAGCCTTGCCGAGGTCATTAGGCTCCAGCGCGGCCAAAAAGGTCGTATCATGGTTGTTCGGATCATGGCTTGGGCTCATGGGTGGGCTCAGTGGAGGAGATCTGCCACATCCAGAGTCCGCGAGATTGCTAACAGCTTGATCAGGGACGAGACCCAAGTCGAATTCTTCCATTCTAGATGGCGTGCCAGACGGAGGTGGACTACCGGCGCGGAACCCATTGGATGCGTACAGCGGTCCTCCACGTTGATAGCGATCATTCAGACCGGTAGCGCTCCTCGACTGCTGAAGACTTCGTATTGCGGGGCCACCCGCGATTGAACGCGGTTTGTTCAGTGACTCAAGTCTATGCATTGCGGAAGACTGTTGTTCGTGCAAGTGCTGATCGAGATCCTGCCTATACAACCTCCTGGTGGCCTTAGGGATAGGGCGGTCCGAGCCAGCTGAGCTCGGTTGCGTGGACGGTGATAAGGCATGAGCAGAGCTACTCATGTTTTCGTAATAAATGGATCTCTGAGAGGCAACAGAAGTCGCAGCGGTGGACGTTCGAGGTTGGGATCGGCCGGAGTTAGTAGAGGACGAGGTTTCTCGGTTTTGATTGTATTTTGCAAGTGGCGGCGAGCCGTCACGATCCTGCTCTTTCGACGACCGTAATTGTTCCAAGCTCGCTCTCTCCCGTTCTTGCCTCTCCTCCTCTCGAAGCCTCTGAAAGGCGGACGTAGCGATGTCACTTTCGTACAGCGCCTTTCCACCCATGTTCACACCTGACGGCAGCTCTTCATCGTCTTTGGCTCCGAAGTGCTTCACAGATCCTGCACCTCCAACAGGTATCTTGTATATCTTTTGCCGGCCTCCAAACATAGTGTTGCCCTCTCCAGGCCTAGACCTGCTCATGACGCTGCCATCGTCTGTGTCGTAACTACCAGAGCCATACGACTCTGTTCGTATAGATGCGAAAGGGGGGCGTACGGTCCCATGAAGGGAGTCCACCTCTGTTACATAAGAAAGGCCGTGCCCCTTGAACAAATCCAGCCGCGACGCTCGCTTCGGGAAGAGCACGCTGTCATCGTTGGCTTTTCCTATCTTGGACGATGGGTCATCTTGTTCTCGAAGCATACTGAATCTGGCGGACAGATTTGGCATGAGAAGACTTGTGCGGAAGTCTTCTGAGGCCGGCAGCGCGGCTGATATGTTTATTTCGGGCTTGGGTTGTGGTGCGACCTTTTTCTTTCCCCCCCATCTCATCGACGCAAAGGATTGTAGTGGTGGAGCTGGAGGGTCGGAGTCGAGCGAGGGTCTTCGACTCCCTTGACCTCGTTCGGGCGAATTCTTCCTTGATCGAAAGCGTTTCATCGTGACTGCTGCGCTTGTCGTCTATTGCAACTCTGTTGCCGATGCCAATGGTATAGTCAAACTATCAGAGGGTGTTTTGCATGGGTAGCTGACCGAAGATGATACATGTGATAATGTCTTTTAGACGCTGGGCTGTTTCAAGCATCCAATTCTGTTGTTTGTAGAATATCCCCTATCGTCTTCCCCGTGTCACCAAACTGGATCCAATGCTGCGGTAGACTGCAGGGTATGGCCAGATGCGCAGACTGCAGGATATATCGTGTGATATCAATCGAGATGTGAGCTTGATGACTCATGCAGTGAATGGTGCTGTCCAATGTGTATGTGACTCGTGGGTGTTGGAAAAAGATCGGCGAGACTGGCTGTTTTCTTGGACGCGACTTTGGCAAATTCCTCGAGGGAGAAATTTCCTGTGAGTTTGGTGTTTGCCCAGGAGCCAGTCCTCGACGGTGAATGGACGGAGACGATTGAGATGGAAATTAACGAGCGTCGTATAGGGAAGTATACAGGGAAAGTCGTGGAGATTGGGAAAATTGATGAGTCGCAAATGGGTTTAGAGTGGCCGGGGAGGCGGATTCTGGTAGTGGCTGTAAGCGCGTCGCAACCTCCCAGTGGTGCCAGCAACCTGGTACGTGTTCAAGGGGCGTTTTTTGTGATTCGTTTTCTTTGCCGTTTCTCGCATATGAATCATCAAGGGTACTCGGTAGAGTATTATATCACGGGTCAAGGGTCAACGGCCAAGGGTAGACGATGGCGTTGGCTGGGTGAAGGCTGAATACTTGGCCGTGGATGAGAGGAGTGGGAGCTGCGCAATAAAATCTGCAATAATTCCAATAATCCCAAATTCTAAAAACACGAACATGTTTACTTTATGTAACATTCCCCACAACAAGTACACTCGCAAAAGATTATTCCAATCTCAGGGGCATGAAGAAACCCTCTCCAAGACTTCCTCTAGCCTCTCGCTTTCCTCGCCACAATTCGAGACCTCCATGATCTCATCTTTGGAAAAGAAAAAAAAGAAAAAAAAAAAGAGAAAAAAAAATAGGGGAACCCCCCAGAATCAATGTACGGGATGATCCGATTGGCTTCTTTTCCCCGGGGACCCTGCTGTGCCTGAGACGTTAGCGCTAATCCCTGACCTCCCCCGGCCCCGAACTCGCCAAGAGAGACGGCGTTTGTTTTAGATCAAAATTGATGTCTTCCATGACCAATAGAAACTCTGCCGAAAGTCGTTAAACATCATCTTTTCACGTGCCTATCCATGTGTTCGGTCACATCAAGCTTTTCTCTAGACTTGGAGATCATCTATGGCTTCATCGTTTGCCAGGGGGATTCAAGAAACCATTTGCCACGAGGCGGAGTTTGCTCCGAGTCTCACGATCCCGTGTACGGTATGTTTGCTTTGCTTCCACTCGAGTGGTGATTCATGTGAAATTGAAGGAAACCCAAAGAACGGAAAATGAAATCCCTGACAGTGTCCGGCATGATTCTTTGGGTCTGAGCGTCAGTGACTTGTCATCTCTTTTGCTGCATGTGCTCTGCTTCCCTTGCTGGAAATACCTGCGAGAGAAACAGAGAAAAAGTAAGGGAACCTTCGTGGTCAGCTGTCACAATCGACCTTGCATATGTAACAGCTTTCTCATGCAGAACATCCATGGTCGCATGTAGATCATCAATTCGATGCGCGCAAATGGCTAGTCAAGTCCCACAATCCCACAATCCCACAATCCCACGTCACGACGAACATTGGGGTAACTGTGCAAGTGCTTGACCAGCTAGCGAAGATGTGGAGAGTTACAGACACGGAGATTTGGAGATACATCTTCATCGTTGAGCATTGAATGGCCTCCATTCTTGAAAGACTATCTCACACATTTGGGATTGGTGATCCTTTTTCTTCCACATCCGCCATCTCTTTCTGCCAACTGCTCCACTATTTAACCGTACAGGTTCCGCACTACAAGTGCCACTTCCGCTCTGCCATCCGCGAGTTCATGCATTAGATCCATACTCCCTCCCACAGCTTCAACAATCAATACCTAGAAACACCCACGACTTTTCCTTTAATTCTCGTGGTATCCACCCCCAACCGCTCAAAGAGCCCCTCAGCCCTTCCCCGCATTTAGCCACGCAACGCGACGCTCGGACTCACAGAACATGCTTGCGCAAACGTCCTGACGAAGATGTTGTGAATCCTCTTTCACCGCCCGGACTGGCTTTGAGCCTAAAGGCCGGCAGACCAACAGGAAGACTGTTGACCGAGACTCCTGTATGTCATTGGAGACAAACTACTGGTCTCTCTCCTGATGGAATATCTTTTCGTTGTCCCCTCCTCTGCTTATTCGCGCTGATTCTTACCGCCGCGCGACTGAAGGAAGACCTCATCTCCATCCGTTTGTCTTTTGGCTTTGCTCAACACAACACTTCCGATCCAACCACCTCACATATTCCACACATAGCGTATCCACAAACCTCCAAAACACATCCGAAGCCCACAAACAAGCATGGTATAGCCAATCCCGAACCCCCAGGAACACAGACAAAGAAAATACCCCAAACACCAGCTTCATCTTATCCACGCACAGTATTCCAAATGGGGCGGGTAATGTGTCAAACAAAGCCTCCATCAAAGGTCCGTGTACGAGGTAGAGAGCAGATCCAATGATCCTGGATCGGCTCCATAGCGAAGACCCCTTTCGTAGTGGAGGCAGATGGTGGCAGGCGACCACTTTTTGCAGCGATGCGATCTCGAATCACGGTGTTGCTTTCCAGGCAATTACGAAATCGTAGCCTCGAGATTGATAGGGTTCCGGAGACGGACCCTCCATCCATCTGAATCCGGGGGCTTTGTTCGTGTCGTGCTCAGTGCCCAGCTCGAAAAGAGGACCACATGATCCCTATGAGTGCTGCAAGACGAACGCCCCATGATGATGAACAACGCCATTGACCTTGCCATTTCGACCAGGAGATCCAAATATGTATGTCATATTTGTGTGGGAAAAGCATCCGAATTCCACGGCTGTGTGATGCGCTCGAATGCGTCACTATAGTCTGTTAATTGGGCTACAATACCACCCTCAACGACTGATTACCCACAACATCTGGCAGTCAACAAGGACGAGCTTCATGAGTATAGAGAGAAGTGCGAGTGGAGAGAATCGAAGAGCGCGCCGGATTAGAAGAGGAGACTGGACATCTCCGGGTCGAGATCTTGAGGATCTTTGACGGATCAACTTTCCTCCGAGATGCGGAGCCTTTCGTGTGAGTCCATTAAGATACCTGTAGCCAAGACTCTGAATCTTAGACACTCAGGTCCATTATTCTTCTAGTAAGACAACAAACGTCCTACCAAATATATCTCCGAAGAAGCAAGATAAGAAGGGCGAGATCAAAGCAGAAAGAGATCAGAAGAAGCTAGACTTAGCAATCACACGCCACCTCGAGTTCGTCGTGCATATCCCCTCTGCCGTTCAGGATGACGACGATATTGCTCAAGAAGCTATTTCTTCAATAGCACAAGCCTTGAAAGAAGCAGTAGAGCACACAGTGGAAGGCAGAGGTCAGGGTTACGGAAATCAAAGCGCAGTCGATATACTTCAACAGAGCCAGCTCCTAGAGCACCATTCAACCCAAATCGCAGACTTACAAAAACACTCGCAATGACAGACCCGGCAGATCGAAGACCTGCGTACCCAAGTCCGACAACTTAGTGACGCCTCACTTGGGCATCTCGACATTTGCCGCAGATTCTTAGATGTTTATCGACGGGACGTTCAGCAGATCATCAACACTGGACACAGGATTCGAACCAGAAAGGCACGTGCTCATCACGGCGATTGCGTGACAGATGCGGAGCTATACGCAAGTGGAAAACGAGAAGATGACTATCTCTTTGTCCTAATCTACGGACTTTCACACAAGAAAGTCCAACAGCTGGCACTTCACAAGAACCACACTGCGATCCGTGCATTGATTGACTATGGCACAATGGAGGCCGATTCAGAGATTCGGATACCCGATCTTGTGAAGACAGCTTTCATACGCTTCTGCTATCAGCTTTGCGACAGTCCGTCGAAGAGCTTATATTACTATGATCAGGGTGACCCTTACAGAAGCCACTGGAATTTCACGCTCAAGTTTCAACAGTGCAAGCATGATCGAAGAGCCGCCGAACGCACAGCTCGAAGAGAGCGCGACCAGAAACTATCGCTTGACTCTAGCTGAGCTTCCGCGATCTACAAAACATTACAGACTGCCACCGACACATCCTGGGCTTCGCCATTGAACCATACCGTGTTCTCACTTGATCAAGCGCTTGTAAAGGCAATTGACTCTCGCATCATGACGATCTAACTATTCACGCTTATCCAAGCCTCTGGTCTATAGGCGCACTTCTCAAATATTCCGCATACTCAAGGGTTCTTGGACTTGTTTAAGGGTCCCTGGACTTATTCAAGGGCAACATGAGACGGATCGAGGGTTCGTGCCGCTGCTTCCGTCCAGGCGATGAACACGACCTTCGTATTTGTCTGGTCTGCCTTAATGTTGATCTCTCTGGGGATATCGCATGTCGCAGCCATGACCAATACAAGTGCTCACAGCTGGATCCATGAGTGTTAAACGGTCATGCGCACGATAAATCACTGGCTACGCATGCCGCGTCGAATATGCAGTCAGCAAGGAATTCAGATGGGAGGAGCATTTAGATCTCGTCTCTCACGCTGTTCTGGCTATGTCAAGAGGGTTCAAGCTTCAGTACCTTGCTCTTCTGGTGGAAACGGACACTAAAGATCCTACCAGAGGACATTAGCTCGAAGACAATCTTGGAACTCAATGTTGAACCCCGTATCGCCGCTTTTCTTCAGCATAGCTTTGACCACTTCAGCTAGTTTCATACCGCTCCCGGCTTCTATCCATCTCACCGAACCTGGTCTCGCTGTTGGGAATGTCTCTCTGAACGCAGATGTACCAGATCCACGCTTCAGCATATCTCCCATATTTGAAGTCCCGCTTCTCCCAACCGACCCTTGTCTTGTGAATTTCTTGTACTTTATGAGTGAGATCGCCTATGGAGACTTCACCCAGCGACATCCACCCAAGACGTACAGAGTTCCCGGCTACGATGAAGTCGAGATCGTAACCGGGACTGCTATGACCGCGCGATTCCTTATCTGGGGCGCGTGGCTGGCGATGAAGTACATGATTAACAACAGTCTATTCCGTAATGCGCTCTGGACACTCAGGTGGCAACAGACTATACTTGGCACCATCAAGATCCAGGCATCCACACCTCGCCTCGGTCTTCCAGGTAGCAGCAATGTTCAGCGATTCGGCACACCATCCACCGAGAACGGCACGACGAACCCCGGAGCAACCATCAGCGATCCGAACATCTCCAACCACTCCCTCGACGCGCGGTTCGTCGTGTCCATCGACTCCTTCGCCGACGGCAAACCTCTCACCAAGTACGAAGGCTTCATGATCTGCTACACCGGACTCTTATACTGCGCCCAGCAACCTACGACGGCGCCGATGCGGTCTTTCCACACCCGGTCGCCCATCGGCGACGTGTCGCTCCACATGTACCCATCCCGCCCGGGTCTGACATACGCGTACATCATCCGGACCTTGACGCACATCCCGCTCTATCTGCTACGGGACCCCCGCGGCTTCCGCGAGGTCAATTTCGATCTGGACCTTGACGGCGCGGTGTGTGCCAGAGGGGCCATCACCAAAGGACGGGTGTGAGAAAGGCAGGGGGGAAGCTGCTGCACGAATGACGGGCCGTGGGCGACAATGTACGGCGGAGATTGGCACGCTGTTGGGCATCTGTCAGGTCCCGTTTTTCCGTAGTTCTTCTTGGGAAGATGCACATGCCGTGTACATGTGCGTACCGCGCTCAGAAGCGCGAATGGAATTTAAATAAGGGCGTGGGCGTCAGGCCGAGAATTTGATGCCCGACAATTCAATCTGCTCCCTGGCCTTGGATGTAGAATAAATATAAAGATTAAAGCGATTATAATACTAAGAGCTATACTCTTTATATCCTAGAATATAAAGACTATAATAAATGACCTCTTGATGCAGTATGCTCCCAGAAAACTTAAGTAGGGAAGAGACCCTGGATGATATATTCGAAAGGCAGTGACAGCGTTCATCCAGGGGCAAAGATGCGATGAGCTAGGGCAAAAACAGGAGGTTGAGGTGGAGAAAAGAAGATGGGATGGGGAAAGACTTGCGACGCCAAAGCTTTACCGCTGAGACGAGAAAATAAGTCGATTCGTGGTCAAAGTATTTCATTACTCCGTGTTACAATATCCTATCCTATCTTGCCAAAGCCCTTGCATATCCCTATTCACCAAAATCCTGCCATCATGACTCCTTTCCTCCCCTTACGACCTCTCCTTCCTACTCGATATCGACCTTCTTGACATCCACAAACTCTTCCGTCTTCGGGATCGTAACCAACAACACCCCATCCTCCATCTTCGCGGAAATGGAATCCGCATCCACGTTCGCAGGGTTTGCTTTACTGCCCAGCTTCACTTTTCGGTCAAAGACCCCCACTTTTCGCTCATCCAGCGCCAAGGTCTTGAGGAATTCTTCGTTGCCGGGGCGGTAGATGACGCCAGCGACGTTGAGTTCGCTCTTGTCGGCGTCCCAGTTCACGCCCACGTCTTCTTTCTTGGCACCGGGGAGCGAGATGTGCACGACGTAGGCGTCGGGGGTGTCGAAGATGTCAGCGGGAGGGGTAAAATCTTTGTTGTTGGTGGTTGCCGCTTCCTTGCTGGTGGTGGCGGTATTGTCTCTGGGGGCGATGTTGGAGAGCACGTCCTCGGGCACGAATTGCGAAATGAAGTCTGCTAGTTTGCTCATGTCGAAGTTGCCGCCGGCGGCCCAGGGGTTAGAGCCACGTTCGCCACCGCAGCGTCCGCCGCGACCACCCCAGCCACCACGACCGCGTCCACCCCAGCCGCCACGACGTTCGTGGCCGTGTGGTCCACCGTGATGTCCATGATGTCCTCCGTGATGAGGACCGCCGCGGCGTCCGCCAAAGGGGAAGCCGGGACCGAAGGGGTGGTCATGGGGACCCGGTGGCGGAGGAGAAGGAGGATCTTCGTGCTCTGGGGGAGGTGGTCCCGAGTGATGGGGTGGTGGCGGTCCCTCGTGGTGCGGCGGTGGACCATCATGGTGGTCTGAGGCACCAGGCCAGCCGTACTCGGGAGGCGGACCGCGAGGTTGGCGAGACTCGGGGTTGTAGGCGTTGGAGAAGGGGTGGTTGGCGTTGGAGCCGTCGAGGCCGGCGATGAAGTCCCAGAAGGGGTTCTGTTCGTTGAGGAAGCGGACTGATGACATGTTTGCTATGATTATAGAGTATGAAAGTAGATGGAGTGTTTGGGATTTAGGTGAGAGAGATGAGAGTGGATACTGATGAATGGTAGGAAAGGAAGAGAAAGGGAGAGCTTTCAAGCCACATTATATGCTTGCTGGAAAGCCACAGGCAGATATGACATACGTAAACATACGCATGCACACAGGCAACAAATGCGCAAATAGAGGGGTCGAGAAGCGTGGAGAAGCTTGTGGAAAGGACGAGTTTCCATAGGATGGGCCTACGGCGGGGAAACAAACATCAGGCTCCAGGAATGACGCGTATGCGGTTTCAGGGAAAAGAGTGACATGATACCCAGTCACACATGGAAGGGTCCAAAAGGGCCGTTATCATGATTGCCTCGAGTGACTTGGACTTTGGTGGCAAAATATCCAATGCTTTCTTCTACAGTACGGTATGCATGTTTTGGAAAGGCCGAGAAAGTGATGGAGCAGAGGAGGCAAAAGATGTTATCGTGCCCTAGTTGGAAATTAGTCATCCAGGTCGTCTCCGCTCTCATTGGTCAGAGTCAAAGTAGGAGAGTATCTCCATTGAGGTTTTGAACCCGGCTGACTTTGAAATCTGTGGTGCATAACACTTTTTGAAACGTGTTAAAGAATAGAACGGAGTTCAATGTTCGCCATTCCAAAACCTCGTTTTGGTTAGCGCTTCAAAAACATCTGACTCATAACATACCTCAACATTGAGAAGTGTCTTTCGAGAAAGTACGATGCTTACTTTTGACTGTGTTGATGTGTTGATGTGTTGATGTGTTGATGTGTTGATGTGTTGATGTGTTGATGTGTTGCTTTGGATGTTCATTGCTCAAAATATGGACCCAGGGAGCAAACCGGATGAGCACAACAGGCAGCTTGCTGACCTTTCAACATCGGAAAGAGACACGGATTTAGAAATCCTACAACGAAGGCCGATGTAGACAATTCAGAGCCGAGTTTCCATGTCAGCCCATTGACAGATCCCGGAGAGATTGCTTAAGGCTTGGGAATCGCTGAAGGATTGGAAAAAGCACGACGGCCGTATATTAACTTTCAGCGCAAGAAACAGAGAAAGAGCAGGAACTAACTTTGGCACTTCCTTTGCCAAACCCCGCATTACTTTCAAGCAACGGGACTTTTGAATTCGCCTCGCTTCTATCGAAACTCCATAAGACTTCTGCATTCACTCAGCTACCACCGTTGCGCTTGTGGTGTGCTCACAGCTCTATCAAGAGTCAGATGGACACTAACGCCCGAGCCTTTGACTGGCTCAATTCCCTTCTAGGCATCCCCATACCTTCGGCAAGACCACTTGACCTCCACGCAACAGCAACAAACATTATTCACTACGTCTTCGTTACCAAGTCATTGGTGATTCTTTTCCCATCCCTTTGATCTTTGTAACACATCTAAACACTTAGATCGCACCTAAGATCGACTACTTCAGCTAAGATCTATCCTCTCATGGTACGTCCTGATTTATTATATCTTGTGTCTCCGTATTCAATACTTGGCACAAGACCCGGGCTTGTTGAAAAGCAGCTTTGGCTCAAAATCTCTTCTTCGGTACTGAAGCGATCGATAGCAACCTAGAGTTCAGCGTCGCTCTGAATGCAACTCTTTCTTAGCTCTCAAAGGCTTCCCTAAACCGTCAAGAATGCTCTCGCTATCTCCTCACTTTCCTGGCCGAGCTCGGACTATGACTTGTATATCATGTATCCACTCGAGTGACTGCTCACTTGCAGGGTGATCGACAATCTTGGAGGACTGGTTGCCTGAGATGCACCTACCTGGAGAGTGTTTCTCTGCTTACCTGCCGCGTGGTTGCTCGACGGCGGGCTTGTTTGTCATTGTCCGGCTTACGAGAACCACGTATTGAGTGAGCTTCGAGAAATTAAACGTCTTTCAAATGTGCTTGAACAAGGCAGATGGCCCGGAATTGTTGTTTGAGACCGTGGGATCCTGGTGAAGATGTTCGTTATCAAAGGCTTTGTTGAGAGAGTATAGACGCATTGAGAGGTAAGAAGTCTAAAGTTGGTTTTCAACCGCGCTCCTCTATCAGCCTGCTTATCAGTGTGTCAAGCTTTCAAGCCCCAGCGTAATTTACCATCCCACGGCAACCCCCTTGTCCTTGATTATATCGAAGCCTTACCGGTAAGAATCTTAAACCCACATACAATCACGCTTTTCCCTCCTGTTGTGTGTCACAGTTCGAAGGATGAACGAACCCGGATGTTCTATCTGCTGTAGGCTGCTTGATTCTTTCTTACGAGACCCGAGCTTGTTCAATTTACCGCGGATCTCCGCTAATGATAGACAGCTTAGTAACTTTACTCAACACAGCGACCCTACACATTTTATCTACAACACAGATTCCAAGACATATCATGGTCTTGCCGATATATACCATCTCCAAATCTCGTGCCTTACCATTCACCACCCTTAAATATATACGAGATCGTCCTCAAGAGCTTGTCCCAGGTCCTGATGATCCTGGTCTAGCAAAGTTGTCGGAGCCAGCACTGCAAATCACCTTCAGCAGAAAGCCAAAGAACCCCGAATTGGGCTATCTTCTAGGCAGCGACCGTGAGCTATGCGACATACTCTTGGGCTGTCCAGACGACTCCATCAGCCACCGGATGTTCGCGATATCTTTCAACCAATACAACGAGGTTCTTTCGCGAATGTAGCAAGTCTTTCGAATCGACGGGCCAGGCATTGAGAATCATCCATCTTCAACGAACGAACGAACGAACGAACGAACGGATCCATCCCCAACCACACAGGCTACCAGCCACCGGAGCGCGGCCGAGATCAAGATGTCGATCGTGGGCCATCATATGGAATCAAACCGATCATTCATCCGTTCGATTCAATCCTCATCGCAAACCAGCAAAGGCGATCAATGCGCAGCAAGACATGGGAGTCCAATAGATGCAACGGCTCGATGGCGAAAGATCAGCTCCTTCAGGAGCCCCACGTCGAATTGTTGGAAATGTATGAAGGATTGATTGATTATCTATGGGAGTGTTGAGTGGGCTACTTATATCCCTATTTGCCCACCATGCGGGGTAGCTACATCACAGATGCTGCAGCAGATCTCAACACGAAGAGATATACACGTCCCTGACACGATACCTAGCTCATTAGAGCACCATCTGTCTCAAAACCAGTTGTCCCGGATCTTCCCCCTCGATTTCTACGGGGACAACATGTTCCTGACCATAACCAGCGACGGGTTGCAGCTGATATCCTCGCATACATGGCAGGAGAGCTCCGAAGTGGGTGGAGGAGCGGGGCACCGAGGGTAAACATTGTGCAAGAGAGAGAGAGCGAGGAAACAAAGAATGGAACGCTGGCGACGAAGACGATATCCTACATTTAATCAATCGTAATCTATAGATAATCAGAAAGAACCAACCCACAATCCACCCGTATTCATCTCCGAACCAAACTTCCCCCCCCCCCCAACACCAACCCCGAAACATTCCACGCAGATCGGTCCGTAGAACAGCCTCTGCCTTTGCCCTCCCGATCAAAAGGCGCACTTCCCCAGCCTAACAGATTTCCCCCTCGTTAAAAAGGCGCAGTCGCAGTCTCTACAACCACCGCGCTCAATATTTGCCAGACCCTGGAGTGCTTGGCCCATCCGGAGCTACTCTTGCCGGAACCTCATCTTCGTATCTGCGAACGTGCTCGGGGGCACTAGATGAACGATGTCGAGCATTGAAGGATGCGAAGATTAACTTCATGATATCGAGACTCAAGGTTCACTCTACTCCCACAGCCCGATGATGAGGACAAGTAAAAAAGCGAGAATTTTGTGGGATCACAAAGTGGACAGGGAGCGCCGCAGCCCCGGGCTTCAAGTATGTTTTTGCACTGGATTAATGCTATGGATTCAAGTGCAGTAGCCAATTTTATTAGTGAGTATACAGTCTCACTGCTCGGAAAGGGTCCAATAACAATCCCTCCTCAACCTGCTTTCCGCTATTGGCGTCCCTCTGCCCTAGTCTGCATCCTCGTCTTCACAACGTTTCCCTTCTCAAATGGCTGCTTCCACTACACCATTTCAGAGTCAGCGTTCTCTTGTAGGACGGATCCTTGGGTCTAATGGTGTGTTGAAGGAGCAAAACGTGTGTTTTGACTCCACCTCCACATCCACAAACATGTCTTGAGATTCGGGCAAGGGTATGAAGGGGAGAAAATAACTCAGAAAGGGTGCTTACAAACCCCTCCTCCTTCCCTAGCCACTCCTCTCCCTCTCCTCCCTCCTCCTCGCTCTCGTCCTCCATCTCCTCCGGTGAGTCCACGTACTCTCCGCTTCTACAATCCGACTTCTTTCTGTCAATTCCTCCCTTTACCTCGTCAACATTCTTTGGGGGTCCTGGGAATAGAACGTGGCCAACAGGCCTCATGGTACTCTTCTCATTAGCCGCTGCAATCTCAGCCGCAATGCAGAAAATTTTGCCGCTTCTAGTCCTGACGATGCGGCGCATTGGATCATCGCTACGAAAGATGTCAATGCTGGTCGGTATCGGAGGTGCGAGTTGAGGGGGTTTAGGTCCGGAAGATTTGGGGCTGGTAAAAGATCTGAAGTCGAGAGATGGATGTATGGAAAGAGTGGCCAGACTAGGATCCGGGAGTGGATCTTGCGGGATTGGGGGTGACGGAAGGGCCGGCGCAGGTTGTGGAGCTAGGAGCGACAGATATGGATCTCCCGTGTCGAAGTCAGGTGAGATGCGGGCGGAGGCGGAGGGTGGGTTGGAAGATCGACCGGACTGGGCTTCGGTTTGGAGAACCAGCGGCGAGAGCTGTGATTGTGGCTTGGTGGGCGAGATGCTTGCGGCTGCGGGAGCTGAGGGCTGCTGGTTCCGCTCTATACGTGTTGACTTTGCGGGTGTATGGGGAGCAAGCCTTGGTATTGACGGTCTGTTAGGGCGAGGATTAGTAACAGAGGTGGGTGCCCGGGATTTGTCCTTGATCGTTTCGCTCGATGATGATTGGCCGGTAGGAGGAATGTCAGTCTGAAGGGGTAGTGTAATAGGTCTCTCGTGGTGAGGGCTAGGGTCCAAAGGTATCGTAAATGCCCGCTCTTCTTGTATACCAGGTGCAGGTTCTTTGGGAGGAAGAACAGCGAAGCGGTTATCTGGAAATACCACAATTGTCAGTCGCGCCATCCTTGAGAGCTATAATGGCATCAGAATGTCAAAGTCTGCACTCACTGCTCAACAACCCCGCCGTGACCTCTCTCTCCTCAGACTTGCTCTCCATGTCACCACTACTTCTGGTTCCTTCATGAGTAACAGATCCACGGGCTCCTCGTCGCAATCGGGTACGACGGGCATAAACCCCGCGCTGGGCGCTGGCGGCTGTGGGGGATGCGTGCATGACAGGATATCAGTTTGCTAGTATATTTTTGCTGGGATAATGAATGTTTGACGAAGGGCGAATAAGAGGCGAGAGAAACATTAGGAAAGGGAAAGACGGAGCATTAGCATTGCTTGAGCATGAAGAGTAGGTATAGAGTAGGCCCTGTGCTAGTGAAAGATGATTGGTCGAAGAAAGGGGGGAGATGCTAGTCAAAGATGAATGAGGAAAGAGTGAGCAGCATTTTCGTTCCAAGTAAAACAGGAAGGCGGGACTGGCGAATTGTCAGAACAGGTGCCAGGATTAGCAGTGATCCTAGTATCGCAAATGCTGAGAAAGAAACGAGCACAATGAGGAAACCACAATTTTGTAGATGCTCTGTTGGGCTCATGACTACTCCCGGCTTCTCTAGTCGAGCGGTTGGGATGCCTTCGTTACGCACAGGACGAGAGTGTTGGAGACCCAAAGCTCGAGAAGAGGCGACGCAAGTCTGTTCAGAAAAGAACGGAAAGAATAAACTCATTAGACTGGATTCGTAACGTGACCTTTGCTGATTTATCTCGACACTAACACGATGTTCTGATAATGTATTTGCCAAAGCTTGGGCGTATCTGGGCCTCAGGTGCAGTCTCTGTCTAGTGAATGACAGCAAAAGCTCTCCAAGCGTCGCCAATGAAAGAAGAAGAAGAAGAAGAAGAAGAAGACGGCATCTTATGCAACCCAATGCCCTGTATTTTCAATGTCCTAACTCTTGCCTACTGGTTTTCGAAACACCGATCGCTTGCAATGCTAACTTGAAGCTCTTTTGAAAGCTCTACCTCCTGCAAAAACACGAAAAGCCCAATGCTATCTCTTCTGCTTGTCTGGCGTGCTTGGTTCAGACGCCTGTCGATCGATGCCGGTGAAGCATCTCGCCAGAGAGACTTGTCCATCGCCAGTCGTTTCTACCCGTTCTGTGTATCCGACCTCTGCCCACTCATGCTCTCTAGCGGTCAGTCGTTGACTCCATGGCACGCTCTTACTCTGCAGCACAATCTGGCGTCTTCGTTCTCGCTCTTTTACTATCGCATGTAATTGACGCGAGATAGGTTGAGTCCCAACTTCGAGCAGGTACTTTAAAGCCGCGAATGGTAGAGAGAGCACGATGCTAGAGACAAGAAAATTGCGATTG
This sequence comes from Letharia columbiana, assembly GCF_014066305.1. NCBI lineage: Eukaryota > Fungi > Ascomycota > Lecanoromycetes > Lecanorales > Parmeliaceae > Letharia > Letharia columbiana. Next base: position 180,166 of record NW_023501096.1, on the reverse strand, counting down.
CTTGCTTTGGCATGCAACTCAGAAGGGTGATCGCCGAATTGAATCCGGCTCAGACGGGACTTGAACAAGGGTGAACGGCTCTCCGCGGTCGTAGGCAACCGATCGACTTCGGCCAACGGTCTGGCAGACGGATCGAAATGCCAGAAGTCGTCAAGGTTGGATGCCATCCATTGAAGGCAACGCATTTGCAGATCCCATGCACTGCGAACCTCTGCTGTGTAAGAATTGACAGACGATATGCCTTCATCTCTAGCGCCGGGCTGATCAGAGTGTTCTGGCCGGGATTCTGTGCTTGACGATGGTGGGGTCAGGTTGAGAGCAGAAGGATGATCGCTTTCGCGTGGCCACACTGTGGAATAGGAAGAGAGAGGAATCACATCAACCGAGGCGCTGGTTCCACGATTGGGTCCGCTTTCCAGACCAAATGAGAGCGCGTTCTCCAGGTTCTCCCAATCAAGTATGGAATGTGCGATTTGCAGACCTTTCAAGACAACGTTCTCCAAACCTAGGACGTGGCCAGCCGCAGTAAAAGCCAGACATGCATCCATTTGGAAAGCCCACGTTTCAGCATTTGCGTCGAAAGTGCTGTGGATCATAGCGAGCGTGAACATCTCTGGGCGCTCGCCGTAGAGGACTCGAAGTGCTGAATTCATGGCCCACGGCGTTACAAAGCGATCGGTTAGTCTTATCTCTAGGCGTCTCTTCCCCTCTGCGCTCTGACCGGCTGACTTGAGTAGATCCCGTAACTTGTTGCTTTGGGCGAGCAATAGGCTACTGAGTGACCACGTTATTTTCTCAAACCGAAGATTCTCGTGTACGAGAGTCAACTGGCAGTCGGCGTACTCCTCATTGTTGAATTGTTGTAGTAGATGTTCAACCAGCGGCACGTGACTCGACATACAATCGTTTAGATTGCGCCAGGAATCTCTGAGCAGTTGGGCTGTTTTCTTTTCAACGACGTTTAATTGGACCGGCTTGGGCGTGTTGTCGACAACATCAGCCTCCCGAGCAAACTCATCCGACTTCAAGATTTCATGAGACGTTGAGGGAAAACATGATTCAGACGTTGGTTGCGGATGAAATGAGGGCATGTAACCGTAGCTGAAGGGCGTCGTCGGCGGTCCGTTGGAACAGCTCCATGGCTGGGCTGAGGGATCCAGTGGTGTCCTAGAAGGAGTGAGCGGTGGTTGACTTCCTAAGATAGGATGGGGTGACTGATTGCTGTAGTATGGCGGTTGTGGCTCATAGGTTTGTTCATAAGGAACACCGACTTGGGTACCGTGTGGAAGGTCAATGGGGTGCTGAGACGGATGAGACTGCGGAGAATATTCATAAGACGCAGGTGCGTAAGCATACCCCTGATAAATGGAGTGATCCGGAGAAGACGGGTCATCCGATGATTGAGGTGGTGCGTAGAATGAGATGTTCTGGCTAATATCATAGCCTTGATAGGGTTGTTGTATAGGAGACAGGGTATCATCAGTAGGCAGTGTAGATTCTTGTTGCAAATGGATCGACTGGGCTAGATCATACCCTTTGTAAGACGACTCTGTTGGAGAGGTGGTGACATCGGTGGGAGGGGTTGGATGAGCATGGAAGGTTGGCGCAGCAGCATTGAGGGTTACATGATTCTCAGCTGAAGACTGCTGGCTCATGTTGCTGCCATCCTCTTCCTCAACGGACTGCGAGGTCTCTTCCGAAGCGATATCTTTCTCATTCGCGGAAGAGAAATCGGTTGAGATGGCTGGTGGCGGAGACCGCTTCGGATAGAAGGGCGGAGGCAGGCGAAACCCGTGCTTTTCTATTCCGAAGTCTTCGGCATGGACTGGGGAGAGATTGATGCCATCCGCTGCTGAGGTTGTTGACTTTTGTTCGTTTGTTCCCGGGACGAGAGTACTTTGGAATGTAGAGTCACCTCCAACAGTAGCAACCTCTTTCTCCGAGCCTGCATTTTCTGGAGCCTCAACAACAGCCTCTTGCACAACATTTCCTTGCACATCATCTTTCGTATCTAAGCCGTTGAGAGCTTCGTTCTGCACTGCTACAGCAGTCTCTTGTGACCCTTCTTTTCCTTCGCCAGGAATTGGGCGAATTGGACTGCCAACTCCTCCCCCATCTTCATTACCCTTCACATCCTGTTTGAGCTTCCGCTTCTCGAGACTTCTCGGTATAGCAGGAATAATCGGCACCATCCGCCGTGGCTGCTTGCTCGGTGTAGCACCCGGACTTAGGGTCATCTGTGGGGCAAGAGAAGGCGCCATTGCGGGCGAAGAGAGTCCCCAGAGGCAGCTGATGAGAGTCGGTAGATACTCCGAGAGGGCAGCCGCATTCTGGGGAGAAATTTAAGAAGGTAAGCAAACATGAAAGAAGAGATGCAACTCGCCTTCCGGTCAGAAGGGAAACTTTGCTAGCCCCGCATATGTCATCCCGCAACGGTTTTTTGTTTTTTGCCCGCTAGTTGCAGATTGCTACCTCCCAGGCAGGCAACACTTCTGCGATTACTCATATCTTTCTATCAGATAGACGGCGTCTACAATGGGTAACGACGGGGGCTCCATCCCTACTCGACGCGAACTCGTCAAGTCCTCCGCCGCTGCCCTCTCGACCACCCAAGTCAAGGAAATCCAAACCGAGCAACAAGAGCACTACTGGTCCACCTGCGCCCTCTCTCACCAACCTCTACGCCGTCCTGTCGTCTCAGACGCTTTAGGCACCTTATACAACAAAGATGCCGTGCTTGATTATTTGCTAGACGTGGGGAAAGAGGGTGGAGAGGTGGAGAAGGCGGAGTTGGAGAGGAGAGGGGAGGCATTCAAGGATCGCTTGAGGGGGTTGAGGGATGTAGTTGAGGTACGGTTCCAGACTGAAGGGGCGGGAGGGAGTCAGAGATGGGTTTGTCCCGTTACGGGCAAACAGTTGGGACCGGGAACGAGGGCTGTATATCTCGTGCCGTGCGGCCATGCGTTTGGGGAGACAGTCTTCAAAGAGATGCCGGGTGATGTTTGCCTACTGGTATGCTCGATCTACTGGAATATTGACCTATAGTACGAGAATGCTGACAAAGGGCAGTGCAACGAACCCTACACCGCCGAGAATATGATACCGATCCTTCCCACCTCCGAAACAGACAAGGACCGCCTCGAACAGCGCATCGAAGCTCTGAAAGCACAAGGCCTGACACACTCACTAAAGAAAGCCCCCGGTGCCGGCAAGAAAAGGAAGAAGACAGCCACTGTCGAAGAAGCTACCGTAGGCGAGGAACCCCTCAACCCGACACAAACGAAGAGCGAGAAGCCGGAAAGCAACCTCAAGAACGCGGAGACGGCATCGTTAACGGCAAAGGTCCTGGCGGAGCAGGAAGAGCGGAACAAGCGGAGGAAGCTAGGAGCGAATGACAATGTGAAGAGCTTGTTTTCGAATAAGAATGGAATGGACGAGAAACATTTGGATTTTATGACGAGAGGATTTTCCATACCTGCAAATGCGAAACGATGAGATATCCGTGGCAGCATAGTACGGCGTTGGGGAATAAGAATCTGGCTGAAGGGCGATTTGGGTTGGAAATGTGCCATCAATATTGTGTACATATTATCGGTGATACCCTTTGCAGATTGTCTAATGTACAAATATCTCGTCTATCTTCAGCTATAGCTCATCTTTAGGCCTCTCCTCCCTCTTCTCGCCCACTCCACAGACAGCAGGCGTCCCCACCTCCATCCTATACACACACTTCTCTTCCTCTGTTACCTTCCATACTTCGTCCTTCTCTGCACATGCCAGCACAACGAGCGTACTCCTATTCGGTCCATTCCAGCAATGTTGCCCATTCCCATATCTCAGCGCCACTCTCTCCCCACTGCCTAGCCCCTTTCCGTCAGGTGGGACCTCATCATCAACCAGGATTCTTTCGACGGACACGAAATTTCCCATAACAGTCTGAGAGCCGCCTTTTTTCGATTTCTGCTTCGTCTTGTCCAGCCAGCATAGCTCGTATGTATACTCACCAGAATCCTTGCTGACGCACTGCCCTTTGAGAGCGCGGAACACATCGTCGGCGCCGTAATCTTTGTCGAGGTCTTCTTGATGGGTATTGAGTTGCTTGTTGTTCTCGTTCAGGCTGTCTTGGGCGGCTTTGAGAGCGTTACGGGCATCTGCGAGTCCTTTGGATTCGCCATCAGGGGAGTGAGTGGCGGCGAGGATGCCGTTGTCCACAAGTATCACCCGGAAGTCGCGGAGCTTTTGGTCAAGCCAGTCTCTCACGGTGGTGGGGAGGTAGGCTGCAAATTTGTAGACTTTGAGATTGTCAAAAGTGGACAAAGTGGAACTGACAGGCGGAGACTTACGAACGCCGACATCACTCTCCTCAGGCTCCTCCCATTCACTCCACTTGATAGCGCCAGTCTCACCATCGGGCTTCGCTATCTCGTCGAGGTCTCGGTCATGGGCATCATCGCCAAGCGCAGGCTTGTCCCGGGCAGCATATTCTTCCCAGCTCCTGACAGCTCTCTTAACACCTTCGTCGTTGAAGTTAGGGTTGTACTCCTCCTTGAACGTTGACAGTATCCCTTCCAGCTCTGCAATCCTCTCTTTGCCCGTATCTCTCTGAACTCGCACCTCCACTAGTGATTCCCGAAGCTCCTCTGTCCTATCCTTCGCAAGCTGGGCCAACAGGCCCATCTTACTTAGTTCTTTGGGACTCCTGACGACCTTACTCCTTTCCTGTCTTTCAGCCTCCGCCAGGTCTGATTCAAGAGCCTTCACCTTCATCTCTCCGCCCTGAATCTCTGTTCGCAACGACTGTAATCGGTCTTCGACCTCCTTTCTCAGTCTCTCAGCATCCGCCACTATCTCCTTCCTCCTCTTCGCTGCATTGGAGAGCGATTTCTGCCTCTGCTCATCCTGTTTCTTCCATTCCTTGCCAATCTCTTTGCACCGGTCCTCGCATTTCACACCGCCAACCCTCGCCCATTCATCACTCCCATCGCAGCAAAACTCGTAGTCGCAGACGCCATCATTAACAACTGTAAAAGGGACATAGCTTGGGTGATGGCCTTTATTCTTGCAGTAAAAGCCAGGTAGTGCAGTTGTAGTATCTAAATCATCGCTGGGAGTCGATCCAAGGAAGGCCGGAGAGAGGGGAGAAAGGTGTGCGCAGGCAGAGGTGCCAGGTTCATCGGAACCGTCAGGGCAGTCGCAGAAATCGTCGTTTAGACGAGCAACGGAAAGGTGTATCGAGGGGGCAGATATGCATGTGAACGTTTCCGAGTCTTTGTAGTATTTGGCAACTGTCCATTCGGTCAGTAAGCAAGTCACGCGAGCGGTACAGCTTTGGGGAGAGGCGTCGAACATTCAGGGCCAACGCCCCGTGGCCGAGGGGCTTCTGCAGCTACAATTGCTCTGGCTACTGTCCCAGAGAGTAGTAAGAAATATGGGCTTCTCATTTTGAGAATTGTAAAGACAGGACTGCGGCTACGCGCATTGAACGAAAGCTTTAGAAAAGGTGTCTGGCTTGGCATTTAGAGGCTAACTTGGGACTAGCGTGAAAGCATCACAGCAATTGCGAGGTACAGCATCCCCCTTGTATATGGCCATGGTGGGAGAGTAGACTTGGTGGGATCACAGGGCACTTTGACACACAGGCTGCTGAGATTCATCGCTTCGATTCGGGTGTTGACTATATTAGTTCATCCCAGCCTATGTAATTACCACTCGTCTTCACTCCAGTCACTGGGCCCGTCCCATCTTCCTGTCCAGTCTATCTTGATCTTCCTCACGTCTTCCATATCGTATGTCCTCACTACCCATCTGCCTGACCCATCGATGTTATGAACGTCCTGGCCAACTGCTTCACTGAAAGGCAATGACTCACAAGTACCTCATCCGGCTATCAAGTTGCGAAACCATGGCAGGTGCCACGGTTATTGACTTCTGACTTTCGAGGTCTTGCGTTCTCTGCGCCTGCGTGCGGTGTCATATCCGAGACGTTTCCGGAAACAATTTGCTTGCCGCAGAAAGCCTCTGTCAACGACGACCCCTTATGCTATATTTCCTGCTCGGGTCGTAGGATCCGAGAATGAGGCTGCTCAGTCCTGACTCGAGGAGTCTTATTAGAGCCCTGGCTTCCGGTATTTCATTAACCATCGAGTCTCTACGTGTTGGCGCCCACTTCCTTCTCGGCAAACTCTGTTCCTTGGGCTAACCACTCGTGGAAACTTGGCGGACATCCATTCGTAAACATATAAACCGGTGATTCATAGATCCATCGCTTTATCATCTCGCGGTTCCCAGATTCCCCTTCTCCGGGTAGTAAGAAATCGTCATCGATACGTTGAAAGTGCCATCCATAGCGCTTGAGAAAGGCCGAAAGGAGCGGTTGCATACCAGGCTCCTTGATTAATTTGAAGAGGACTTCGCCCCATCCGCAGACGCTCTCTTCTTCATAATGGAAGCCGGGTACTGGTAGTTATTAGTGTCGTCTTCTCGCTATGGAAGGTCGATGCTAGAGCTCTCTCGGTTCTGGAAGTAGAATTGGGGAAAGGCTAGGGTGCTAATTTGCTTACCAAGTCCCCAACGAATCAACTCCCGCTCCGTCTCAAGCACCTTGTACCTCGCAAAGATCGAATCCGGCCCCGTCTCAAGTTTCCGCGTCTGGATGTGCATGTGATAGGTGGTTGCTTCAAATGCTTGGCCCTCAGTTTCCAGGAAAACCTTCAGGAATGGCTTCCCATGTGCAGCTTCCACGAATGCAAACATGTCTCCGATGATTTCCGTTTCAACAAACCACATCATGTTTTCAACTCCACTTAGATATCGCGTTCCAAAGGAGTCTAGGGAGCGGCCAAGTACCCTTGCGGCGCTGCGCATATGTTCAACCTGTTGAGGATGGGTCGCGTGTCGAGACTTCCACACGATCGGATGAAGTAGGTGCTGGCTGAAAAGGGGACGCATTTCGAAGGGCTGTGTTACGATAGCCTCCGAGTCGATCCACAAAGCGGCATTATAGCGCAGCTCTCTGGCTGCCAGTAGCTTCTTGAGACCTTGATATTTGAACTTGCCGTAATGCTCGAGCAAGTGGTTGGTGTTGTCGGGCTCCACCTTTTTCTGTAGAAATGAGGGAAGAAGGTCATAGAGATTCATAAGATGGATTTGAGGGTTCCCGGTTTGGTTGGCGGGCATAGGATAAATGCCGTAGTGGTCGCCGCATGGTTTCATACTTTGAACTAAGTTGCCAAATTGAGAGACTTCTGTGGTGCTTGAGAGGACAAAAGCTATCTCGATGTCGTTGATGTCGGTGCAGAGACAGCGCAGGGATTGAAGGAAGGCGATTGCGTCACGAAAGTGGCCCACCTGCCCAATTTTTAGTCTTTCGGTTTCCAAGGCAGATTGAATTGGCAACGTTAGGGAAGGAAGACGCACAAAAGTGGGTACTATGATTGTGTAGTTCAGGCCTGAGAAATCCCACTTGGCAAGTTCAATTTCAATGTGAGATTCCTCAGTGCCAAATGCCACCAAACGATCCTCATAGTAGCTGGGAGGCTTCGGTTGAGGAGGATATGAAGATACCGCATGACTGTCTCTGCCCGTAGATTTACTGAGAAATTCTGGATATGAAGATGGTAGAGGGTAAGGAACCCTCGTTGTAAAGTATTGTGCCTTGCTGTGCGATGTTGATTCCAATTCCCATGACTGGACGTTGGTTGGTAGATAATAGTGAAGGCACAAGATTAGGAATGCGATTGTGGTGGCTATGACGAGAGGTTGAGATCTCGCAGCAGCAGCAGCGGATAACATCTTTGATCAATCAATTCATCGTGAGAAAGATAAAATGGGTTGAGGAGGGCACCTCGAAAGGTGTCTTTCGCGTAGGATGACATGGCGCAGCGCATTGTGCCTGATGGCACAGACGGATAACGGACCTCAGCTCCAGGAGCACAGTAGCACTTCTTGCGAAAGTTGAAGTTGACGGGTCGGCGCGCGTCAAACTCCGAGTCCTGAAACTGAATGCTAGCTTCAGGTTAAACCATGAAGCACCAAAGGTGCCCAGAACCTCGAATGCGGCTAGTGGCTTTCCTAAAGTTTTGCGTAATTCAACGGTTGCGGTGTGCCCAAAACCTCAAATCGGACTAGTGGGTTTCCTAAAGTTTTGCGTAATTCAACGGTTGCGGTGTGCCCAAAACCTCAAATGGGACTAGTGGATTTCTAGAGGTTTGCGTACAACGGTTGCGGTGGCCAAATAAAAGAATAAGATTTTTCTAAAGATTTCCTGCAAAGAGGTATCTTTATCATCTAGCAGTCACGGTTTCTATCGGCGACGATGTCTCAACGCATTCATGTCTCCTAGAGCCCAGGATGCAGCTAGAACTTGCTGTCTATTCCTTCAGACTTACCTATTATCGATTGGGTACCTTATCCTCACCAATAAAGCAATCGCAGGCGAGAGCACGGGCCGCGGAGCAATCAGACAAGGAATGATCGAACGTGCCAAGCAACAGGCTAGGGGTCCTCGAAGGAACGGGCTACACGCCGACGCGCATGATCGAGCAAACCTTCTCCCACAATCCCCGTGCTTGAGAGCGGAATTATGCCGATCATGTTCTCTAGACGCAGTCTTTGCATCAGTACTTTATAACAAATGAAGGCAGCGGAGATTTTGGCCAAAGGCAGGCGTCTTGGAGCAACGGAGATCAGCCAACGTGGTAAAGCTCTCTGGCGGAAAGCCCCTCGGAGACTTTTTTCCAGATGTAGGATTCTAGCGCGGGTGCCCTTTGCTTGGCAAACTTGAACGGCCGCATTCATAAATACCCCACCATCTCCCCACCTCTTTTGTTCAAAACAGCTCTACTCTACATTATTGAAAGCTATTCACACATCTCTCCATCACTACACCAGCACTACTTCAACACCTTCATCCTGCGCACGCACCAATCTGCGACCGATTACCAACAACCATAGCAAACCCTCAACGTCCTCAGCCATCAACAATGGGTACGCTCAACCACCCCCACCCTTTTATCCCGCCGGTGTTCTTGGCTGAGTTCTCGTTCGCGAATAGGTCCAGGTTGTTCATGCAGCTGCGGCACCTCGTGTGCCTGCCCTTCTGGTCAATGCACCTGCAAATGAAATAGGGTGCGTGTTGCACGGTCCGAGCGCATGGTCATGGGGGGTGCTGACGGTGGGCGTGTGGGATGTAGGAATGGGAAGATCGAGATGGGGCATGAGCGGGATGTGGATGTGGATATGGAGACGAAGCGAGACTGGACGAGAGGAACATGTTGGGGGAGTTATGGGATGTAATATCATGGGCACGGACGCGCGTGTAGAGGATTGAGACACACATAGATAGTGGGAGACGGTCACATTCATTAGCGGCTAGGAAGACAAGCCGTGACTCCAGCCCATCCTGCAGTACTGAGCGCCATCACACGCTTCACTGCGCCTTGCCCTCAGTGCGACCTCGGACGATTCGTAGGATCCCAATGTGCTGGTTCCGCATATGCACCCCACCACCCTCCTGAACCAATGCCCCCCAGACCGAAATACTCCATCAGGCAGGTACCGCTTCGTCGGAGACAAACCACGCAGCAAAAGGTCCGAAAGCTGCTACCTCTGGTCCCCACCATTGGCCAATAACCAGCGATCACGTCCGCGGTGGGAGATGGATGCGCGACTTGTGCTTGGAGGGGATCGTGCGTACTCTAGAATGACGGCCCAAACACCACTCCTATAAGACATATCCGGTCCCCCGAAATCACTCTCCTTTCTTTCTTTCTTTCTTTCTTTCTTTCTTCCCCTCACCACCTCCCACAGAATCACCATCCACCCACCCACACACACACACACACAATAGCAAACACCATCCACCCAAACCCACATTACCGACCCCTTACCTACCAAAATGGCACCCTGTTCTTGCGCCAGCTGCGCCACCTGCAAAGGTGACTGCACGAGCTGTGGATGCAGCAGCTGCGGCGTAAGTGTCTTCTCGACGCCTTCTGGAAGAGCGACGCTGACCTGACGCAGCACTAAGCCCAGTGCCGAGACGTCGAGGTGGACGATGCGGGGATTGACAGAGAGGATGGGACATGGGGGATAGGATGCGGGCTTGGGTTGGCGTCTGCAAGGTTGGGAGCGGTGCGCAGCTGTTGGGGACACGTGTGGCTGGGGACTGTTCGTGGAGTCGTACTGTCGCTACTTTCTAGTCTGTGGAATGCCGTGTCACACGGTTGATATATGTGATGCCTTCGCGCCCTTCGAAGGCTAGTGATCCTTGTAGCGATGCTTCCCGTCCTTTCAAGCTCTCGGATTATCACCCCATAAGCCCATAAGCCCAACCAGGAGTTCGAGCTCACTTGCCTAGCGTGCCCATTGGTGTGTCCGCTTCCATGACAGTTCCCCAGCCATTACACGCATCAAGATCCTCATGCCTTCTTTCAGGCTTTGATGACCCCACAAGCTAGCTTTGGCATTGTTTGTTTGCTCACCCAAAGAACCTATCACGCCTGCTGCGGCTTCTCCCGTCTATATTCAGGAGGCGCGTCGGTGTGGCATGCCCAGCACGAGGTGAGGGGACAAAAAAGGCATTGCCAGATGTACGTGTGGCCAACGTATCTGCAAAGCTTGCAGTGCCCTGGCTCATCTTTTATCATCCGAACGAGCTGCCAATAGCCATTGTCGCATCCGTTCTCCACCTCATCGCGCACTTCTTGATTTCGCTCTTCCCGTGAACGTGGATCTGGCCTCCCCCAGGTCTGCCTCAGGTTTTTGGCATACCGCTCGACTGCCCGTTCAGCTCTGAAAACATTGCGACGGCGATATCCTGGTAAGTAGCCAATCACCACCCTATCAGCCAACCCATCAGCGTCGTCGCGGAGCTCCTCGTGGTAGTCATCGTGAAATTGTGGACAAGTGCAATTCTTCCAGATCTTGTCGCACACGTAGCAAAACTCAGCTTTGCATGCGCACCTGAGACGTTCAATTTCGTATGGCAAATACAAAACGAAAGCTGTACTCACGTCATATGATTGCAACCAAAGTTTAGATCGATCATGTTATTGCGTCGATAATAGGCCTGCCATCCCTGCTCTTTCGCTAACTCCATCAAATCCTCCTGCTCTGCATCTGTAGGGCAGGGGTTTCCTTTGAGCTCTTGCAGTCGACACCTGGTGCGTGTGTAGTTGTTGCAGGCTAAGCAGTGTCCCAAACCCTCGACGATTTTCTTCGGCGCCATCACCCCGCAGCAATCAGACTGAGCACATAGCAGTGAACAATCTGCAACGATTTCCGCGTGTTTTTCTTCATAGCGTTTGACCAAATCATGATGGAGATGGGTCCGCGACGACTGAAGTGTGATAGAAAGGCTGCAGCACAGTGATGGAAAATTTCTATCGGGCTCGAGAGCGCTCTTCACGTACGAAGCTAGACAGTCGTCGCAATAGCTGTGTTTGCATGGCGCAGTGAAGGACACAGCGTTATGTTCATCGCACGAGGTGCACGTAAGTCTCTGCTGGAGTGTGAACCCAGTCTGCAGGAGGGTTTCACGGCTGATGTCGGCGTCGATTGGCTCGATCTGAGCATTGATTAGAAATGCAAGGTTATTGTGAGCTGTGATTGCGTCGTCCACGATGATATGACTCAAGAATTGAAGATAGCCGGATAGACAACTAAGCAGCGGCTGGACGACAGAAGAGAGAAACTATCGTTGAGCTGGGGCAAGGATGAAGTCGTGAGTTGTAGAAGATTAAGGAAGCTATTAAGCAAACCAGGAATTTGTCTGTACATATGATATGTGGCCCCTGAAGTTGACAGTAGAGTAGGCCCAAAGCCTCGCAGTGGATCTTGTTGTGTGGCCTGGATTCGCAGCCGAGTGAATACATCTTGTGATGTAGAAACATAAGTCTTGGTCAATAATTAGAGTTAAGGAGGAGGTTTGGTGATGCATTTCGTAGCACCTACCTGTATCGTGACAGAGATGTCAGATTGAGTGGGAAAAAGATGTTTCAGTTTGAGGAAGAGGCTCTCGTGAGGAAAACCTCACTTCGTTGCACAAGCTCGTCGTTTTGGGCTATATGAAGCTGGATATCGCAGTACACGATGGAAATGGGGTATATCAGCGATAACTGGGCGTATGTTCTCGATAGAGGCCGGTGTATGTACATGTGCGAGAAAGATGGCGACGAGAATTACGTGGTAGTTTCGTAAGTACAGCCATATTCACTCCAAGCCCATCTTTGCATCGTCTACGATGCCCCAATATCCATCCCGTTCTTGATGTAACGGTAGCTGCTGAGTCTCACGCTCATCACCTCGTAAAGTGGTCGATCCTGAGGAGTCGCCGCTGCTATGTGCGCTTGTTCGGCTATTCTTCCTGAAGAAACCACGTCTTCTAGCTTGGCTGCTACTTGCATCGCTGTCTTTCGTAATTTGCGAATAGTCAGGCGAGGCGTCCAGGGCAGCAGAGCCAGAAGCAGGTGGAACCAAGGTATCCGTGGATCCATCGAGTCCAGTACCTCCGCTTGTCTCTACCAGCTCAGCATCTCGATACCACTTCCGACGTCGGGTATATCTTCCCCAGCCGTCTTGGCCACGACGGCCATCATTCCACTATCTTCATTAGCATTTTATCTGCCATGTGCCTTTACTTTGACTGACCTTGTTGTCATAGTAAATCCACCCGTCGACACCAGTAGTTGCTCTGTTCTTCCCACCGCCTTCGACTTGCCACTCACTGCCTGGAACCCAATGCCATTTCGCAGTGCCATTGTCGATGTGTGGAAGCAGAAAGCTATCTTTGGGATCTGACGGATTGAGATGCTCATCCGTCCAAGCAGTCCTCTCATAAGCCAACAGTGAATATGTCCATCCAAGACCCAACCAACGCCGTTGGTTCTCGAAGACCACAAAAGTGAAACGGACACCATGAGCAGCGAGAGAATTAGCAACGTCATGTTGACTCTTATGCCTCGGTGGTAGTGGAGGAGGGGCCCCTTTGCGGGGTGTGACTGGTACTTGTGGCTGATTACCAAAAGTCAAGCCTGTAGTTACAGAGACGACACGACGCATGAAATGTGAGCGCCAGAGAAGTGTGCGAGTAACCCGAGCAGGCCTCGAGTGCCAGCTGAGCATGACTGTACCGACGACAAGGATCACTCGGCGGGTAGTGAGAATGTAAAGCGGTGGTAGGGTTAGACCAATCCACAGAGGTGAGATAAAAAGAATGCGTATGAAAAGGGTAGTAAGAGCAGGTCTTGTGGTGGCTGATGTTGCCGTGCGTTGTGTCGAGAGGAAGTCTGTAAGCTGCATGAACGGTTCAAGCAATATATTACACCTTGAAGTAAATACTGTCAGAGTCTCTACGATCTCATCAAGACTCTTTTGATGTTTCATGTTGCCCTCCGACTTCTCTTTGGGATCTTTGCGCTTCTCCCCAGTCCACCCACTCGAAGACAGAGGAGAATATCTCCTCGAGTACATTCCCAAGATGACAAATACCACGACCATCAGGGGCCCTGCGTATCTTATGATTATATCCCCATAGGTTGTAATGGCCCAGAAGCCTGCAATAACGAGAAAGCTTTCCCACGGGTCTCCACTCGTCCATGTAATTAGGCCCACGATCTGATTCAGAGGCAGCAGGAATGGGTGAGAGAAGGCAAGGGCTCGAGTGATGGTCGGCGGTGTTGCTATGAGCAAGGGCGACTTTCGGTGTACCACAATAGTAGACCGCTGTCTGGTGGCTGGGGAGGAAATTCCCGATGTTGGAGAGAAGGCAGCTGTGGTAGGAGGATTGAGGTCGTCCTTGGATTTTCCTGATCCAGTCTCCGACCCTCGTGCTGGTGATGAATTCATCTCCGCTATCCAAGGAGTTTCTGATTCATTTCAGTCAAGGCGTAACGAAAAAGAAGGTGAGAGTTCACGCAGATGCCCGAACCAACATACCAAACGCAGCCATGCAAACCCATACAGCTTAGGGATATTGGATCTGGAAGATGTGTTATCATATTGCAGGATCCTCTAGCGCTCCTTCCCTCGAGAGTATATACGTAAATCCAACCACGTAAAGTGTGATGAGAAACAATGGTTCATGAGGGACCAAAGCATGCCAATCGTCATGTGCTAGTGTGCCAAGCAATTATGGTAATTTGCAGGGGTCAGATGGGGTCCTCCAAAAACTGTTACTGCCTCTATTCGCCGCTTTTTGCCCGTCTCCTCAACATGAATGTCATAATATCTAACGACTTTACTGTGTGCTAATTGCAAAGGGGTTGAGTTGCGACTCATGGTTTGTTATGCCGGCGAGGGTACTCTCTCCAGCACGAAGCGATGCTGATGATCACAAGGCGCACCGCATCATCACCCAAATTATCTTCACAGGCACCAGAGTCCTAGGTCGCGCTTTCGCCGAAGCCTACAGACAAGCCGCAGCATCCTCCCAACATTCTCGGGCAGCAGGTGCCAACACCAGTGGTCCCGGTACTGCCAACAGTTTCGCCTCCTCCGGTCTCACCCTCGATGAAGCATGCAAGATTCTCAACGTCAAGCCACTACAAGGCGGGAAAACGGATATGAACAATGTGATGGAGAGATTTAGGACTATGTTTGATAGGAATGAGCCGACTAAGGGGGGAAGTTTCTATCTCCAAAGCAAGATATTGCGAGCGCGGGAAAGGATAGAGCTGGAGGTTAGGGAAGCGACAGAGGCTGTGGAGAGGGAGGCGGAGCTGAGAGAGGGATGGAAGCCCAAGGTATGGAAGGACCGATGACATCGACTCTCTCTGGGCAAGACGCAAATGTTAAAGATGGGATACTAGTGAAGCGAGTATCTGCTCATCAATCCCTATGTACGGGTCGCTGAGGGCAGTCCTCGGGATCAAGCCGGCCTCGATCCGGCGGCAATGCGTGTGGTCATGCATAGCCAGGTGTTTGTGGCATTTCTACTCTACTGGGACACTCGACGGCTGCTTTTGGCGTTGTGAATTGCGATTTCAGGGCCTCGCTCCGGGTCATCTTCTTTCTCATCATGGCTTGTGACAGCTTTGTCGCCACCATGTCGAATTTCAGATCCATACTCAAAACCAACCACTCCTCACCGGAGGGTCTCTTGACATCTAAAAGGCAGGCAGGTGGTCTGGTTCAGATCGTGTCACCAATGCAGGCAAATGATCAAGAATGAAACAATGAATCCTCATCGAGACTGGTCTTTCTAATTTCTTCTTTTTTTTTCCTTCTGTTTTTTCCTTTTCATTTTCAAAAATACAAGCTCAAGCTGACGCTCTTGTCCTCGACGCTGAGATCTCCATGCTCCAGGTCACGCTATCATTTACTTTACCTGACTCACGAACCCGACTAAGCCTCGCCTGGAAACGCCCCTTGATTGAAGGACCCCTCCGACATGTTGCTCTCAGCCTCGTGGTGATGGAATGGCGCAATAGATATCATGCCGTCTCTCACACTGTGAGCAGCAAGCATAGCCAGTCAAGCCGGCACGACTTTTCTCGTTTCTTGACCGCTACCCGGGCTGGGCAACGAGTAAGCGATGGTAAGACGCATGAAACGCGACGGTCAAGATAGAGATGAGACGATCATTCCCTTTCAGAATCAAATCAATCCTTCGATCCGCTGCAGGGACCGTAGCGTGCGTATGTAGGTAAGATAGTAGCAGTGATAGGGTTTTGATGGCGCTAGCGAGTCTTTTATCGCCATCGCGGTTAGCCCAGCTAAAAGCTTGACTCCCGCAAACATCCTGAACCTCTCACCAGTGAATCGTCCCCCTTTGTCTATTCAACGCCTCAGCCCGTACAGTCTGTCCGACACGCTGAGCTTTGCCTTTGCGAAAGTCAGATAAGCAGACTGAGCATTACTAATAGCAAGTCTAAGCGTCATAGACCAAGTATGGCGCGATCCGCCCGAAGACCCCTCGGACCCTGGCCATTAGGCCTCGGATTTCATTTCAGGTCGATTCATTTCCTCGTGCTGCCACCCATGAGAAGTGAATTGCAATCAGTGTCGAGTCAGAGCTTCTCTGAACCCCGCTGGAATACAAAAAGCACCCACTCATCTCCTTGCTTCCATCCTTCTTCTACTCATTAACTCGTGCCAGTTCTACCTCTTCCCTACTCTCGCAGCGTTAAGCATTCCTTCTCTATAAATCCAGGCACTAGCCCAATCATGCCTCAAACTTCGCCTCCCCTGTCGACCCTTCTTCCACCACTCATCTGTGGAACAGCTACCTTCAATGATCAATACAATCCAGACCCTTATGCACTGCCAACCACAGGCATAGTCCACCGCGCCCTCTCCTTGGGAGTCCGCGCCTTCGACACCTCTCCCTATTACGGCCCGGCTGAAGAATTGCTTGGAAAAGCGCTCAACACCCCATTTGTCCACGAGAACTTCCCCCGCCGCGACTACTTCCTCCTCACCAAAGTCGGGCGCATCGCTGGCGCTGAATTCGACTATTCAGCCCCTTGGGTACGACGTAGCGTACAGAGAAGTCTTGATAACCTACATACCAAGTACCTTGATGTGGTCTACTGCCACGACGTCGAGTTCGTCACTCCAGAGGAGGTCCTCACAGCGATTACAGAACTCCGGAGGATACGAGATGAGACTGGCCGGATAAAGTACGTGGGAATATCTGGCTACCCAGTGGCCACACTTTGTGACCTTGCCGAGATAATCCTTGAACGGACTGGCGAGCCTTTGGACGCAGTCATGTCGTACGCCAATTTTACCCTACAAAACACAAGGCTCAGCTCAGTCGCTCTTCCTAGGCTGAAGGCCGCAGGGGTCAGTGTAGTTCCAAATGCCTCCGTTCTCGGTATGGGGCTGCTGCGCCGTACAGGTGTACCCATCGGCGCTCAGGGCGACTTCCATCCGTCTCCTAGTGAGTTGCGGACAGTGATACAGAAAGCTAGCGATTGGTGTGACCAGCAAGATAATCGGATCGAGAAAGTCGCTATACGCTTCGCATTAGAAGTCTGGATGCGGGAAGGCGAGCCTGTCGGTTCGAAGGGCGATCCAGCCTCTGGAATAGCATGGCGACGAGAGCAGGTTAAGCCGAATGCTCCCAAGCTCGGAGTAAGTGTCATGGGTGTCAGCAACGTGGACGAGCTGAACGAAACGATGCGCGTCTGGAGAAGTATACTTGACGGCCTCGAAGGAGGTGAACACACTGCCGTCGAGTCTGGCCGAGGCTCCAGAGATCGGGTTTGGAGTCTGTCGAGGCAGAAGCAGGTTCAAGAATTGGCTACTGGGATACGAAAGGTCCTTGGAGAGTATCTGGACTTTGCTTGGGCAAGTCCTCCACCAGACTTCAAAAGGCCAGGCCTGTCTTCGACAGTACTTGCACCTTTGCCAACTCCGGCGGCTTCGCCCGATCATTCTGCTTTAAAGCTTCCGCCGGGGGAGTCCATGGATGTAAGCTGCACCGACTTGATCTAATGTTTGATCATAAGAGATACCACAGGAGGACTCGATTGTCGTTTTTCAGGAGGTATGGGCGTTCATTGACGCTCTCAAGCAATTCTGTCGGATGTCAATCAATGACTCCGACTAGCGGGAAGTTTCATGCATGCTTTGAACGCCTCTTGCAAAGCCTCCAGGAGTCAAGCGTTCTAAACGGACTGGGCATGTCACCTAGTCTTTTCCTTTACCAGTCTTGAGATAGAGGAGCCGGACACTTGATGGACGCTCGCTGCCTGCACGGATTTCCTGCTGTTTGGCTCGATGAGCATCTGGCATCGAAGAACTTATCTATGCCGATCGCTAGATCGGAGGCTGCGGCCAACGATGGTACTGTACTTCACGGCTCAAGGCTGCAATTCTATCGGTTGCAGTTTATATTTGTAACCAAAGCTCCGCCATGATTTTCTACTATACGATTCTTCTCTCATATAATTGGAACCGGCCTTCTTTATCCCAACTTGCAGACAACTCCTTCGATCCACGTCCAAAACTTCACTCAATCAAAGACAGAATCCATCCATCTTCTTTCCGTACTGACACCATCTCCTTCACCACAGTAACTTCATCACCTGCATCAGGAACCCGTGCCATTGCCTTATCCCACGGTGAAGCCGTACAAGACTGCTTCGATCCACGTCTTCAATACTCTATTTCATTCGAAGAAATTAATTCTTCATGCTTCTTTCGGTACTGACTCCCTTGTGCTCACCACAGTAGTTGTCTCTTTGTGCATTGGGTTCTGGACTCACACGTTGATGCTCTTACTCGTATGGTTTCGGTGCCTGAAGGCTCGATCATTGGCATTCATGGATTCTTCGGAGGGTCTTGCTGCAAGTAAAGTTTTGAACGGATTTTTTCAATTGAAATGCTTTGATTGGCTTTCCCAGCGTACCGAAAGCAAAGAGAGCGTTTTTGACGCCAAGATTCTGTAAATCATACATGGTGTCTGCTCAGTCAGGGATCCGCCCCCTCCCCATCCTTTCAATATTCCCCAATAGCCCACTCCTCCCTCCCGCCCCGTTGTCGCCCCTGTCCCTGCCATACCCACTCGGTGCCGGCATCCTGCCAATCCTGCTCTCGCCACTATAACCACCGAATCCGGGCGCTTTCAAGCCGGACCCAGAAGTCGATCTCGAAAGCGTGGATCTCGTATCCGACGGTGCGGGTTGTGCGTTGTGAGAGCCCGACGAGGAATTCGCCATGGGGTTTTGAGAGAGAATCATCAGCTCTTCTGTTGCGGCGATCAACTCTGCGGTTTCGGCTCGGGAGGCGGAGAGTTGGGAGAGGAGGGAGACGTTCTGTTCCGTGGAGCTGGCGAGGTTTCGTCGCACGGTTTCAAGCTCTTTCTCCACATTCGCGAGCTGTTGCTTCTGCTCATCAAGACGTTTTGCTTGCTTCTCGAACTCTTGCCTCTGTTCTCCCTGGTGGGCCTTGCTCTCGGGACTTGAACCCGCAGCGAAGGCCCCGGGCTCAACCCCTGTCATAGTTGCATCTCTCCCAATCCTAAGATCATCATTCTCTTTACTCAACTCATCGATCTTGTTCTGCAGATCTTTCATCCTTTTCTCCCATCTGTCCGAATAGCTTTTCTTCAGCGCAGTGACCTTGGCCTCATGCTTAGTTTTGTACAAACCATGTAGCTCTTTTGCAACTTTGGTCACCGCAGCTTCGACTTCACTGTTTGTATTTACGCTGCCGCTGTCCGAGGGCGCAGTAGAGGATGAAGAGGCTCTCATACCGGCAATCTTACTCTCGGCTTCCACTGCTTTTGATTCTGCCTCTTGGCGCTTATCTTCTGCTTCGCTGACTCGTTGTAACAACTGGTCCTTCTCATGCTCACCCCGGATGATCTCCTCTTTCACGTCTTTCAACACGGTTTGCATCTCTTGTTGCCTTTTCTCCCAATCAGCCTTCTCCGCCTGCAACCCCTCCTTCGCATCCCGCTCCTCGCGAACTTGCTCTAGAGATTCGCCAACCCGCCTTTCGGCATCGCCCATCGCATTTTTAAGGCTGCTGACCTCTGCTTCCTTACCACTCAATTCAGCTTTCAGCGAGGATATCTGCGACTGGAAGGCTGATTTCATGGACTCGAGTTCTCGGGCGGAGATGCTGGGTATTGAGCGTGGTGTGGGTGCGGGTGGAAGATCGAAGTCGAGAAGGTTGGCTAGATGACGCGATTCTGAGGGCGTGCCGGGAGGTAACGCTTGTTTTGCCGGTGATGGCGTGCGGCGACTTGACAGATGCGAGGCAAGGTCTGACTGCGTATGGTATTTCTTGGGCGACAGGCGGCCATTCCTGCTGGGCGATCTTTCAGCTGCAGGATTGAATTGGCCTGTGAAGTCGATGAGGAGGTTTGTGGTATCATTGTCCCGAGATGGCTCTTGCCGACGGGGTGTAGGCGATGAGTAGCTATCGTCGTACTGGTGCCGATGTCTTGATGGTGTATTCCTTCCTGTAGGCCTTGGGGTTGGAACTTCTTCGAACGGAGACTTCGCTGGGCTACCAAGTGCGCTTTTCGTAGGAGATTGACCCAGTCGCGCAAACCGAGTCATGTCTGGGTTGGGGACGGCGGAGAAAGCCGAGAACGCCGTGTCGTCCATGCCAGCATAGCCAGCAGGTCCGTCTACCGCAGAGACTGTATCATCATGTATAGTAAAGTCATGTGTCCTCATAGTATCATCTCGCACTGGCTGAGATGCCCGTGTAAGGTCCTCATTCTCTCTCAGCGCGTCCTTGGTAAGCTGCCTGGGTTCGTATTCTTCTGACCGCTCCTTGATCGGCGAGCTATTCTTGCTTCTACTTTCAGGCCTCGCTGGCGACGATTCGACGTCTGCAACGAAGGGGGAGCTAGGAGGGTCGCCTGGACTGTCGGTCATGTTCTCATTGTCTTGCGGTTCATAGGCGTATTTTGTTGGAGAGTGGTAGTTCGACTTCCTTTCCACGGTCAGTGGCGCGATACGATTGGTATTTGAGGGAGGCAACGGCGAGAGCGGTGTAGCCATTCCAGCTGTAGTTCAAGTTGTACTATGTGTGATGGGTAACATTGGTTATGGAGCTGCGCGCAAGAATCCGCGAGTAAACATTGCCAAGCCTCTAAGCCACTAGTGCGTCTTGGGCTCGATTGTTCTAACTAGTGGAACAACGAACCGTCTGCAGTCACCACGGAATTCTTGCTGTCCGATTGTCTGCCTATGACCCCTCATCTGATGGGACTTCTACCACGTCCGTCTCAGCTTCATATATCCTTCTGTAGTTACGAAACGCTCTCATCCACATCGGCACGCTTCTGCTCTGCCACACACCAGTCCTTTTCCTTGCTTGACTAAAAGATGCTCAGTCGTTCATACGAATCCGAGAAGCTACCGAAAGATGGTCACAGTAAGTGACTCGCCACAGCGCTGGCGCAAGAGTTCCTCCAATTGTTCGGATGCCGAGTTATGCAAGCACATGGCAAGGTCGAAGATGGTCGCAGCCTCTTCGTAGTCCTTCTGCAATTGACGTATTTGCATGTGCACCTAACAGCCCGGTGCTGATACATAATTGAGTTCGGCGCTCCTGCATGGTGATGTACCAAATGCGCTGAGCTCTCGCAGGTCCACCTCTCGATAAAATCTGTGTCACTTGAGTGTAGGTATAGTTTCCTCGATGTATTCGTCGATCGATCTTGCGATAGTCAGGGAAACTCTCTGGGACACGCGGTTAATTATCCGAGTTCAGGCTGTCCAGACGTTGAGGAACCGGGGCTCTGCTCTGCGTGATGGGGAGTTTCAATCGAGCTATCGGGAACCGCAGAGCTATGGAGATTTCTTTTTTGCCTTTACTGCCTGTTGCCAATTTGATGTCGCTATTTGCCATGACTCAGGAGAACCTGTGGGAGATATAATGTCTACGCACTGATAAACCCACAGCGCACGCCATCAGGCTGTCAGCGACATGCCTTTGTTTCGCAGACTACAAGACTTCGATTCCGGAATCTCGTCCATCGATAACGATGTCCAAACTTGGAGACTCTGGATACTCGGCAACGGCTCCTTGAACTTTCCTTGCCGTGTCCGTCCTCACCTTCACCCCTTCCTTCTCCCAAGCCAATTACTTCCCACCCGTCTACCCACCGACTCCAGCTCCCCAGATCTTCGGCCATCCGACCTACAACGTTTGTGACTACTTACATCGGGGATGGTGTATGATGCACGGAATTTGAAAGTTGGGCGCTTTGCAGCCGTGAAACAGCTCGATGGTCTGTAATCCGACGAGTGGCCAATCTCAGCAAGTAGTGTAGCGAAGACTTCCAAATACTCGGGTCTTCCATACAGAGGTATCGCCTGATTCAAACTATTTTTCATTGGCGTCAATCTCGTCTGTCGAAGAAACTCCTCCACTGCGAAGCACTTGCTGCTACCTCTACATGAACTGGGTTTGGGTTTGATTGAATATTGTCCCGCTTTCTGCCGAGATTTGAGACTGGGCTTCAAGTTCTTGGGCTTGCTCAACATATACTTCCCAATCTCCATTGTCCCTGATGCTACTACTCGAGCGCTCGAGATACAGCAGGGTCACTGATGGAATTGGTACTATATTGGAAGGGCGACATTGGTTATGGAGCTCTGCGAAAGAATGCGAATGTAAACATTGCCAAGCCTCTGAACCTCATAAATTTGTTGTGGGCTCAATTTGGTATCTTGGGCGTGGGTTTGAGGCATCAGGAACACTGAGATTTTCCCTCTTGGCCACCAATAATGTTATGGCATAATGGGAAATCTCTGACACATCGGCGTATATATCCGAGGTCCATGTCCTTGTGCATGTATTCAGTATGCAGTCCAGTCACGAACCTCCCGCAGTCACCATGACGTTCTTGCTGCGCCGCTGTCTAATTGTCTGTCTATGACTCCTCATCTGATAGCACTTCACCTATGTATCCCAGCAAGCACACGAGACGCAAATCGTCACGCGAGAAGCAAGACAAGAAGGGCAAAGGAAAAGCAGATAAAGAAAGAAGAAGCTAGACACAGCAACCACACGTCGTATAGACTTCATCGCGCACGCTCATTCCAACATCGAAGATGAAGATGATATTGCCGAACAGGCTGCATCCTTAACAGCGTAAGCCTTGAAACATGTAACGGAGCACACAATTGAAGGGGAGAGAGGAAATCACATAGAAACGAAAACGAGGTCGTTTTACATCCACAGAGCCAGCTGCTGCATCAACACGCAACCCAAATCGCTCAACTTAGCCAGAGCCCGATTCAACATCCAACCCAAATCCCACATCAGACCCGACGGATCAAAGACTTGCAAAGACAGGTCCGACAACTCAGCAATGCCCCGCCTCACTTGGCTATCCCAACATCCGCCCCATACCATTAAACCTATACACCGAAGCGAGAACCGAACACAGCTATCATCCCTCCAAATCCCACTTCCCACGCACGGGATCATCCTAGCTGCAGGACAGACCCGTACGGACAGGCGCAGTCACCAACCCTGAGCCACACCCAATGCCCGGGATGACTGTCGTCGAAGTACCCGCCACGAAGCCTGCGTCGCCCAGTGACGGCGCCGTGCCGGAGGTCGTCAGGGGCTGGACGACCACCGGACCGCTATCGTCGCGCCCTTTTGCAACGACCGTGGCGTGGTTTGAACGGTTTCCTGATCCGGCGGCTCTGTCACCACCCATGCCCGTCACGGCGGTTGCCGGGTTGGGTGGTTTGGGAGTGGGCTGGGCGCTTGGAATGGTTGGCCTGGGCTGCTTGTTGGTGGGCTGTGGGGTTGGAGTTTGGGGAGGGATCGGATGGTGGTTGGGGAATGTAGATGGTGGTTTTGAGTACTGGGTGCAAGGACGAATAGGCAAGTAGGTAGTGGTGGTAGGATGCTGCTGCTGCTTTTCTGCCGGAGGATACTTTACTTTTATCTAGTTTCACGGTTTCTGGTCATGGCTACGTGTAGACAGGGACGAACAAAGGGAAGGGGACTGAAGAGAGCAATTAGCCGATGGACATCTGCGAAGGCCGGGATTTTGAGAGAGTGACTTTCTAGTTCTAGGAAGATAGAAGCTTCTACAAGCTTTGAGTTCTCTAACGCCTCATAATCTAAGCACCATCAGCCAGGCTAGCCAGCCTATATGCAAGTAGCCCCCCTGATAAAGCGAATGCCCTGTAATATCTAATCGTGAAACCATGAACGCCCTTGTCGTGCGAAAAAAATCGCTCGTTAGATCGCATGGTAGAAGTATATGTGGAAAAGGATGACGATAGAAAGTGACTACTTCCACCTATTACACTTACACCTACACCTCGTCCCTGTCGGTGACAGTAATGTGTACCACATCCTCCTCCGTCTCTGCAGGCATTGCACTCCGCATGAAGCTAGCCATTGGCCTGATCGTAGCCGTCTTGTTCTTGGTCCTTTGGATTGAGAGAATTTGGAAGGCTCCTGCAATCGCCACAATGCCACTTCCCCACCAAGCGAGTCCTGTAAAGCCGATCTGAGTGCCGACCCCGTAAAGATAGCCTGCGATAGGAGGTGCAATAGTACGGCAAGCTGCACCTGCCGAAGCGGCGAGGCCGTTGACCTTTCCAAGTACTGAGTGGGATGGTGCAGCTTCTTTGAGGAGGATGAGGAGGACCGGGTATCCAAGTATGCTGAAAAAGTTGCGAATAGCCAAGCAGACATAGATGCCTGGGTACAGCGAAGTCTCCGGGAGAAAGGCCAGGTATGGAACGATGAAGTAAGCAACAGGATGGAAAACCGTGACTATAACGAAGGTCTTCCAAACCCCAAGCCAGGACGCGAAGAGAGGAAAAATTATAGCCTGAATGAAAAGGGCGATGATACCATTGATGCACATGATGATCCCGACAGACCGAATGGCAAGGCCAAGGCCGCCGGGGATGTTGAAAGGCGATTGAGAGATACTGCTGGTGGAGACACGTTCGTCTTGCAGGAAAATAGGGAGAAGGTGGTCGTAAGACATGCTGTGGTAGGTGAAGATGCCGAGCGCGACGACTATCATGGCTATTTTTCTAGTGAAGATTTTGGGCTTGTCTTTCAAGGAGGTGGATGCTGGACGCGGAGTACCATCGGCATTCAGCATCCATTCCTTTGATTCGTTAATGTTAACGGTATTGAATGTGCCATAGGTGTCAGCGCGAAGGTCGACTCCATAATCAGCTGTAGCTCCAGCAGTCATCAGAGGC
This sequence comes from Letharia columbiana, assembly GCF_014066305.1. Lineage (NCBI taxonomy): Eukaryota > Fungi > Ascomycota > Lecanoromycetes > Lecanorales > Parmeliaceae > Letharia > Letharia columbiana. The sequence goes on along the minus strand of NW_023501096.1, from coordinate 155,504 downwards.
GTTTCCGCGGTGGTATGGTCCAACTCTTCTTGTGTACTCCATGGCTGCATGTCTGGGTGAGTCTCAATTAAAAAGAAGTAGCCGAACAAGATGCTAATAAGAAGTATAGCGGCGCATAGAAGATTGGGGAGGAGGTAAGGAAAGTGGGCAAAGATGCTAGCCGGAGAAAAGACGGAAGGCATGGAGATGGCAGGTCTGGCAAAAGTGCCACCGATTGCAGGGCCAATGATCGTACCGATAGACCAAACGAATGGCATCACTGCAAACGCTCGTGCTGTAGTGTGTGAGCGAATATCAAGTGCGGTCAAGGCAGGAGAGGCTTACGTTCATGCTCAGGCTTCTTGACCAACTCGCCGACCATGGTCTGGATGACTCCGATGTTTCCATCTGCCCCCAACGTTAATCAATGACCATACGTCTTGCAGTACCATCCATACTCACTCAAGAGTCCACCCAAAGCTCTACCAGCGAGGGCCATCCAGAAGTTGGTTGAGAAGCCAACAATGAGCAAGGATATGAGTGTTCCCGCACATCCTATCAGCAAGACCGGCTTCCGCCCAATTCGATCCGATACGCTACCCCACGCGAAGCCGGTCAAAGATTCGGCGAGGGCGAAGGAGGAGATGAAGATGCCGGCCCAGAAAGATGCACTGGATCTATCGCCGACGTGGAAGTCTTTCACCATGACCCATGCATACGGAAAGCATGAGGCCAGGGCTATTGGTTCGGCAACTCGACATATTGCTGTCGAAAGGATCAGCAACGGCTCGTCGACGGGTAGGCGGCGTTGGAAGAAGACGTACCTAGGATGAGGAGCTGTATCGTCGGGAAGCTGTCCGAATTGGGCTTGTTTCTTGAAGCATTGGTCAATACCATTTCCTTAGGTAGATCTATGATTCTCACTGTACACAACCGTGAGCTTGTTCTTTCAAGATACCAAGTTCAGCAATTGTGTTTGATTCGGCTCAAGCTGAGCCTCAACGATGTGATGAAAGCGGGTGGATGAAGGGCGAAGTGGGTCAAAGGGAAGTGACGGCGTGGTAGTGTGGTGGTGTGAAGTTGGAAAAAAAGGTGAGGGTGGAAGTTGCACGCCTCGGCCGTTGAATGAATTGTGGACTGCGGGGCACATTTCATGGATCCGACGATAATCATTCTTTCCGAAATTACTAATAACTATACCCAAAAGAGTCACCATCATGAGGCTTTGCGAATCTGGCCAATCAGTCTTCATCTTCCCTCCATCTTCTTATCATCAGCCTCCACCTCCAAGAAACCGTTGACTCTGGTGACTCCCGATGACGCTGCCCTCAGAGAATAAGCAATGCGACAGCCTACTCATAGACAATGCACAATCTACCTGTCACACTCTCTGTCCGGAGAGGGGTCACAGAGATCCAATGCAGCAAGCTCCTAAATATCTGTACAGTAGAACATACAAGTACGGAGGGCTCGCATTTCGTACCGGTATATACAGGGCATATGTTGCCCCTCGGCCCGAGTCGGGACCTAGACCTGGACCCTGAATGCTTGATTTACCTTACCTTACGCCTTACTCCATCACAGAGCACCGCAAAGGGACGGCATGCAACCATGTATTCATGAACTAGCACCTCTGAATCATCTCGTGCATCTGCTTCTGCAACCATCTACTTACCCAGATCAACCCTTTTCATTAAGGTATGGAGTCGTTACTTCGTATAGCATTGATGATACAGGCCTCCACGGGCAGTTCTAGCACAGCTCCTTCCCTAATCACTCATATATTTATCATGATGGGTACATGTGTACGAACGATGTGTTCGGAGCTCTTATTACGGTAGATGCTCGACCTCACTGCATGGACTGTTTCGTGCTTTCCAGGAAGCACGAACAGTGGGGCGGCTCAAGGAGCGCTTATGCCGACCCCCCACTTCATCTCAAACATCGCATCCCGCTGAGACGGAGCATGCATTGTCCCACCTCCTGAAGAATGCATTATTCCGGATCCTTTCTGCCAGTGATTTCTCTTCATGTGAAGTACGGCGTGCTTGAGGGTCAGTGATTGGGGCTTTGTTTGTCTCACTGTCAAACATCTCAATCTCAAAGGTATGCATGTGATATTCCTTGTCAGCGGACACGGAGATGAAGAAATCTCAATGTCATACAAATATTTCGCAACAGCATGAAACTTCCTTCTCGATGCGGCCCGTCATCTTCTCACGCTCATTGTTTCAGTCACACTCGTAGCTTTGCTTTCGAAGTCTTGCTGGCTTCTTACACTCTTTCTGCCACTGCAAGACGGTCCTTTCTTCTACATTCATTCTTTTGAACACAGCACATACATAATCGCACGTTGTTTTATTGCTTCTTGTAATGATGTTGCTCGATTTGGCCCTGCTCCTATCGGCAGCCTCCCTGGCCACCGGCGCCAGTATTCCCCGTCAAGATCCAGATATCCTTAGTGCCCGTCAAGACTCAGGCGACCCAGGTCTCCAAGACATTCCTACAACAGCCAAGCCCGACAACACATTCAGTAACGGTGCTGCAATGATCGCTGGCTCGGGCACAACAAATGAGACTCCGCCAGAGGTTTACGGCAACCGGACTATTGACCTTCCCTTCGGTCGTCTTTACGTATGTAACTTTGGGGTTCTTCTTCTTTTGTTTAACCATATCTGGAGCCTTGAGACAGGTCGACCGAGTGTCTACTCCGCAGACATTTCTCGAAGCTCGGTATCCCATCACGATCAGACTATACTGACTTCGAAATCTTTGTCCAGCATGGCAACATGAAGTTCTTCTCTGCGGGTCAATTGAACACGCCGACAGGTGACACAGACGAGTGGTTACCTCAAGGGACCGACTCGGCGACTCAGAGTGCTTGCGGAATACCTGATAATGCGTACTCGATTAGCAAAGTCGCTATACATCCTTACTTCCTCAAATACGTGGACCTCAGCCGTAAGTTTCCAGATAGGATGCGTAGACTAATAAGATGGATAATGACTTTTGATGGCCAGGCTACTGCATGCAAGATGTTTGCATCTCGTTCTGGAAAGAAGATGGCTCTTCAGACATGATGCTCAAAGTCACCGACATCTGCTCCACCGACCCCAACGACCCAACCAGCTGCGCGACACCAGCAGACATCAAGATAGATCGGACCAAGGCAAAAATCATGGAAAAGCTCGACAGCGCTCCAACGGGTGACGTCTACCCTGAGCAGATATGGTGGTTCTTCATGAAATGTTGGGACGATGTAAGTTTGGCACTTCTAAATCTCGAAAGTTAAACTACACAAGGAGTAACTCTGTCATCCATGTCAACCCTTGACTGACGTTCTCGCCACCTCCCAGGGCCTCGTTCAACCCGCCTACGCGGACAATTGGTTCGCCACACCCGCCCTTCCCAACAACCTCGAATGGGCTCAAGCAACTCAGCATCAACAGTGGGTAAACAACCAGATTTCCTATCCGCAACAGAATCCGCCGTTGCCACTTTACTTCAATGGTGCGTATGACACCGTCCGCGACAACACCACCTCGCCACCGATTGAAGATTTCGACCCGAACGAGACGTACAGCTGGACACCTATCGCTGGTGGCAAAGGTTGGGGCAACCCGTCCGGCACAGCTAGCGGGACGAGTAACAGTAGCGAGGAAGTTGCTTCAGGCTCCTCTGCTGCAGCTAGCACTAGCACTCAAGGAAGCGGACAGGGCAGCGGCCAAGATGGTGGAGTTACCTCTACGACCTCCGCCGCTGTTCCCGCACAGTCCAGCTCTTCCGGTACAGAAAACGGATCCGAACAAGATGACTGCGACGAATTGTGATTTTCGGCAGTCACCCATACCCGAGTGTTCGAATGACCTTGGTAAGGGCATCTGAGAGGGACTGTATCAGCTTGACGTTAATAATGGGATGGGAATGTTCGGAGGACTTACGAAGCGGAAGATATGCTGGTCGTATCGTGCTGGCTCTGGGTGGCTATGCGTCGCAGGATTGTAGCCTTAATATCACAAATTCGAATCCTTGCGCAAATATTTGTCCCAACCGTTGCCCCAGCGTTTCCTCTGCCGGACTCTCTCTTTCACACCATATTGCACGAAAATATCCTCAGCGGAGGATAAGAATTCAGCCTCACTTTCGTCTTGTCACCCAGGACCGCCGACTTCCGTTTCCTGAGCGTCTTGCAAGCCGAATAGATCAGTATCGTCAGTCCCAGAGCTATCATAGCCAGTGCGATCAACCACGGCGGTGAGATGACCACTTCGTAATCTCCGCTCCAGTAGGGCAGGTGCCACGGTGACGCCGGTGGTGAATGCGGGGCCGTGGCAGCGGGGCGGGCGATTGTGAGTTCGACGTTCTCGCCGACCTTGGCCACCAAGGGTACTTTCCCCATCTTGCGTGCGCTGGGGGTTTTGAAGTGGAGTGCGTCAGACGGAATTGGATATGTAGTCTCCGGGTCGTAGGAGCGCAGCTAGGGGCTGGTGGGTGGTCGTGCAACCGCGCCAAGGGCTGCAGATGTTTCAAACGCACATATGGGATTTCGCGCTGAAGAGGAAAACGTCCCGATGACTGATGGACTTCTCTGAATTCGTGATGATTGATAACAAGCGATTTGTGGTAACTCGAGAACTCCGAAATATCTTCCGAAACGCAGGTGAAATAATGAGAGGCATCATCCCGCTACTTATCTTTCTTTCCCCACCGAATTTCCCATCGCGCGAGACACGCGGCGGTGCACAGGACTAGATTTCGTATTCATGGTGACACAAAGTCGACCAATTGGCCCGCAACCAACACGAGACGAAAGGCTACGACGCTTCAAGTGAGGGGTCCGCCTAACTCCAACAGTTCAATGGTATCGCAAGGCAGAAAGTTCGGACTTGGGAACTTTGAAGCATATTTGTCGTGTTTACAATTTCACTGTGGAGTACGCCGCAGGAACATAGATAGAATTGTAATAGGTGCGGTCGGTCTGTGGTATAAAAGATCCCTGAAGAGCGGGAGCGCCCAAACCAACTCGAAACATGTGCGCTCGGAGTAGGTATTTGGGGAGTTCTGGGACAGAGGGTCTAGACATTGGATTTCTTGCGGTTGCGGCGCGGTACAACATAGAACAGACGGGGAGAGTGGGGCAATAATAAGCCTCAGTACTAGTACGAGGTCTTGGCAGAGGAAATTTGAGTGCGAGTAGGCGAGATCTCGGAATCCGAAACACTAAGGTACTTTATTATAAACGACCGCTCTTAGTTTTTCGTTATTTGTTTTTTATTTCGATTTTCCTTTTTTGTTTTCATTTTTTCAAAACGGAACCGATAAAAAAAATAACATAAAGGGATTTTATAAACCTTTTAATCATGTGATGAGCGTCGTAAGCGGAGCCGTCAATATTATGTAAGATGCGGTATCATCTTCCGGGACACGTGATATAGTTTCGTTTCATTTGGAGGCTGTTAAGGACCAGGTGACGCGCACACTTTTAAAAAAAAAAAACCTCGCAATTTCTTGTCGAAATGACCTCGAAGCGGTGGCAGGAAATCATAGAAAGTGTTCTTGGAGATTGGATCAGGGCTCATCACGGCTGACAGAGCCTCTACCTACTCTCGAACTCAGCCCCACGCCGTTGACACTGACGTTGTTGATCGGTTGAAGATCTGCAGATTCGTGCAAGGTATCCGCCCTGAAAAGCTTGGATAGCCGTTGAAGCAGACTTGCCAGTACCACACGTGCCCACGGCTATTCCTTCCCCCGAAAGCCTCAATGACATCGATTACATCCTTTTCCCATACGACACTGCTACTGCACGCTGGCATCGTGAGGCTATTCAAAGACTTTGATAGCTGCCAATTTCTCTCGCCTGGTTCCCCTACTAATTCTCCAAGCGAGCCCTTTTCACTTCCCTGACCTCCCACATACCTAGTATATACCCTTCAGCTGAGCAAGGGTTTTAGTCGTTAGTCGTTCATCGCTCATCTGATTGTCTAAGCTACTGCAGGCCTTAACCGTTTATCCATGCGCGCGACTCGAACGAGTTATATGTTTGTCATAATTGATGTCACAGCATTAGTTTTCCTAGGGACGCAGGCAGAAATGCTAGTCAGCTGTCAGTTCGTCGGCGCGACTATATCCATATAGTTCGTTCTCTCCCAGCTCTATATACGCTACGCAGGCCCTGGCCTTATGTCAAGAGCCTATTTCGACAAGGTGCTTCTGGCAACGTCCGTGCAACGGTGGAAGCTTCTTTGAGTGCCGGGCGCCTCTTCCAGGGGTCTTGAGACCATCGACTACCTGACCGAAAACTAGCAGGGTATGAACAGATTGAATCTCTGAGCAGACCTGTATTTGGGAACCCCAAGGGCAGGTGAGGCCGTCCACGGTGAGGTGAAGAACCAATTTATGTGAGGAAGAGGCCTGAAGAACTTGAGAAAGAATGTCCTGAGGACTATACCAGCCACGAAGTCGTAGTGGCATCATGAAGCACATTTCACAGGGTTTTCCTCTACTTCGAAATAGCCGTTGAACTGGTCGACAGCCGTGGTGCAGAATGGCCGGACACGGTCAACTCAATACCCCACGACATAGGCTTGGACGTGGCCGGCGGCGCGAGCAGGGTTCTCCTATACGCGCTGGAGATCACCTCATCTCCTTTGCCATCATCGAGCACCGGCACTCTTGTTTGAGCGTAGTATGGAGGTCACAGAGCAGAACCATGGCTTGCTAAAGGTGCGGCAGCAAGCCTCAACCACCAATGCCTGCAACCTCCGTCGATCCTTCGTCATGGACAGAAGCTTGGTGACGGTGGTAGCTGGAGACAAATGTGTATATAAAGTCCTCCATCTGCCTTCATTTCTTATCAGCATCTCTCCGTCACCCACAAGCATCAACACCTACATCATTACCAACCCTTCACCAGACCACTAAACATCAACTTTCCTCCCAAAATGAAGACGTCATTCTTTTCATGCTTGGCTTTGGCCAGCTCATTCGCTTTCGCTGCCCCAGCTGTTGACAGCGCCCTGGTCGACCGTGCCACAGTGTCTCCCTACTATGCTCCGTCTTTGGCGATTCTTACCAGCCTCTACTCGGAGGTCAGACAATACACTGCGGTAATGAGTAAGTCATTATGCCTAACAGCCTTCCCCCAGTACCTTATATATCGACATGCTTTTGCACTGAGTTGCCCTGATCAACTCCAACCCATGTACGCAAAAGATTGACATGTTCTTACTCAGACGCTACTTCCGCGACCTTGAAGCCCCACACTGCAGGCCAAGATACAGCCGCCGTCAATGCCACGTACAAATCGAACATTGCCTCTATCAACACCGCCATCACCGGCGCTACTGCCGACATCAAAAAACTTCTTGCCAGCCCGGCTCCTGCTAAACGTGAACTCACTCTTGCTTCGCGACAAGCCACTGTTAGCCTTCCGGGTGAGCTGGCTATGATTATTGAAGAGGTTGGTGGTACATTGACTGAGATTGTTGCCACCCTCGGATTGAGTAAGCACATTTTTCCCCTTTCTGATGGTAATTCCACAACTAACCGTCAACCTTTCAGCTACCACTCTCTCCTTCCTTGGCCCATTGGTCACGTCTTTGGGCGCATTGGTTGCATCTCTCATCCCTGTTGTGAACAATCTCTTGGCTGTTGTGGAGGAATTGCTCGATGGAGTTCTTGGAGGGTTGAGCGCCGCTTTGCTCGGGCTTACTTTGTGAACAAGTGCGATTCAATGAGAACACCAGGGGCGGGCGAGACCTCCTGCAGTTGTTAAACGAAAAGGTGTGTTCGGCAATGGTCAAGGGTAGAATTGGATAGGATCTAGATGTGTATCGGTACATACTGCGAATCTTGTCATTTTCAATCCAAACCTGATTGTACATATTACATATCCTTAAAAGATTCTTCGATAATTGCGATTTTTGTCTAAGGTTGAGCTACCAGCTAATGGACGTCTTGAGACCTGCAACCCCTAGAACTCTTTCCCGAATAGGAGACTTTGATAGCCGAGGCTTGCCGCGTCTCACCTATCGTCAGCCTCTTGTATGGAACAATTCTTCCCATTGCATATTCACAGAACTCGAGATGGTTCAAGGATTAACATTCTTGTGACTATCAATAATGGCACCCTCAGATCCCTATCCCTCTCCGCCACCATCCCCCGCCCAAATCGAAGCCGACCCCATCCTCCGCAACGCGCTCCGCTACACACTCAGCGCAAAAGAGTACAAGACTCTCCACCAATATCTCATATCTCGCTCACCGCCAGCCGTAAGGAAACGAGCACTTCCACCACCTAAGTATGCCGCATTGGTGCAGAGCAAGGACGATTATAATGGAGCTGCGATAAGAGCTTCGTTGCGGGTGTTCATCGCTACGCAGACGAGCTTGAAGCTCTGGGAGTTGATCAAGGGGAGTTTCTTCGCTGGAGGGAAACCCCAGAGGTAGGTGAACCTGTCACCGGTACTCCAACCGCTGATTCATGGCCACAGGATAAAACCGAAAAACCCCATCCTCAAATCCCCCAACCTCCGGCTCTCCTTCTCCCTCTCCCTCCTCCTACTTCTCCACCGCCTCCTCTTCCGCTTCTTCTCCCGTCTCCGCTCAAATCTGCTCACGAAGGACGCCGCCCCCTTCCGACGGCGGAATCCTCGCATCTCCAGATCCCTGACATCCCGTCTCGCTCCGGCAATCGGCGCAAGTCTGGCGGGCTTCGCGCTCGGCGTTTATCCGGGGGATCAATTAAGGATCACGATTGCTATATATGTGGCGACGAGATCATTGGAGTTTGCGTATATAGCGTTGGAGGAGGATGGGTGGTTTCGTGGGAAACCGTGGTGGTGGGGAAGTTGGTTGTTGATGCCGGTGGCTACGGGTCAATTGCTGCACGCATTTGTTTTCGATAGAGATTGTTTCCCAAAGGTATGCATTCGTCGACTTGAGACAAAAAGAATGTTGCAGAAGTTGACGGTTTCAGGCCTACGGTGACTTCATCCTCGACCACACGCCCAATTACGTCCAACGCAGACCGGCCTCCTATCCCCCAAATCTCTCGTGGCCAAGCACAAACACAATCGTCGATTCGCTGGCCGAGATGTCGCGACTCAATTGGCCGTATGCTCCCTCCGCGGTCTGCTTCAAGAAAGTCATTCCGCTAACAGCCCCTTCCAGACCCTTCATATCCCCGATTCTTTTCCCCTCAACCCAAACCCTCCCACCCTCTCTCACCCAACTAGCGCCCATAACCTCCCCGGCCCACCCGTCTCACACCTTCCTTTCATGCGCAACCCTCCATCCATCCACACCCTCCTGCCTGACAACTTTTGTCCGCTACATCCTAACCGCTTTCCCCACCCTCGCCAAATTCTTCGCCGCCTACTACACTCTGTTCGCTTTGCCGAAGTGGAGAAAGTTCGTGGAGGAGCCGTCGCACGAGCTCAACGCTCTCGCGAAGCGAGTGCTGAGGACGTCGGCCTTCCTGACCGGCGCAATCGGCACGTCCTGGGGCTCCATCTGTCTGTTCCAGAACCTTTTCCCCCGGACGCTCACGCCTTCATCGCGCTGGGTCCTCGGCGGCGCACTCGGCGGCATGTGGGGCTTCGTCGATCGGAGAGGAGGACATGGGCATTTCCTGTCTAGCATAAGACTTGGCATCGACAGTCTGTGGAAAGTGGGCAAGAAGAGGGGTTGGTGGAAGGGTGTTCCAGGTGGAGATGTACTGGTGTTCGTCGCGGGATTGGGCATTGTCAACGTTGTTTATGAGAAGAACAGGGGCGCGGTCGGAGGTGTGGGGAAGGGCGTTGGTTGGCTGAGGGGAGAGGAATTGTTTCCCGAGACGGTGGAGAATGACCTCGAGGGGAAAGCGGAGGGTAAGCGGGATTGAACCTCTCCGTGATGTTGAACGAACGATTTGAACTTATTACAAGACTGAAATCACAAAATGTTCGACAACCATAAATTTAAAGTTGACCAATCAGATCTTCAGATTCCGTGATTTGAACAAAACCACCTACTCATTTCTAACTAAAAGCGGGTCACACGGGTACGTCCAAAAGAGGAAGCGAAAAGAACTCAAATCCTCAAATCACCTTTTATTCCTTTCTTTATCAAAAATATGATAATAAACTAAGTACGTAGAGTTAAGAATTACTTACACGATTTCAGATAACGTAGCGTAGACGAAATATAGAGTATTGAAAGATATACTAAAAACAGAAATTATCGAGCTTGCGAGAAGAGCCTCCCGGCAGGAGCCCGAGAGCCCGGAGAGCCCCGAGGGTCAGGGGGTTTTAGGGGTCCCCCAAGTATACAAATCAATCACAACGTCTGATTCCAGGGTTAGATCCCTAAAACCCTTAAACCCTCGGAGCCTTAAGGGCCCCGAGAGCTGTATCGGAGGGGCTGCAAAGCAAGCTCAAACAATCAAATATCACAAAACAATCAAACTTCGAGCTGCTGACAGCCCCTACAAGCTCAGAGCCCCCAAGGTCAGGGTTTTAGGGGTCTCCCTGAAATAAACAGTCAAAACCAGTACTCGCAAGCTTTCACACGGAAGCCCGCGCCCCAGCACATATTTTCTTGGAACGGCTCGCATGAAACGTTGACGAATCATTCAATGACTCTTTGGAGTCGATAATTCTGCATCGCTCTTTCCATGCATGCTCCTTGTCCTCTTCCGCTCGAAAAGTTCGACGTCGCTCACGGGGTATCATCCAGACCACAACGCCATCGCTATGCATTCGTCCAACCACCTCACTCCTCCTCGCCGCACAGATCCTCCAACAACACCATCATCCTGCCCCTCAACTCCGCCAGCTCCGCCTCGGATACCGTCCCCTTCCTCTTTCCCTGCGCCTTGCCATCCCCCTTCGGACTCACCAGTCCCTCCACAGTACAGAAGAACGGCACCTCCAATTTCTTCAATTCCTTCACGGTAGCCGCCACCATCTCTCCGCAAGCTTGATACACCTTCCTGTCATACATTCTCAGCTCTTCCTCCTCGGAGAACTCGTCCGTCTTCGAGGCGTTGACATGACCGCCGAGCGAACCCAGGACGCTGTCCAATTTCTTCCTCCCCTCCTCCCGGCCCGCTAGCCGTTTCTTCAACTCCTCGCGCCCGTCCCACCATTGCCGCTCGTGCTTGCGTTGGGTCGTGATGAGATGCCGCACCCTGTGCCCGAACCCGGGATCCGCCGTCGTTTGGCCCGTGACGTGCCGGAGAGCGGGCGCCCAGGTGGTGATCGTGGCGGGACGGTGGCCGGGCGGCGCGTGTGCCTTCTTGGGGCCGGGGGTCGAGGCCGGTGGTTTGGCGGCCGGCGTGGGTTCGGGAGGTGGGCGGGGATAGGACGGAGTGGTCTTTTCTAGGCGGGGGCGTGTTTCGGGGGTCGGAGGCGGTCGCTGGGGCTGTGCGTCTGGTGCGTGGGCGGGAGCTGCTTGCGGGTGAGGTGCGGTGATGAGAGGGAGCGATGGGTCGTAGGTTGAAGGGTCGTATTCGTCTTCTTCGAGATCGGGGGTTTGAGGTGGCGCTTGAGGTTGGTGATGGGCCTGAAGAGCTTGGGTTTGGTAAGTCGCTTCAGGGGCTTGCTGCTGAGACGGAGCATAGGCTCGTAGAGTCTGCAGGATGGATGCTAGATCTGTCTGTGGCTGGTAGTTGGATTCCATCGCTGCTCATTGAGATTCGTAGACACGGGCAACACAGACCAGTACATGGGATGAGGCTGATTTATTTGAAGAGGGGAGATAGGATGGGCAAGAAATTTGGCAGCACAATGCTGATCAGCGAGGCAAGACTGTGAGCTGGGTTCAGTATCGAATGAGGTTGCCATTGACCCATTGGCTTATGGACTCGTTCTGCTGCTCACAAGCAATGAACAAATGGATCAAATGCCATCTATGGGATTGGTCCTGAGTAAGACGGAGGTTTTAGGCGAATACATGAGCGCTGCTTGAAGACATTCATGCTCGTCATCCCGCCGCGGATCTCGCCGCGCCAGACTTTTCCTCCACCCTTTGTCCTCAACCCCATTGACCGTACTTAGAGCTCATAGCTCATTCATAATAGCAATCAACCCCAATTCCACAGCTCCCTCACCCACCATGTCCCGCTCCGCCGCCGACGCAACCCGCTTCACCGCCACCTCTCCCCACGCCTACGCCAGACCTACCCCCATAAATCGCCCCGACCCCTCTACACACTCCGCCTCCGGCACGCCCCGACCCAATCCCAACGCCCCGCTCAATCCAAATCCTCGCGTGCCCCCACCCCCAATAGATCCAAAAAAAGGTGCCCAGGGGAGCGCGCCACCGGGGGAAACAGCAGTGGAAAAAGTAGCAAGACTACGCCAGGCGAGGTTACGAGAGAGAGAAGCGCAGATAACGACCTGGGATAGAGTCGTGATCAGGGGGAGGGTGTGGGCGGATCGAGCACACAAGACCACGGTGGTCAGTCTTCTCGGGTTCTCAAGTATGTATTACCCCCTTCGCCGACAGACCTTCCTACGTTCCTCCCGCGGGGCATCTGCTGACCGTAGTGTGTGTACGACAGTCGTCGCAGCGGCGATAACAGGCTTCGCCCTCACCGACATGATCCTGCACAACCGCCGCAAACGTTCAGCCTTCTACGCCGAACAACGCGCCATCTACTCCCAGCGCCTGATCGAGGCCATCGAGACGGAAAAATCCGGCATGCCCCTCGACGAGGACCAAACGCTCGTCATCAACCGCGAAAGGGCACGGGTGCAAGCTGAAGAGGCGGCGAAGGAAAGATCTTGGGGGAAGAGCATCAGGGGGATGTTGATGGGGGGTTTGAAGGGTGATGAGGAGGAAGGGGAGAGAGGGGAGAAGGTCGCGGTACCAAGTGAGGAGGAGATTCTGAAAAAGCTCGGCGTGACCCAAACGTCGATACTCGAGCGAGCGGCGCAGGCGGATAGGGATTCAGGGCCTAAGACTACGGACGTGGGCCACGGCAGTGAAGAGGGCAGGAGAGATGGCACCGGTATACTGCAGGCTGTGGCGGAGAAGAGGAGGGAGGGGGAGAGAGCGATGGAAGCTGCTGGAGTGAGAGGGGGACCGTTAGATCGGATGGCTGAGGGGCCGGTCCAGGCCGTTGGGGGTACGATAGATGCCGCTGAAGAGAAAGCGGGGAGTAGAGGCGGTTGGAGCAATTGGTGGGCGGGAAAGTGAGGGGTGAGGAGTTGAATGTACCATATATGATTGGGGTTGTACACGGTCGATGGCATAGCTTTTGATGAGCCTGGTGTACCAAAAGGGACACTGGCCCTCGCAGACTGCCACCCGCATAATGATCCGTCAGCCCCAAAGGCTTGAGATAAGGGGTATCATGATAAAATTGCCTTCGAATGAATGGCATGCGTGATTTGGCCTCTGTGAGGACAGGGACGGATGCCGAAAGACGGTCACTCCTGTAGGTGTACAGCCGTTTCATAGTCACAATTGGCGAATTGGATCATGAATGCTATGTTCAATAAGTAATGCTGCATGATCGTAACTAAAGTATTTGCTCATTCCACCAAACCATCCGAACTCAAGCCTCGTGGAGGTAAATCAGCATTGTCTTAGAATCGAAAAAAAGTTCTCCGCCAAAGAATAGAACAGATGAGTAACACAAGTACGCCTCCGGTAAAGAGGACCGCGTGAGGGGTATCATACCATTATACCATCATGCACCGTTACGCCGTTGAACGTGGACCATGTCGTGACCTCATCTCATCTACCCCTACCAGAAGCTGCACCAACCGATATAATGCTGGCACAGATTCTCCACATTCGTCGCCTGAGCCACCAATTTTGCGACCTGCCTCTCCACATTCAACTCCTCCTCAGGTCTGAAGTCGCGACCCATCAATTTGTCCTTCACGCGTGCTAACACCTGCACTGCTCTTGCATTCTGCACTTCTTTATCTGCATCGTTGAGATTGTTGTCAAGTACACCAGCTTGCACTGTCGACATACGGCGGGCACGGTAGGAGGCGGTGCGTGGACGCTCCAATTGAGCAGTTCCCAGGTCACCGACAATGGATTGGCGGCGCTCGGAAGGGAAGGAGGGTTCGTCGGGGGCTTCGCGGTTGCCCAGGCGCCAATTGAGAAGAGGATCATGGATGAAGGCTTCCAGTACCGCCATCAAGGACTCTTTATTGTCGCGAATAACACGCATGACCGCCTCGCAAGCAATCTTGTAGCTGCCGTCGATGTTGCTGACTTCCATCGCAAAGGTGAGCATACGAGTAAGACGGAACGGAACACGCTCAGGGTATTTCTCGCGGTGCATGGCTACCTCGAAGCAATCACCGAAATCGATGTGGATGACCTTGCCCGTAATGCGGTCGAGCATCAAGTTGGAAGGGTGGCGGTCGCCAAGCCCCAGAATGTAGCCGACCATGGACATTGTTGCGAGGGAGCGTGTGAAGTTGGTTCGACGGTCGAGCCAAGATTCGGAGCTCTTGCTCTTAAGCCAGAGGACACGGTAGAGATCTTTACCAGTGGTGTTGTCCATTGCGTAGCTAAATACTTCGACCTTCTGCATAAGAGTGAGATTATCGTAGTCTGGTGCCATCTGCAGCATAATTCTGTGCTCGATGTTGAGCAAGATACGACGGTGCTCACGGTACTCCTTGATCAGGTTGTGCAAGGTATCGCTATTCTCGACCCAGCCCAAAAGGCCTGATTGCTGTGACAACGGTATTGCCGGGTATCTCTGGATATTCAAATGGCGTTTGAAGCTCTCGGTATCAGCGTTCAACAGTGTGTTGATGAGGCCAAAGAGCTGCATTACACGCTCATCTTGACGGATGTCCTCATGCCCTTTCAAGCAGAACTCGTAGATTGTACCGTCACTGCCATACATCCTCATTCTCCGAGGACGCTGCTTCGATTGGATGACGCTCATATGGCGATCAAAGCCAGTGATACTGACGACGGGTTTCCCGCTCCGGTACGTCCCTGGCACAGCCAGATCCAGGTTCTTTGCGTCCTTGAGCTTTGGTGAAATGTAGGCTAGGTCGAGGCTCATGATGTTCAGCAGTTGTCGCGAGATTCGACGAAATACTGAGTAATATAGATCCCATGCCTGGTTTAAATCACCATCCTCACCGGTCTGGCGATAAATGTTGCACCAATGCTGAGCTTCCTGCAAATCTCGCCCAAATGATTGAGCAAAAGATATCTCTCGGAGTGTTTCGGCTCCCTGTTCATGATGAGCGATGGCTGGCCAAGTGGAATCGAAGAGCAAATTACCTTGGCTAGTAGGTCATGTAAAGGTCCGAGCGTTGCAAACATGCCTTCGATATCTTTATCTCCAAAGTACCTAGAAACTTAGCACGCTTTTCAAGCTTTAAAGAGGTACCTGTAGACGTACAATCGCGATGCTTCCTCCAAGCCTTCGTGCCAAAGCTCGTGCCATAATACGGCAACTCGAATAAGCTCCTGGCTCACGAGGTGCGCTTGCTCTACTAAGCCCGGGCTGTGCTCCCGCATCTTCTCCATGATCTGCGTAGCAGACTGAGAGCGTCGAGCGACGTGAGATTTGATAGTGACAGTCAATGGATACACTAATGCTTGCGGATGAGCTTTGCCAACCTCGGCGAGGAGACGATGAATTGATCCTCGAACACGATTGTTAGGCTGGTTGATTCGTGCAATCAGTTGCGGAATAACCTCGAGCCAGGTATCGATGCTGACATCGTTGAGACCTTCGAGCACAGCCGTGTTCACTTCCACGTCTCCACCATGAGCGAACCATAGCGTCAGCAATCGGAGCGTATCTTGTAACGAGCTGGAAGACGCCAGAGCGATAGATTTGAAGAAGCCTACGATCGCAGGCACCACATGGCCGGTTACCATGGAGAGAGGAAGGGCACTGCTCTCGCGCTTGGCTTGTGCTGTCAAGGCTGTGACGACTTCAAAATTGGCCAGCGCCCACGAGTGCCAGGCTTTGTACCAGTTCTTGTTGTGTGAAGTTGCATGGGAGTAAGCGTCGATGATTTCGCGGACATGGTTGGATTCCCAATTGCCATGTATCAGGGCCGTCATCCAGTCGCCTTGCCTGATGTAGCATTTGGCTAACAGCTTGCTGAGACTGCTTATGTCGCTACGAGGGAGTCTAGGACCTACACCGTTTTGGCTATTTAAATCCAGCATAAGATTTGTTGCACCAAAGTTGCTGTTTCCGCTCGCTGTGTTTGCCGCGTCTGAAGCGTTGAGTACTTCGAGTTGATGAGACAAATCGGCTGTGAAGGCTCGAAGCCTACGGAGAGATTGTTGTTGTTGACCTGTGGACCAGCTGTATTTAAGTTGTGCATACAAAACCTCCGGCACGGCAGTAGGCCCTTGAAGGGTAGCTTGTGCGGACAGGCCGCTCTCAAGCTGGGCTTGGCCGTCGATAGTGTGACCACTAACATCATGCAGCAGGTGAAGGGATTTCTCAGCTAAGCCTTGGCGGCCGTTCTTCCGACAGAGATTGGCAAATTTGATCCACATGTCGATGTTCTCTCTGGGAGTGAGGACAAGTGCTCGCACTTTTAGCATTTTCTGCCAGACGTCAATATTGGGTTGACAGCCTCTGAGACGCTTGGTCCAAGTGTCCCTCATCGTTTGTCGCTTCTCCTCGTTGCCCGCGATCTTTTTATAGACGATGATCTCCTCGAGTTCAGCGAGCATCTGTACACGAACGACGGTACCGTAGGCTCGGTTATAGGACTCTCCAAGCAATGCGCATAACTCTGCATCGAGACCATCACGAGCTTTCTCGATATGTACTGCAGCCTGTTCGAATTGGTTGCGATGGATCGAAAGGATGGCAGTAAACCAGGCCCGATCAATAGAGTGGGGCTTCATGCCCTCGAGATAGGTATCCATGCGTTCCCACTGGCCTTGACCCCAGGCGGCGGCAGATGCCAAAGGGGCAATGACACGCCGCTGGTCACTAGTAGCGAAGTTCCATTTCAGGTCAGCGAGATCGGCTAAGATATCCCATTCACCAAGAGCGTGGAGACATTTCATCTTGCCCATAGAAATCTCAAAAGCAATTGTATCGTCTGTAATGGGCTGCTGCTCGCGTTTCTCGTATGCCGCCAGAGCTTCGTCCCAGCGCTCAAGCTTTACGTACCAACCTTCCTTGAAGTCGAAGTCGCGGTACTTTTGAGCATTGCGCAGGATCCCAACAGCAGCATCCGTTTGTTGCAGCTGGTTGTTGATGGAAATGAGCGCTTCGACAGTACTGGGTGTCTTCTCTTCTTCAAACTCCAACTCCTTGTAATGCAATGCTTTCGCAAAGGCGTGGTTCTTGGCGGCATAGGCGCCTAGATTGCGAATGTCGATAGGAAGCGCTTTGTCGTCGTGCTCCATGAACTCGCAGAGATTCAACAGCACCTGCATAATCTCAGGAGGAATATAAGTTGATGACAAGGCTGTCTCAATAGATCGTAGAAGCTCTTCCTGATATTGTTCGTAGAGCTCAGTCCAGCATGATGCAAACGCAGAATTGAATAACTCTCTCGCAAGGGGCTGGTATAGGCTGGCCAAGCCAGCGCAAGCTCTCAGCGCGTGAGATGGTGACTCTTTGAGCAGTTCGACACTGAAGCGCCGTATCCACTCGTGCCAGTCCTCGACTGTGGATTTCTGTGAAGCTTCCCAAGCATTCTTTAGATGTTCCTGATTAACCGGTAACTTCTTTTGGCCGACCTCTGCAACTCCAGAGTCATCGCCGAGACCTCCGTAGTGCTCATCTGGGCTGAGATCTTGGGGAAGAGGCTCTCCCTTCCGTAGCTTCGTGATAAGGATGTCATAGTTGTGGTGAGGGACATGATTCGCAACTAAGACTTTGTTGACAGTCCAGACATAGAGTAGGTACTCCTGTCCAAGCTGGAAGACGTAAGCGCAGATGCAGTCGAGCGCTGCTTGTCTCAGGAGCTGCTCCTTCCCAGCAAATAACGCCGTCAAACTGTGTATGATCAATGATGCATAATCTGATATATTGACCAGCCTCGATATCTTTCCAATGGTGTCGATAGCTGCCTTTCGTATAGCGACGGGGTTTGACTGATTCTCGAACATACGGACGAGAGATGGAATGATCATATGCATATGTTCTTCGGCGCTCTGACCAAATACCAAAATGGTATGTAATACCCTCTCGGATGCGGTCCTACGGACTGACACATCGTTGTCAAGCACGCCGAGCATAAGTGGGAGAATCCTTGTAATGCGACCCTTGAACTCACCCTCCAAGGCTCTTGACAATGATTCAACTAGCGAGAGAATCGTTGCTTGCACGGAGCTACTCACAGACCAAAAGTGCTCGACAAGCTCGATGAGGGGATTCGCGAAGTTTCGTATATGGACGCGGACTATAGATACTAGAATTGCTAGCTGATTGAAATAAATCTCGAGCCGCGTGTTTGGTGCGGCGCGTATAATTGTTAAGAAGCTCGGGATGATTTCGGGCAAGAATGGTATACACCGTATTCCAAGGGTTTTGAAGATGGTCACAATGGCCTCAATGACCGCAGTGTGGTATTGGGATAAAGAAGAATCAGCTAGAATAGTCTGCGTTAGTATGTTGAAGACGACCTTGGGATAATAATCCTCATTGGAGGGCGTCATCCCCTCTATCACAAGCCCAACGTCCGAGACTAAATCGGCGGCATTCCTCAGACGAGCTTCAGAAGATACTTCGAGGATCTCTTCATGCTTGTAAGGATCCTGAGCGCCCAGGGTTCCTAGGAGCTTGATAGTCTCTTTTCGCGACCCTCCTGGCTGTTCTGTCTTAATGATGTTTATCAAGATGTCAAGCAGTTGGGGAAAATCTTTGTATGGTTCGATAACATATCCTGCATGTCTCCCAAATTGGCCAAGAGTGTGTAGTGCGGCATCTCTCTTACGCTGAGAGCTCAGATCTTGAAGGGCCTCCACAATCGTAGGCATGATAGTTGGAAGGTATGGCACTAAGACGGTCCCACCGGTAGTGGCAAGCTGTCCAATCGCTGTGATAGTCGTTGCTGCAATTGTGGCATTTGAATCTTCAGCGTTTGGAAGAAGGGTCTTGACCAGGACGTCACAGTACGGCTTGGCAAGCCGAGATGCATTTGCGATTACCAGTCCAACAAGCTTAGCTCCGTCCTCTTTACTCTTGGGGCTTTGAGAATTCTTGATGCTCATGATGAGATTCACAAGGACCTTTCGTAATGATGGAAAGACGTGTGCTGGGTTGATAGCAGTGAGACGACCCACGATGACAATGGCGGCTTGTCGAACTTCGAAATCGGAGTCGTTAACTGCAAGGAAGACATGACGAATATTCTCTGGCTTGGCAAGGTGCTTGTCAAATTGGTCGTTGAGAGCTTGGAGAACGGTTCGTCGGATGTCAGGATCCATGTCTGCCACTCCTAATGCCAACAGTCTCTCAATGACGTCTCCGACGACTCGGATGGCATGGAAACTGGTCTGGTAGATGATAGGATCATGTACAAAAAGCTGGCAGCAGGTCAGTGCCGCTGCTTTTCGAACCTTTGGATTGTTGCTTTCGGTATATCGCATGGCGACATCTCGCACAAATTCATTAAGCCCATGACCAGTGAAGTCGAAACCGCCCAAAGTGACCAAAGCCAGTACTATCTCGGAATCTTTGTGTTCTGCCACTGATAGGTTGAAGTCCTTGGCAAAGGCAGGTAAAGGCGGAATCTTATTCTCGGGGCATCCTAAGGGTCTGAAAGGACGGCCTGACAGTACAAGACTGAGTAGGTCGAGAAGCTTTTCTTGGATCTGATGCTTGACTGGATGAATGTAGTGCGCCATATCGACCAGAGCTTGCGTAAGGGCTTCACTGAGCCCACAAGCAAACACTGGATCGAGCAAAGCTTCCATATATTTGGTAAGAGCCATGCCAACTGCGATCGAGAGCATGCTGATACACTGGAAGACCGGTCCTTCATCAGTACCAATGCGGTTTCGTCTGTTACGTGGTCAGTATAGGGGAAAAGCCGGAGAGGCTGAAAGGACCTTACGCTTTGAGACTGAGACCCTCCCTTATGTAGAGGACAATGCCATCGAGGTATGGTGCAATAGCGCTTGAGACCGCATGTGCGACTTTTCCGATTGCCACGAAAGCTGCATTTCGCTCTTTATCCTTCTTGAGCTGACCTTGTAAGAAGATCATGAATTTGTGTAGGTACTGCGAGGAAAACGTCTCTGGTGCGTATCCGGCAAGTATTGGAATCATTATCACAACCTGAGTGCGTATTCGAGGCTCGCGATGGTCTTTGAGACGAAGAGTGATATCTGCCACATCTCGATAGTGTTCGCGCATAAACATGTTACCTTTGAGGAGGAGTTCCTTCATGATGAGCAGTGATCCATGGATAGTGTCTTGACTGGGTGACTTGAAGCCTTGAAAAGCATCATCGTAGACTCTTTGAAACCATTGTTGACGGAGGTGGGCGTCTCTAGCAGCAATTATTTCGAAGCAGGCACCTACAGCTTCGGCAGCTGTTTCACGGATGAGCACTTTCGGATCTCGGAGGGCGACTAGAATGCAGTCGAAGATTTGTGGTACAAATGCGTAGAGCAGGGTAGGGGAATTCTTAGCGAGCTGTAGTATGATCAGCACAGCTGCAAACCGTCGCGACTCTTGTCTATCGGACTGTAGCCACTCAAGGGCTGAGGAGATTTCGGCCTCGACAAGTTCAGCTGTGAGTGCCCCGCCAGGCACTGCAAGGCGACCCAAAGCTCGAGCTGCGTATACGAGGACGGTATTATCATTGCTTCTTAGAGCTGCCTTGAGGAAGTTGGAGAAGCGTGTCGTCTTCTGAGCAGCATCGTCACCATCGAAGCTGATGAGCTGCTCGATTGCCAGAATCCCGCTTATTTTTTCGGAGGTGTCGTTGCTTTGTACAACGAGTGCAGATATCTTGCTGTTGACAGTATTGTAGTACTCTTGGAACTTGTCCGAAGGTAGTGCTGTGATTATGAACAATCAGCCCGCGCAAAATGAGCAGGGTGAGCAGAAGGACTTACCTCTGGCGGCCGAAACAACTAGGTCTCGCAAATCGTAGGAAGCTCGTAGCCGGGATTCCTCGTTCTTTGATTTGAGCTCGATAAAGGCCCGGTTGAGAGCCTCCATAGCCTGCGCAGCCATGACCTTGGGATTGGATTGTATTTTGTCGAAGTGGTCCCAGACGAAATGTAGTGAGTCGGGGCTGCAAGGCTTACATTCATGAGAGCTGCCTGGGGGCTCGCCTAGTGCATGGCCTTCTGCAGGCCGCGATGACTCAAGGTCGTTATGTGTGTTTGATGTATATGTATCGGAGGTAATGACAGTTGAAGCTGGAGTAGAGGGGCGACTTTCACCGAGCTCGAGATGGAACTGGAGCGCATCCTCTTCACCGTCTGCATCATACGCGTGGGGCTCTTGAATCCCTGTCATCTTAGCCTGACGGGTAGGGCGTAGTGTCTTTTCGCTTGAACTTCGGTAGAACTTGTGATGGTGTGGGTTGCAGGAAGGTTAGCGAGATCACTAGGATCTATCCAACTTTACGGCAATGGATGGATTTCTATGGCGATTCATATGGTCTTAGCACCGAATATTGTGTGGCAGCAATAATGCTTTTGAGAATGTGACATAGCCTATTTCAAGCACAACGACAGACAGAGCAGATTATCCGGCAAGACTGCCGCCGGCTCCCCTGATACTTGAAAATCAAGTAAGATCATATGTATCTTCCTTGAATGCATCTCCTCAAAATCAACTCGGGTTACGTTTTGTCTGGCTCTTTTTCTTTGTGGTATCTTAGTTGGCATTTTATAGGCTTCGTTCCCGGTGCCCATATTCAATACCTCTTGGACTTCGCTACCAGAGGCTGCCTATTGTCGGTTTCTACGTTGAATCCGGTCTATAAACAATTCGAGTTAACCCTTGATGCGCCACAATATATCCTCAAAATCTACCGATCAGCGAGCGAACAGCGACTTCTGAGCATGTTTAGCTATCGGTTTGTTGCAATGAGAGCGACGGACATATTGCTGCATTGGGAGGGGAGCATGCCACGACTTCGTGGTCAAACATGGAGTGAACGATTTTGAAACTGCCTGTAATGTGGAATGAGGGGCTCGGTTGGTTACGAAACCATAATCTCACAATGACCGTCAATTTCAAACGCTTCAATCCAGGCAGTGTGTGTGGGCCTGTATTCTTACACTCTCTGCTTGGGTTAGGTACTCAGTGCCTCACGTCAGAGTTTCTGTTCCGGTGACCCATCATCGTGTGCAATTTTCATGGACTCCAAATCCTTGCGAATCGACCTTGCATATGTCGAGAGTCTACGGACTAGTCTCTTTTGTGGCTCAGGTCCCCTAAGATTGGTAGAAAGAAAGGTTCATGCTGATTTCAAAGCATGGCTACGGAATGGTAGATTTCCATTGTGCTTGAAGCTGCTGCTGGATGGTCTAAGTACCAAGCCGAACTGATGCCGGTCCATTCCCTGTTGATCGGGTCTTTTTGTTTATGTAAGAGTCATGCGCTTCTGTCTTTGTAAACTTAATACTAAGCGTCATCTTTGCGGTAAGTGCTCTTGGATCTATAATGTGAAATGTTCTGATCGCTTACGTCGTCCTACTGTCATAATCACATATTCTCGTCCTCAACATGCCTCTTCGTTTTTGAAAAGAGATCAGAGGAGGAAAGCACAGTTCAAGCTAAAGGGTATCATCTCGACGAGGTAAGGCCGGAGCACTTTTGCTGTCTAGATTTGTTTCCCGGTCATGAAGCAAGAATCGAATGCCGCTCGCCTCCTAGTGAAGATATATCAAGCGAGAGTGAAGATCACGGACAGTGCAGGTACAGTTCGATTTCCCATGTAGTCCATTCTACTAATCCCGCATTCTTGCAGTCCGTAGAAGTGTTTCTTGTATCTAGCGTTTGCGGTCTCCTAAGTTAACTAATATTTTGAGATCCCATGATGTAAATTTCGAATATCATCTTCATTGCTATCCAAAAACCGGTCTGTCCAGCCTAAGCGCCGACTGCCTGCAGACTCTTCACCGCATCAACAATACTCTCCTTAAGGCTTATGAATTTAATGCCTAGAACTTCTTTGACCCTCGAGTTATCATACTGGTACAGACCACCCTCTGGGTATCCTCCACCTTTGGTGCCTTTTGCGGGCAATTCGTTCTTGAGCTCTGGGAAATTGTCCCTCATGATATCCGCAATCTCTTCATTGCTGAAATAACCTGTTGTGACGAAGAATCTCTTGTTCGCCGCTTCAGGCAACTCGGCAGCTTTGACGTGCGCAAGCGCCAAGTCACGGACATCGGTCCAAACAAATGTGCCTGTAGGCGGCAACTCCTCCTTGGCCTTTCCGGTCATCAGCGCAGCAATCCTTTGATTCGACGTGTTCAGGTTGTCCAAGCTTTGCAGATAGTGTACAATTGGTCCCAAGACTAGTGGAGGGCACATCGTCGAGATTGTGAAGTTTGGCTTCTCCTTTTCCAAAAATTCCCATGACGCTCTTTCGGCAAAAGTCTTGGAGGCGCGGTAGCCATTCGATGGATTTTGGACGGCTTCTTCTTCGGTGATCGGGTTCCAGTCTTTCTCGGAGTATGTGTAGCCGGGCCGGGTGCCCTTTGATGGGTCGATGATTGAGGCGAAAGAGGAGGTGATAATCTGGGACTGTGTTAGCTCTGGTTCATTACGGGGAGAGATGGTGAAGGCGTACCACGCGTTTGACAGTTGGAGCGTGGTTCTTTGTTGACTCCAGAATACCTGTCGTTCCGATGACTGCAGGATCCAGCAGCTCTTTCTTAGTATCCGTGGCGTTGAAATGGAACGGAGATGCTGTATGAATTATGACTTCGAAAGGAGGGTTTGACTGGACTGCCTTGTCGAATGCTCCTGGTTTGGCAATGTCCTCCACGATAACGAAATCGAGTTTGTCTTTGGAGACTTTAGGGTGATTGTCGAGGATCTTTTGTCCTTTCTCTGTAGATCGGACGGTTGTAACCACTGAGTGGCCGCGCTCGAGGAGGATGTCTAGGACATGGGCAGCTATGAAGCCTGAGCCACCTAGTTGTCTACTGTCAGTGACGGGATCTTGATATTTAAGGAGCGGTCGTGGGCCTTGTACCTGTGAGAAGGACGCGAGACATGTTCTTGTGCTGTCGGGTGGTTCAACTGATCTTTTAACTGAATTGCTGTAGTTTTATGGTCTAGAGGTATTTTCAGGGGGTGTGTATGAGTGCATGGAATCAGAGAAGGAAACTCGAGTGTATATAAAGACTTGACTTCAAGGGTACGTCATAGTGTCGTTTACCGGGATTTTGCCCGACCCCACAAGCCCTAACATTAAGCCCTAAGTCCCCAATGTCCGCTTCTAAATTCAATGTTTCTGAAGACCATGCTAAAATTGGCACCTGCAGATACAGTTGAGCTAGTCGGAGTTTTGGGAGAGTCTATGCGTGAGCGGAGTCCAGAGATGATGGAGCTGAGCATGGAATAAGGCCCCAACCGGGGCCGAAGCAGCTGCGGTTAATCATCGAACGTCGCGCAATTGGATACCGTGACTGCCCTTGTATGAGGATGCGGCAGGGGGTTCCCACCCTTTCAGGACCACTGGATCAGTGATTCTGTAAACTTCAACTCCAAGTGGACGACAGCATTCTAGCATAGGGTCCTCTCCGTCGTTCTTTGCCCAGCCCCATTTGGAGAGGTCCCCTCCTGGACAGGTCGACAAAGCACACAAAACATCGATCTCTGCAAAGAATTCGAAGAAGTCTCCTGATTTTGCTGGGCATGGTTGCATGAAGTATTCACCATTTCTGTTCAAGCCAGTCACCTGAAAGACATTTAACACATCGTGAACATCAAATTCTGTTAAGCCATATGGCAGTATGGCACGAGTCAGATTGGAATGACAGTGGTAGTCAAAACCCTGTCCGGAAAGCATCTGGTTGACATATGGATCGCACCGTGTACCAAGTAGATCATGGACCCTACCGCCTGCCTCGTCAACTCCAAAGTGTTCCAAAGAATCGCCAGTGATAGTCACTAGTGGTCGGAGGTATGGGAGGCAGGACCATAAGCGATTGTATTTGGTAACGTGAGACGCGTGCAGCTGTCTCGTCCGAGAAGCCCAGAACCTTTCTCTGGGGTTGTGAAGGTTCCAGATGTTGAGGTCCAAAACCACAATTAAAAAAGTTTTAGGACCTTCAGGTTTCGCGATTCCTACTAAGCATATTTCTTAACTTTTATACGAAGTATATATATTATTCCTTTAACTATTATAGAATTATTATAGAGAGTTATTATTAAGACTTTAGAAATATATTACGTAGTCTCTAAGCTTAATTAAGCTAGTTTAGATATTAGTCTATAAAAATTATATAAAGTTCTTCTCTAAATAAATTCTTCTTCTTTAATAATAATATTAATATTATATACGTATACTACTATAATATCTTCTTTCTATACTACTTTATAAAGTAGCTTCTAGCTAACTTCTACGTTAATATTATTATACTATTATTACTATATTATTATTACTATTAATAATATAAATATAATATTATAATCTCTCTTAATATCTTAATATCTTTACTTTCTATAGCCTTTTCTAATCTCTCTATTTTATATAAAGTTACTTATATATAATAGCTAGCTAACTTTATACGTTAAGGCTTTTATCTTATAAAACGCCGTCGCTATCGCTATTATTCTTACCGCCGTCTCGACTAACTAGTATTCTTATCTTCTTATAGAATAATAATAGCTTATATTCTTCGTTTATAGCTCGATTAATTATATTATTCTAGTCTTATTAGAATAGAATATTAATTTCATTTAAAAGGCGATTTAGCCTTATTAAATTAAATAGTATCGATTAAGATATATTAATACTATTCTAATTTAGTCGCGCGAACTTACTATCTCTATAGCTTATTCGTAATACTTATAAACTCCGCGTTCTAATCTTCGCCTCTTTTTTATATATTATCGCTTAGCGAGATATTTTAAGAGAGCGTATATTAATTATAAATAGCGGGATTACGAAGCTTAATACTTCTTTATATTAAGAAGATAATTTAGAGATAATAAAGATAAAGACGAAGGGAAGTATAAGCGTTATTCTTATTTACTTAAAAGAGATAATAGCCCTTCGAATTAGAAGTAGATTATCGATTCTTAACTAAGAAAGAGAAGATTATTAAGAGAAGTTAATAACTCTATTACTATTTAAATATATATTAAGTTTCTTTTATATAATATTTACGAGTCTTTTTTTTATATAGTCTATTTTAAAGTATAGTTATATACTTAAATAATTAGTCTATACCTCTACGTAATATTTAAGATTAATATCTTATTAAAGAAAAGCTAAAATAGACTATTCTTCTATATTATATAAAGTATCTCTCTTTATATAATATAAATAGAATAAAATTTAAATATATTATCTTTAAAAGAATATTTATATAAAGTTATTTAGACTCTTATAGTTATTAGTTATTAAGTTTAATATAATTACTAAGATTACTATAGTTACTTAGTTATTATTATTATAATTATCTATAATTACTTTATATAAAGAAAGTTATTATAATTTTTTAGCTATAATAATAATTAGCTATTTTAAATAAACTATTTATAAAAGATATTAAGATCTAAATATACTAAAGTCTCTTATTAAAAGATACTCTAAATTAATCTATCTCTTTTATATAAAGATTTATTTATTAATAATTAATATCGTATAAGATATAAATAAATCGTATTTAACTTACTTCTATTATCGCCGCTACTACTTCTACTTTTCTTCTATCTTCTTTATTTCTTTATTCTTATTATCTAGAAGTCTCTCTAGCTCTTTAATCTAATTTCTTATATAATTAGATAGAGATTCTTTATTAAAATAATTTAATAAGTTATAAGTTATAAATATAAGCGTAGTTAATATTATTACTACTATTAAAGCTATTATAGTAATAAAAAAAGCCAACTTTATATAAGCTACTATATCTACTATAGTAATAAAAAAAGCCGACTTTATATAAATCGCTAAGAATATTATAGTAGTAAAAGAAAGTAACTTTATATAAGCTACTATAAATACTATAATAGCGAAAGATTTAGACTTTATATGAATATAATTAATTAAAAATCGATTAAAAGTTATTATTATATTCTTTCTTTAGTAATTAATTATATTCTCTAATAATTCGTTAAATAATATACTTATAGAAAAATTCTAATAAGATCTTTTATAAGTCGATATTTAAGATTCTAATTTAATCGTATAAGACTCTTATATAAATTTAAAGATAAAAAAATCTTCTTACTTATATCGATTTCGAGAGAAGAGAGATTATAAGATACTTTAAAATCGTATAAATTATTTCTTCTTCTTAATCTAAGGCTCTTATTTAATCTAAGACTCTTATTTAATAAGAGAGTTTTCTTCAAATAACTCCTCTTCTTTAATAAGAGATTTATATAATTTCATATAAGCTTATCGCTCTTAAGCGACTATAAAGATAATTTATTTCTTTTCTTTATAGTACTTAATAAAGAAATCTCTTTTTAGAAGCTCTTTTATAGTTCGTATAAGCGATACGCTTTTAGAGAGCTTTATAAGACTATTAGCCTTAGATTACGATTATATTAAATATTATTTAAAATCTAAATAACTTTTATATAATTATAAAAGATTAGCACGCTCTTAAATAATATCGTTATAGATAAAATTCTAATAACTCTAAATTAAATAATAAGAAATTTAAATTATAATAGAGTCTACTTAGTAGTTAGTAAATCGTATAATATTAATTAAGAGTAAATACTTATTTTCTTACTATTAATAACTTTTATAAGATTTAAAATCTTTATATCCTCGATAATTATAGATTATATAGTATATAGAATAGTTATAATATTTATATAAGAGCGGTTATTTATTAGCGAGACTATTAGTTTTTTATTAATCGAAGAATATCGCGTAATATTACTCTATTATATACTCTTAACTACTATATTCTAATTATATAAAGTAAATTAAGACTCTAATATCGAAGATCTTTTATATAATTATTAAATTAATAGAGATAATTTATTATATACTAATTAAGCTAGTTAAATAAATTTATTATATACTAATTAAACTAGCTAAGTAGATTTAATATTTTATTAAATAATCTACTATTACGGAGATTATTTTATTAACTACGTATAAATAGATCTAGCGAGATAATTTAAAGAGTTATTAAGTTCGATTAGCTAAGAGAGATTAGCTAAATAATATTTAAATATATTAGAAATAGATTATATAAAGTAAGAGTTTATAGCCTTATAGTCTCTATACTATAAGTATTTACTTAAATATTATATATTAATAAATCTATATCTCGATATCTAGATATATATAATCTCTTTTAAATTAGAGAATATCGTATATAGAAGTTAAAAAGAAGAGAAATAAGATTATATAATAAGTAATTAATAGATTATAAGAATATTTATAGAATATTATCGACTTCTTATAGTTAGTTTCTAAAACCTTTATCTATATTATCTTCTTAGAAGTTTAATTCTTATATATTTTTTAATAATCGTAAATCTAATCTAATCTACTATAATATACTCTTTAATCTTAAAACTAATTTAAATCGAGATTTATATTCTTTAATCTTATAATTATTTACTATTATATAAAGAGCTAGATAATAATCTAATTATGGCGATTAACGCTTATATAAGAGAATAGCGAGCGGTAAATACGAATTAAATTCTCGATAATAAAGAAAAGTATTATATTATTCGAGTATAAAGAGTAAAAGATATTTATCTAAATCTAATAGGCTTAATTAGTATTAAACTAATATATAGCGTTCTTTATATAAAGAATAAATTTAAATTAGAGTTATATATAGCGTTCTTAATATAATAAATCTCATTTTTATATAAAATAAAGATTCGTTATATTAAGAACGCTATATTCGTAGAAAGAAAAGATACGCTAACTTATCTTAGTCTTCTACGTTATAACGTAATTATATAAGAGTTAATTTATATAAATTAAGTTTATAATTTTTAATATTATCTTTAGAATACTAGAAGAGAGTATATAACTTTCTCTATATAGACTTCGAACGATAAGACTACTTACGTATTAAATATATATTTTAATTATCTATAAAGTATATAACTTTTATATAAATTTTAGAAAAGTAGATTATAAGAATTATAACTCGATCGACTAGAACGTCTTTAAAATACTTTTTAATTTCTTAAAGCGTATTAAAGAACTTTATTTACTTTCTAAGAAGAGATTTAATTAATTAAGCTTATTAAGACTTAATTTGTTAATTAAAAATACTTATCTCATATATATAATACTCTTTAAAAGCTATTTTCGAATTATATATCTATTATAGAGTAAGATACGCTTATACTATTAGAATAGTCTCGCTCTTATAATCGAATTATATAAATCGAGGCTATTATCTAAATATAGAAATATAATCTAGAAATTCTTATAGAATATTAATAGTCGTACGATTAATAATATCTATAATAAGCTATAGAATATACTAGATATAGTCGTCTATTCCGCTATAGATCTCGATATTATAATCTAAAAGCTTATTATAATTATTTATAAATTATATTAGATTTAAATTAAAAACGACGTATTTACCTCGCTTTCGCTATATATCTCGAAATTATCGATTAATAGTATTAAGAAGAATCGTACGATACTAGATAAAGAGATAATCTCTAAGATACTTTAATATATATAGAGATAATTAAATTTATATAAAGAATATCTTATAACTAAATATTCTAGTTTTCGAAAATACTTTATTAATTACCCTCGTTTATAACTCTAAATTATATTCTTATTAAGCTTCTACTTAATTAACCCTTATAAGACTTTATTTATATACTCTCTCTTTTCTTAACTCAATTCTAATCGCTTAAAGTCGAGCTCTTTTCTAATTTATATAAGATCTCGAGATATAATTTAAAAGCCTTTAGACTTTAGCTATATAAGTATTTCTTTATTTAAAACTCTAATTTTATAGAATAAATATTAAATTCGACTTCGTAATTACTCGAAGTCTTTTATACAATCTTACTAATAAGAGTTCTATTCTTTTAATCAATATTAGAGCGTATAAGTATTAATCTTTAGATCTTTATTATCTACTAGCTAGATAATAATCTTCTACTATTTTTATTACTTTATATAAATTTAATTAAGAATCTTATCTTTATACTCTTCTAATTCTTTAAATAAACGATTATTAATACTATAAAGAGGTATTATATATAAGATCCTCTTAGTAGAAAGTAGAATATCATATAAAAGAGATAGATAGATAAGGTTATCGTAAAAAGAAAAATGAAAAGAGGAAAAAAAAAATTAAAGATTTTTTTTTTTTTTTTTCTAGTGAGCCTGCGCCGTCTAAAGTATATATTGTATAAGATCCCGCTTGGCGCACGATCCGAGGATCCGACCCCGGAGGCGCCCCCCAAAAGCTTGGCTTGCTCTCCAAAGTGACATAAAGTAGGTACTACTTGTACCTTACGTAGAAACCTTCTCAACTAATCCCATCTTGGACTTGTTCCAAGATTCAGTTACTCCCTTATCATAGGCTAACAAGAAGCCAAGATGTCAATACATATCATTTATCATGGCCAGGCTGTCTCCAGTTCGCCCAGCTCCCCTTCATTATACTCACCTGATTCCCGCACGTCGGGCTTAAAATTCAGTATCTTGTTGACACCCACCGTCTATCGACAAGATGTTTTGGTCCAAGAACAGCGATGCCGTCGAAGAGATGGAGCTAGACGCGGAGCTCCAGGATACCCACCACGACGGCAATATTGGAACTCAGGTGCCTGTTGAAGGCAGTGGAGTCAGGCCTAGGGGTCGCATTCTGTACACATTTCAGACGCACAGAGGCCTAAAGAGTAGGCATATCCAGCTGATTGCTCTGGGAGGAAGCATCGGTACCGGACTCTTTGTCGGAACAGGCACAACGCTTTCCTTGGCTGGACCAGCACCCCTGTTCATGTGTACGTATCACTAATCTGGCTTGAAGTTCTGGTCACTAATGAGTATAGCTTTCATTGTCATATCAGTTATCGTTTGGATTGTGGTTCAAAGCCTGGCAGAGATGACAACTTATCTTCCGGTCGAAGGAGCTTCAGTGCCATTTTATGTCCACCGCTTCTTCGAACCTTCCTTGGCGTTTGCAGCAGGTTGGAATTACTTCTATTCGTATGCTATGCTGGTGGCTGCTGAGATATCCGCTGCAAGTGTTGTTATAGACTATTGGGACAATCCCGTGTACGTATTCGAGGCAACTGAGACAAAGATACTATACTGACAAGAGCATTCTTACAGACCGGTTGCAGCATGGATCACCATTATACTCATCACTGTTGTTCTTCTCAACGTCTTTGCAGTCCGCATCTACGGCGAGTCTGAGTTCTGGTTTGCCTCGATCAAGATCATCGCTATTTTAGGCCTCATCATCCTCGGCATCGTGCTCTTCTTCGGTGGTGGACCCAATCACGATCGACTCGGCTTTCGCTACTGGAATGATCCTGGAGCATTCAATAGCTACCCAAAGCCCGGACTCGGGAATACGGGCAAGTTCCTCGCATTCTGGACTTCACTCATCCGCTCAGGCTTCGCGTTCATACTTTCGCCAGAAACCATCACCATTGCTGCCGGTGAGAGTGAGGCTCCAAGACGCAACATCCCCAAGGCGAGCAAGCGCTTCATTTACCGCTTGATAGTCTTCTACATCTTGGGCACACTAGTTGTATCTGTCATCATTGCCTCGAACGATGCGGATCTCCTGCAAGCAGTGAGCAGTGGCACAACGAATGCAGGTGCTAGCCCATTCGTCATTGGTATCAAAAGAGCCGGGATTCAGGGTTTGGATCATGTCGTCAACGCAGTGATCATAACCTCAGCCTGGAGTGCCGCAAACAGCTTCCTCTACGCAGGTAGCCGCTCGCTTTTTAGCCTTGCGATGACTGGTCAAGCCCCAAAGATATTCACCAAGTGCTGTAATGGTGTCCCATACGTTGCTGTTTTTGCCACAGCCGCGCTGGGGAGTCTTGCGTACTTGAGTGTTTCAAGCGGATCGGCGACTGTGTTTGCTTGGTTTCTGAACCTGACGACCATTGGCGGCTACGTCGCATGGGTTGTGATGTTCATGACATACTTGGTACTCTCTTCTTTACCCCCCCACTCTCTCAGGCTGAGCTGACAGAGACTTTTCAGCGCTTCCGGAAAGCCCTCGCCTACAACGGCATTCTCTCCTCAATTCCGTTCAAAAGTCCCTGGCAACCATACACAAGCTATTTTGCCATGATCATGCTCATTCTGCTGTGCCTAACCAACGGCTTCCAAGTTTTCTTCCCCAGCAACTTCTCAGCAGCATCTTTCCTAGCAGCGTATATCACTCTGCCTCTGTTTTTTACTTTATATTTGGGACATAAACTGTGGGCTCGAACCCCTTGGATACGGTCAATCGAGACGGTGGATGTTTGGAGTGGTAAAGAAGAAGCGGATCGACAGGAAGAGGAGGACATGGGACCCTCCATACCTAGGAATCTGTTAGAGAGGATATGGTTTTGGATTGTTTGACATTGTCTCTTCACGCTTCGTCTCGATATATGCGTACACTGCTAAGTAGTGTAACATTTGGCACATTATTCCTTCCACCGTTTCATTGGCACCATCAGAGTCGGACGTCTATCCTTGGCCGTTCATTCCAATTGTTCCTCTCATCTGCCTTGAAATTGAGAACGCAGAATGTCATGGTCAGGGAACGAGTCAAAAATCAACAGATCTCAAGCTGAGAAAGACCACAGTCTTTAGTGTAAAGTTGTTTCATTGCTAATGAGTGACAGGGCTTGCGAGTATCTTTCAGATCAGTAAGCGCGGGGCACTTCTAAAGGCAAACCAAAATTATCGTCAAACTCCGGCAGACACCAGATCTATCAGAGCCCTCAACATCTCATAGAACTTCCATCAGTTTTCCCGGATGTTGCTTCCAATACTTCAGCTATCCTGGCCTCGCCTCGCTGTCTTCAGAGCCCACCGACTTTTCGAGATCTTCCATAACCTTTCCAGTCGCCTTCCTAGGCCTCACTTCGCCATTCGTCCCCGGTACAAATTGCACCTTCACAACATCGTAGATGCTCCTATTGGTCATGAGCTCTAAAGTGCTCTGCAGATTCTCATCTGTAAGCTCCCTTTCCCTGCAAAATCCGGGCGTATCGACCGTCTTCTCGGTCAAGACGGCTATTAGACGAGAGATCTGCGCGTCAGCGTAAATGGGGTGCGGATTCTTAAACTCTCCGTGCTGACGAAGAGCGTCCAAGATTACTCGTTCGAGAGACCGGTAGGTAATGGTAGAAAGGACATGGATGCATATGCTGGCTTTGCAACGTTTGGAGCGTTCGACGAGATATTGGATCCTGAGATGAACGGTCTCCGCGT
Source organism: Letharia columbiana (assembly GCF_014066305.1). Taxonomy (NCBI): domain Eukaryota; kingdom Fungi; phylum Ascomycota; class Lecanoromycetes; order Lecanorales; family Parmeliaceae; genus Letharia; species Letharia columbiana. The sequence continues at coordinate 121,995 of NW_023501096.1, read as the reverse complement.
CCTTGTCGCGTACGTCTGTAATTGGTTGGTCTTGGTTGGTGGGGTTTGGATCTTGGGACGCTCCTTGGTCGGCTTCATCGTTGCCGACATCCTCAGTGATTTCACCAATGTGGCGTTCTGTGTTGTCACCAGCATTGAGGCCCCTTCCTTCTGGTCTCCGATATCCGGTGAGCATGGAAACTCGAGCCACAGGGTTAGGTGCTGCCTCTCCCTCGTCAAGATATTCACCGAGCGGCGATGATGGCCGCAAAGGAGATTCGGGGATCTCAGAGGCATGCAGGATGACCTCCTCTTGGCTATGATCGAATTCCAGATCAGCTTGGCTTGCGGTTTCGTCTTCACGCTCTTGGGTCGGCGCGGTTGCGGGTTCTTGGACCTCTCCCTCTCCAATGTCAAAGAGATTGGAACCTCCACCGAGCGGCAGTGTTGGGGGTAAAGGAGATTCAGGGATCTCCGGGGCAAGCAAGTCGACCTCATGGCCATGATCGGTCTCCGTATCAGCTTGGCTTGCGATTTCTCCAACGTCATCGGCTGGTGTGGCTGCGGTTTCTTGGTTCTCTCCTCCCTCGGTGGTGTTACTTGGAGTTGCTTTCATTGGCGAGCTTGATTCGTCTGGGATATCATTCTCCTGGCTGGGAGCTGGGGTACCTTCGGAAGCAGCACTAGCATATACTGAACCGTCATTCATTTCACCAGCTTGCTCGGAGCCCACTAGCATGGCCATTTCCGGTTCTCTGCTCTCCACATCACCATGGTCAGGGCTAGCTGAAGCGGGTATCACTGAGCTGCTACTCTCTCCGTTACCATTGTCAGCACCAGCTGAAGTAACCGTCACTGAGCCCCTAGTCTCTTCGTCGCCATGGTCAGAGCCAGCTGGCGTGCCTACCTCTGAGGTGCCATGTTCTCCATCGTCATGGCAAAATCCAGTTGCAGTGGGTGTTATGGGCCTATGATCGTCACACACACTGCGCTCAGAAGAAATCAAAGCTGGTGTCCTTCGGTCGTCTTCTGAATCCTCGATTAACACACCCTCGATAATTGTTGGGCCATCGATGACGTATTCTTCCATATTGTCAACAATGCTGGTGCTTCCCTCTCGGATCAAGGAACTGGGAGCCTCTCCATGGCCAGCGATACAGTTCCCGCCTTGCTCACCCGTGGGAGCCGTTGGTTCTAGATCAATCGAATCCCAGATTCCATCCTGATCAGTATCAGAGCCTTCTTCGTCATTAAAGTCTGATTGGTCTGCGTCATCGGCACCTAGGTCATCTGAATTGCTCGAAATCCGATGAGGAGGGACCGCTTCGGTAGCCTCCGTAAGAGCCCGTTGTTGTGGATTTATGGCTTCAGCTGATATGACCATCACTGCGGTGTCAGAGACCAATCGATTGGTGTCGCCTCGAACCTGCTCAGAATGGCGGTTCTCCGTGTCGGAAGCATCTGCCATCGGAGTCAGGACTGCTGCCTCATCTTCCTCTTGAGCTTGGTCCCCAGCGATCTCTGCGCTTGGAAACTCCACCACCACGGGAGAGGTTGGCGTTGTAGGGTTGCTGTTGCTAGACTGCTGCTCTGAGAGCTTCACCTCATTTGGAGACGCCATTGTTGTGGTGATTGTGTGAGGAGGCTATGGTATTGGTTTATCGCTGGGGAATGGGAGCATATTTATGCGGCGTATTTGGTTAGATACAGGACAACTCTGAAAAACTACCGCTTTGTCCTCAGAATGCAGTTGGATGTCTCTGGAAGTATCTGCTTGTCATTGATGGATGTTGCCTGTGCCGCCTCCTTCATTCCTGGGTCATGTTTGACGATGCCACGCCAGATTTGGCTTTTGCATGAAAGAGCCTCATGCAGCTTGAAGATGTTGGTAGGTCCTAGCGCTCTCACGTCGTGGGGACATTCTGGCCTCACAAAATCTCTGGGGCGGCCTAGCTGTCGCTACCCGCTGCTTCAATTTGTGCTCTTTATGTCGTGCTGGATACCGGGCGATCGTGCTCGATCTATCTCTGGCGTGGAGACTTCATGCAGCTGCCCGATCCCGATGGTGCCGAATCTGTAAGACGGAACCGCGGCTCCATGGAGGGTATCGTGTCAGACCCTAGGTGCCGCCGAACCTTTATCGTGACTGTCTTGGCCCAGACTAGCGATCTCATCGGCTGAGCTGTAAACTGCAAGCCTCACTACTTCCAGGTTGATGCCCAGATCGGGCAATCTGCTATTCATCTCCTGCCGTTGAGTCGCAAGCTTTGCTTTAACTGCACCCACTCTTTCGTATAGCCCTTCAAGCTTGCGCTGCTTCTGACCCAGAAGCATATCACATTGGTGCAGGTCTCGCGCATGCTTGGTCCGAGCAATGTGATCTGTTTTGTCCGCGGCGTGCTTTTTTTATTCGAGGTAAATATTGACTACCTCTATACACCAAAATACTAAATCATAACTTGTCGTCTTACAACTTTGCAGTCCTTTTGCATAAGATTCGTACTCGTTCGCAGGATGGATGTCCGGCGGCAGCTTCTGTTTTCCCAAAATTCTCCTGTGCGTGTCACGGGAGCAACAGAACTAGACTACCAGTGCAGAGACCAGCATGATAGCCAAACAGAGGCGCCAGACGGGCAGCCCTCGCCGTTCTCTCTGAGCGCATGGTTTCTGGTCTTCGGGGCTGGTTGATTTCTTGCTCACGGTCGCCGTTCTAGACCTTTGATGCCCTATCCTCTGCTCGTTGCTGATCTGCTTGTAAGACTGTGGAGGCCACGATGGACCCGTGGGCTCCGACGCCTCCACGGGGAGCGAAGACGACGGACGGTGGATGGTCATGTCGAAGAGGGGATGTCGCAACGGTCCAGAGCGGCGATCAAATCTTGCAGAGAATGGCGGGCCACGAAGGCGAGATTGGCGAGCGTCCAGAAGAGAAGGATCCCTTAGAAAATAACGACAGCGGTAACAAAGATAAAGACGTAGACAGACTGTCTCTGTTTTTTGGGGGGGGGGGGTTTCGTCGGCAATAAGCAGAGGTCCACCGGCGATTGCAAATTAGAGTGCAGAAAAAAGGGGTGGCGGCGCAAAGCAGGTGAGAGCTCTTAAGTACATGCAAGGATGCATGACCAGTAGGAAACTTTGTAGCCATATGCTGCCAATGCAATACTTACCACCGTAATGACGACTGTCTTATCCTTACCCTTTGGCATCTTGAAGAAGGATAACACGGGGCGGTATTGCGTAGACGTTGTACCCAGGTGTCTAAGAGATTGGCCTGATGTTGCCATGCGCGTGATGGAAAAAACCTGCAAGATCTTGCGGTTGGCCTCGATATCTTAGCTATTGTTGCGCGGAGATATGCCGAGCATATCCTCCTGCGACAGGCTGTAAGCCCTCGAAAGAATCCGGAACAGCCGTCTTCCAGCTTCGTTCTACCGTCACCCTTGTACCTGTTGATCGTAATGTTATAGTTCACGGTCTCGCCCAAGTGGTAAGGAGGTATATACATGCTGAATTTGACAGAAGTGGTTCTGGAAGAACGTAACCAACTTAAAGACTTCCAGGAGGGTTGAAGGCATGGCTTCACCACTTCTTCTTTATCAATCTCGTAAATCTTTTCACTCAGGTCAAACGTAGCCTCAGCGTCTTTGAGCATGGTTTCATTCTCGCGTGGACCTCTCAAATTGCTGAGGAAGAAACGAATTTTCTTTACAAGCTTGAAAGAGTTGCTCCGATTCGGTGTCATTATTAGCCAAAAGGTTACCGAGCGAGACCCGTGGAAGATCGCCTACGGGGACATCGTTGGGGAAAGGAGGGTATCTGGTGAAGTACTTGGCCGTCGGCATGTTTCCAAAAGACGCTAGGCAAGAGTGGTACTAATGCCACGAGGCAAGGGAATCTCAATATGCCTCACTACTCCGCCCTACCACCTTGCAGGAGGAAGGTAAACAACAATGTGAATTAGAGTAGCAAGGAAGGAGGCTGAGCGAAATCACGGGTTTTCTGAGCCCCATACGATTTGTATAGCGGACACAGAGACAGAGAAATTTGAAGGCAAGGGATCAAGAAAAATATTGTATCTCACTGCCGCGCATCAAGGGCGAGGGCAGATCATTCAGGACTGGGCAAGAGCATAAATAATGCCTTGAGGCCAGTAGCCAAGCTTGATCGAAGACTCTGACCAGGTTCAAGACTTACGCCTCAATAAAAGTCTCTTACGTGAGCTCGCCCCAATACCCGATCCTACACTACCAACTGATCCAAGCCGAGCATTAGCACGTGGACTGGAGCTCCATCTCCTGCCACCAGCAATGTCATGCAACTGTGAAGGCCGTCTTTCCTTGCCCCCTACGAAACTTTTTTGAGTGCTCTTCTGGATCTGGAACTGAGTCACTCGGCCGGCGAGTGGGTCATTCAGATCTGCAAGAGGTGCTCTTTGCCATTCAGCAGTGGAACTGCGTGGGCGCAGGGGGGGGAAGGATTGGACGCTCGGTAGCTGAGAGAATGAGGGCTTATGGGATCTTGAAAGTTGTTGGTCAGAGGACTGTGGCAGACTGGCAAAGCCAGGATCAGAGGTGCTAATTACCAGTACTTGTTCCACAGGATCGTCTTGTGTATAGGCGGCTCGGGGACTAGGTTCAGCTACGTGACCCAGAGGATCGCTCTTGGGATCAACTGCACGGGGTGTACCCTCGGTCGAAGCTGAGGACGGCCCCCAAGTCCATCGGAAAAGATTATCTGGTATTTTCATGAACATTGACACCGAGTCCGAACCCATGGGAAGAGCAGCTTTTGTTTCTTCTTGTTCAATGGCCGGTTCTTGCGCTGGACTACCCTCGCTCTCTGGACTAGGAGTGGACCGAATTGAGTGCCCCACGTGCTGGGAAGCTCTAGAACTGGCTGTGAGGCTACTTTCGCTCCTTGTCTCGTCCTCTCTCCATATCACCTCGTGAACGCTGTTACGAGACCAAAATCTGACAGTACTGATTCGGCGACTGAACTCTGTAGGTACGAGGGACTGTTTCCTGGACTTTGGCCTGGCAATGAACGATCCTGGCACAACGTGAACATCTGCAAAGGTGAGGGCAGCTTCGGCTGGCATGCTACACCGCCGAACGTTGGAGATGTCACTGAACTGAGAGACAGATTTAGACCCTCTCCGGACAGACCGGGACTTCGTTTCGAGTGTAAACGTTGGCTGTTCCTTCAGGCGCCTCGACGCCTCGGCGCTTTCTGGGGAGGGTAGATCCGTGAGTGTTGGTCTCTTCTCCAATGTTGGTGACGAATAAAATGCTAGCAGCTCAGACGCTGGAGCATCTGCTGCGCGCTTGTGTTCGCGATTTAACGATGCGCTTATTGAGGTTGTGATAGGACTGATTGAGTAAACGTTGCTTGCTTTTCTTAAAGTGATCGTGGCTGGAGTCCCAAGTGTTCGGAAAACATCCTTACCATCTTTGAGCGTTGGACAGCGACGGTTGATGTTTCGAGATGCAAGACTTCTGCTATGCGCGCTACTTCTCCGTGAAGCTTCCTCAGCTTTCTTGCTTGCCTTGTGAGAAGGAACAGCGTCAAACGAAATCGCGGTGTTAGACCTAAAAACGTTGAGAGTATTTGCGAGCGCAGTCGACACACGCTGCAAACCATGAGAACCTGAGCGTATTGGTACCTGCAGGCTAAGTGACCGCAGTGCATTGACCGCTGGGGAATCAGGTTCATCAACGGCGACGATTGAAGAGCTCAGTGTTGGCCATGTCTGAATGTGGAATCCGTCAACCTCTGTAGTATCCTGGGACCCGTGGAGGCGGCTTCGAAGATTAGGTCGACCTAATCTCTTGATCAGAGGAGCGTTGGAACCGCTGTCTTCGCCGTCATCGGAAATGCCAGCCGCACAAAGTTCACAATCACTCCCATTTGAGGTTGCAGTCTGCGGTCCCGACCTTAGTGAGCGCTGCGAACGTCTTGACCCTTCGCTCCCTTCTCTGATATTATGAAGTTTCCTGGTTTTGTTTCTAGAGTGCTTCCTCGTATGATGGTGATGGTCAGGAACGTGAACGTTCATATAGTCATCTGCTTCGTGCCGCGGCGGAGGACTCAGATTGGGTGTGCCAGACACCGGAGGCGTGAGAAGGCTGGGAGTTGGGGTGCTAGCATTGCTGTGTGGCAGACTCCGAGCTAATGCAAGGTGTTGAGGTGACAGGACTGGGGCTTGGGCGCGACGTTGTTTCAATATCTGTCATATGAGTAAATTGTCAGTCGTATCCCATCAATGTTGACAGCCACGCAATGAGCAAGCCTTACTGAGGAAGGCCCCTCCGGCCCTGTAGCCGACGGACCTCTTCTCGCCATCGCATAAGCTGGAGTCACTGTAAGGCGAGGCGTGAGCTCAGTAACAACGGATCACTGAAGAGCAGACCAACAGAAATGCTTTCTGTAAGGGTAACAATAGAGATAAAATACTAGGACAGTTCAGGTGAAGCGATGTTGGGATGAAGACGGCAGAGGCGAACCGTGTAGGTTCATCGAGTTGATGCCGCGGATTGATTCGTGCCTTCCTGTTCGACCGATTGCCCTTCTGTGTCTTAATCACCCAAAGGAACGAGCGCTCTTCCATTGTCATACCCCAAAGGGCTTCTCGAAGAAAGAAAACACAACACACGCAGGAAGTATTCTGATCGGGTTTCAAGGGATTACAGCATCTTAGAAGATTTCTAAATAGACTTCATCGCCAGGATCACGAATATTTGCCAAAGGGAAGGAGACTTAGTACTTAGCCATGGGCGAATCATCCATTCGATCACATTGCCCCTCTATTGGATCTGGCTGGTGGGTGTCACGCAATATCAAGATTCAACAGTCAAAATCCAGCCATCTCCCGCTCTCGAATTGTCACTCAGCACGCCACCCCACAACATAACACTGCCGGGGTCAAGATCCTGGGCCGGCGCGCTCGCGAACCATCCTCTCTGGCCGGGATGTTCCTTTTTGCCTGACATCGAAGACTCTGGAACATCGACTCTGGCCCATGTTCCTTCAGCAGTCTTGGCTCCAAAGAGCTGTCTTGTGGCATCTTTGAAGCTTGCAGCAGTCATCCCTTCTGGCCGCAGTTGGAATGACCAGACATCGTCCCAGAACTTTCCAGCAGCCTCATGACCCGAAGAGCTAGGATCGCGCTCCCCGAGCAACAGCAGCAAGTAGTGACGTCCCTGGCCCGTGGTGACCGGTTGTAGACCCGCGACACTGCGATCCCCAGGCATGGGCGTGCCATTTGGAGGGTCCACACTTTCCCATTGTCCAGTCAGAGGAGCAACAGCCAGGTCTCCTTTGCCACCCTTGACATCGAACGTAGACTTTGTGAGACGCAGGAACTGTATTGTGCCCCCGAGCTCTTTCTCTCCATCGAAACCCCCAAAGCGATACAATCGTTCCCAACTCAAGGTCAGACTGGGACCGCCCCGCGCAGGACCTGGGGCGTCGGGGAATTGTGACCACAGTCTCGAAGCTATGTCGAAAGCCCACACATCAGACACACGGCCTGAGGCTGGACATCCTCCGTGAATAAGTATGGTGCCATGGTCGTCAAACCCCGAAGCTCTGGTACCGAAAGGGCTCACGGTCTGATTAATCTTGGTATGCTCTTGTGCAGCGTTGAATGGGGGCGGATCTTGCACTGTATTCGCTTGGAAAGGGCTTACCGGATGTCCAGTGGATGTGGATGCGTGATAGGATCTCGCAGCAGGATAAGGAGAGCCCTTAGCTGGATCGAGATAGCTCCACTGGTTCATCTTGGTATCGAAAACCCAGACCCGTCCGTTCTCTTCGAGTGGCTTCATCGCCTTGCCGCCCCTACCTCCGAACACATATATCCGATCATCCACCACACTGGCAGTGTGCCCAACCCGTGGACACGGTACGGCTCCCTCATCTGTAGTGGCTTTTGCTCGGATAACTTGGTAGTCCACGTCGTCGTTGTTGGCGGACTGGAGAGTGAAGACATGGACATGGTTGTCAACGGGCTCTCGAGGCTGCTGTTCGCCGCCAAAGATGTATGCTTTACTCTTGATGATCGATAGTGAATGAGAGGAGCGAGGCAGGATTGTGTCGGTAGGGATCCGTTTCCAGGTAGCTTTCAATGGCATTGTGGACTTGGCAATGGCCACCGCGGCGCCAGCAGCACCCTCGACGGCTGTCTCTACGCCATAAGCTGCTGCTGCTACTCCAGGTTCCATGTTGGAGTAAGCAGTCGAAGTGATACGGAGTAGTGAAAGGCGGATTTGTCCCACCCAAGCCAGGCAAATAATGGATAGCAAGCCGATAATATGTATTCAGTGGGTAGAAGTAGTTGTAGCAAAGGATTTTTGAACACAACAGCTTGCCTTGGTAATGATATTTGGATTTGTGCTGCTACAATTGCGCCTCTACGTATCCCAAGACCAGAAATGTCTGAGGGTATCATACCGCGTTAGTGGTAAAATTGTTACTAGTCGTAAAATTTGCAATGCAAATCAGCCGATCATACTTTAAGACAGCCATTAAGATAGCTACACAACCTAAGTCGTTCCTAAATGCCTCATGCTCTATGTGCCCGTACTCCAGGTACATAATCCTGGATGATTGTGCCTCGTTGGGTTTACCATGATAGATGTGCATCCTCAATGCTTGCTAAAGCTTGCTGCTTTCATGAGGCGAGAGTCGAAGGCGTACTTGGGGAACATAGCTCCAGAGAAAGGGAGTTGTGAGGACGACGACTGACAAAAAGGCGCTGGAGAGAAGACCCGCAGGGGATAGAGGTCACGAAAACAGATGGGCGCAGAAGTAGTAGATGCTTTGTGGCCAGCGTATTAGCATATCGTTAAAACTCTCATCTAAATGGATGGTAAACTTATGAGATGTAGCTCCAGCATCGCCGACAAATTGAGATATTTGGGCGCCCCCTGGAACAAGAAGAGAGGATTTCATTCACATACTATGAAGTTCGGTGTAATGTCCTTCATCACTGTTGGGGTTAATCTGGAATTAGGTTCTGATAAGTAACAGTATCAATGATCCTCATTTCTTTCGCTCACCGGAACAACAGGATCGCGATTAATATTGAACTTGTCTATATGTAGTGGGCCTGACTGCATGACGTTTTCTAGCTGAAGCCCACCTCCTGTGAGACGACACCAGGTCATCGCGCTAGTAGGACTTTACAGCCATCTGCATTCGAAAGCGTAAGGGTAAGATGCTGCCGCTCCGCGCCCGGCTCTTCCCAAGTTTCTCCCGGAGCAAGCTCGATTTTTGGATAGGCTTGAATCATCCTCGCAATTCCGTATGAAGCAAGCATGAGCCCAAAGTCCTCTAGCACCCGAACATTAGCTTTTGCCTTGATCTAGGAAGCAATCCTGAGTGACTCACTGCCTAGGCAGAGTCGCGGACCACCGTTAAAAGGCAGATAACCCCATTTGATATCCGAGAGTTCTGAGCCTTCCCATCTTTCGGGTCGAAAGGATCCAGCATCGGAGCCATATATATCCTTGCGCCGATGCATATGGTACACTGAATATGCAACAGGCATTCCTTCTCGAACTAAGACTGGAGAACGGCCGTCTGGACCGCCACCTAGAGGTAGGGTACTTGCTTGCTTACAAAAACGAGTGTTAATTGGCACCGGCGGATATAGCCGCAGTGCTAGATTTTCACCTTAGCCTGTCGTGGAGACAATCTGCTTGAGCTACTTACTTTCTTTGATGACGTGCTGAAGGTAAGGCATGCGCTGAATATAAGCTCTGGTAATATTGTTGTCTTGTCCAAGGACGGACTCAATTTCGCCCCGAAGTTTCTTGAGCACATGCGGGTGTCTCACAAGAAGGCGGCTTAATGTTCATTATTAGCTGCGACACTGGCAGCACAGTATACAGACTCACAAGACATAGGACATTGTTGCCGCTGTGGTATCCCGACCTGCAATGAGCACGTTGATAACTTGGTCCCGAACGAGACGTACATCTTGATGCTCGTTTTGGAGATCATTGATAAATGTATATTTATCGGATATCTCTGCATTGCCACGGTCTTGCCGCAGGGCGTCTCTTACAAATTGGTCCGTGTAATCTTTGACTGTCTTGCAAGCTGCAAAAAACCCCTTTGGGGCGTACAAGAAGTAGAGGTCACCAAGTCGAACGCGCGTAGCGGTGACCAATGAGGCCTTGTTGAAGGCTTTTGAGAACAGGTCGCCTATTTCGTGATTGAAGCTCTCGACAGATTGACCAAGTATCATAGCAATAGTGGTGTTGAGAGTCAAGCGATAGAAGTATGGCTGAAGGTCTACAATGCCAGGAGAATTATTAACGGTATCGACTAAGTTTTCCACGTGCTCTCGAAAGCCTTCAAGATTCTGATATTGCATCCGCACAAATTGACGTCGCAGGAGCTCCCGAGAATGTTTCCACGCAGGGCCGTCTTGTGTGAAGATACCTTCACCTATCATAGCCATCATGGCTTTGTTTCGAGGTCCAAGATGAAAGTCTAGAATCGCTTTTGGATTAGACATTCCGTATAGTTCACATGAGCTACCTGAACAGGGTCGGATGGAATGACGTACCCTCGAAGTGAGTGGACAGGACCGCCTCTATATTCTCAGGATCCATCGTTGCGAATCCAATGCCGCCGAGTATCGTTAGCTCGACAGTCGGTCCCAATTGATCGAAGTACTCTGTAAAGAGGGAAAGCAGCTTCTTCTGGCGTCCGGCTTTGAATCCTCGTTTGACAATATCCAACGCTAGAGGCCATTTGTACGAAAGAATGAAAGCTGGCGGCTGGCAGTCATTCAGTCTTCCGAATTCAATATCGGCCTGGAATTAACGCGTCAGTGCTCTCTCGAAGTGTAGGCATGCTTGATTTCTTCGATGACTGTACCCGATACTTGGCAGCTCTGAGGACATATCTATATATCCAGAACGAGCAGAAAGCGACAAGGACGAAAAGCCGTACGGACGAAAAATTAGTGAGTCCGTACGTATATGTACCTTGCTCAACAGAAGCACTGAAAGACATAGCACTCTATTTAGCTACTAGTCGTCGAGGCTCGGTTTGAAATCGGTTGACGTGTGATAATGGGATTGAATAAATAGATAGAGTCTCGATCATGGAACCAGGGAAGCGCCGGTGATGTTTTAATGCACGGCCAATCAGATATTCGCCATCTCACACTATTTCCCATTTTAGCACAGGATTTGTTTCAAATTTGGATAGATCAACGTGATTAGTGATTACCCATGCCTGTGCCTGCGGCATATAAAATTGTAAGTTCAGAGGTTGGATAAGTTGACTTCGGGAACCAATCCGCACCCGCCATTAGCGCCTCAAGGCAGGGGCCCTTTGGTGGGGGAGTGCGGTACAACAACAGTACTGGTACTTGTACTGCGCACCACATCACACACACACAACAACAATATCATTTTTTTTTTTTTTTTTTTTTTTTACTCTCCTCCTCCCCCCCCTCTTTAAATTTTTTAAATTTTATGGAAATTGAAGGGGAAGGGGGGGGGGGGGAGGAAGGGGGGGGGTTGGTGTTTGTTTTTTTTCCTACTCTTTTCTCCCCCCCCCCCCCCCACCCCCCCCCCCCCCCCCCCCCGGGTTGGGGGTTTTTTTTGGTTTCCCCCCCCCCCCCCCCCCCCCCCTTCTTTCCCCTTGTTTTTTTTTTTTTTTTTTTTTTTTTTTTTTTTTTTTTTTTTTTTTTTTTTTTTTTTTTTTTTTTTTTTTTTTTTTTTTTTTTTTTTTTTTTTCCCCCCCGCCTTTTTTTTTTTTTTTTTTTCCTCCCCCCCCGGGGGGGGGGGGGGTACCACCACCCAACAGGCGCCCCTCTTTTTTTGGGGGGGGGGTTTTTTTTTTTCTTTTAAAGAGGCCGGTTTTAGGGGGGGGGGGTTTTCCTTTTTTTTTTTTTTTTTTTTTTTTTTTTTTCCCCCCCCCGTGGGGGGGCCTTTTTTTTTTTTTTTAATTTTTTTTTTTTTTTTGGGGGGGGGTTTTGGGTTTTTTTTTAAAACCCCTTTTTCCTTTTTTTTAGGGGGGGGGGGATTGGCTGATGTTTGCATTCGCCTTACAAAGTTCTTAAAACAAGCCAAAGATGGATTCCAGAAGATAGACAAAGATCTAGAGGATCTGTCGAAGGAAATCACAGCGCTCCGAACTGTGAGCGACCTGATCAAGCGTAGCTTCGAGACCGATCTTGCTGGAAACACGAGTTCCGGTGATAATCAGATTGTTGTCAATCTGTGGCAAGCAACTCGAATCACTCTGGCAGGCTGTCAAGACATAGTGGAAAGGTTGAATGCATTGATAACCACGGTTTTGGGCACTGGAGGCCCGAAACACGTTAAATTCAACAACATACGGAAGTACCTGAAGCAGCAATCAAAGGACGATGAGTTCGTTACATTGCGCCAGAAACTCGGGGCCCACTCTATAGCCCTGCAGACGAGTCTAGCAGCCGTGAATGTGTAGGTAGTCACGGATATGAATCCCAAACTTCGATCGAATAACGATGGCTAGTATCTATACTCGAAATTCACAATCGACGTCAAACGAGTCCTTTTCAGAGCTATCACAGAAGATTCAAAACCTAGGCGCCGACTTGCAGACGAAAATCAACTCTTTGCAATCAGGTATCGAAGCATCCGCGGAGATAAGTGTATGTCGTCTACATTGAATTTTTTTTCTGGACAGTAGACTAATTTTGAAGCTCGATAAAGCTGTTAGATCCGCCCAAAATGTGGTGCCACTCGCATCTCTCAACAAGCACTTTTATACTCCCCAGACTGTGAGCAGCATCTTTACCGGTCGGGCCACCGACCTAGATAATATGAGAAGTTGTCTCCTGGCTCCAGCGTCTACCAATCAACTCCATGCACAGAAGCGGTTTGTGTTATTCGGCCTACCAGGATCAGGCAAGACGCAGTTCTGTTGTAAATTTGCCTCCGATAACAAGCAAAGGTAGATACAAGATCGTGACACTAAGACACTTGTAGCTGATGATAGATGCTAGCTTTTGGGGAGTCTTCTGGATCGATGCGAGCTCTAATGAGCATGCCAAACAATCTTTCTCGACTATTGCAAGGATCGGAAGAGTTGAGCCGAACGAACGCGCTGCAAAAAATTGGCTTTCAAGTCTTGGTAAAGAGCAGCCGTGGCTATTGATCATTGACAACGCCGATGAAATAAGTTTTCCGGTCGAGGAATGTTATCCGGATGGTAGTTGTGGTATCATACTCATAACGACGAGAAACCCTATCCTCAAGGTCCATGGCACGATTGGTCCTCGTTACTACCATTTCGGTGAGCTAAAGGAGACTGACTCGATTCAACTCCTCTTGAGAGCGGCCGATGAACCGTTACCATGGTCTCCATCCACCCTAGAGTCTGCAAAGGACATATGCAGGACTCTAGGCTATCTGCCCCTGGCTCTTATGCACGCAGGGAAGACAATTCTTGCCCGTCAGTGTACACTAGAGAACTATCAGAGTTTCTTCGAAAAGAACTGGACTCGCATCAGGAAAATGAAAAGTTCGAATGACGCACGTCCTGTATCGGATGCAAATGCCGCTATCTATTCAAGCTACGAACTCATACATGATGGAATCGTGGCTAAGGGGACGCAAGCTTCAGAGGACGCACTAGACCTGCTGAAAATATTTTCCTTCCTTCATCGTCAACGCATTCGAATAGATATATTCTTGCGTGCGGCATCGAACCCAAAACTAGAAATGCTGGAACAAGAACGACGAGAACAAGACGAAAAGAGAATCAGCATTGACAAAACACCGAATGTTCCCTGGACCCAGACCTTCAGAACTTTTGGCCTCGAGATCCTCGCCTTCTTGTTGAGACTGGGCCACCGTCCCGCTCTACCTCGGATGCTCAGCGGTGCCCTTGGGTCAAAGCAATTTGATGAGTTGCGCCTCCGTGAAGCACTGAAAGAGCTCTTTCAGATGTCTCTGGTTTTTGCGAATCCGGACCCAAAAGACGACAGTTACTCCATGCACCCGGCGGTCCATCTATGGGTGAGAGAGAGACCGGAGATGACAATTGCAGATCAAGCCGTATGGTGCCAAGTAACAGCGACTATACTTACGCAAGCCATTCTGCTCCCCCCATTGGGTGACAAGGAGGAAGATGAGATACTTCGAAGGGACCTACTTCCGCATGTCCGTCATGTGCAGAAGAATGAGCACGTAATTCGGGCAAGATTCTTGGAGAACCTCGAGTCTAGGAGAAGAATGTGGCCGGTCTTACAGCCGCGGCTTGATCGGGAGCGAGCATTACAGCTTGTCAAGTTCAGTCTGGTATACTCGCAATGCGGCCTTTTCGAAGCAGCCGAGAAGCTGCAATTACAAGTAGCAGAATTTGCCATCAAGATGTTAGGTATGGAGCATACCACTACGATGGACATCCTGCTATTGTTATCAAGTACCTATTGGCAGCTGACGCGGATCCAAGAAGCTGCCGACCTGCAACAACAGGTCTTGGAAGCATGCATCAACGTCCGTGGTCAAAACGACTTGAAAACACTCAAGATCATGGATGCATACGGCTCCAGTCGATGGCAGCAAGGGCGTATCCCGGAAGCGCGGAAAATACATGACACTGCTGTCGGGGGCTTCAAGAAGGTGCTTGGCAACAATCATGTCGACACGTTGAGGGCTATGGGTAACCTCGGCCGAGCGCTTGGAAAGGACTTCAGATTCACAGAAGCTATCAAGGTACATACGAAGGTCGTCTCTGGTCTTCGCGACCAGCTTGGCCATTCCCACTTGGATACTCTCATCGCCATGGACAACCTAGCCATGGCTTACTTCGATAGAGCAGCGTATGGATTCGGCCATCGTGGGGATCTCGATCATGCAGTCCAGATTGAACAAGATGTCTTCGAGCAACGCAGGGGAAAGCTCGGGAGAGAGCATATCTATACTCTCTGGGCTGGCCTGAACCTTGCCCGTATCAAGGCCCTTCGCGGCGAGATCGACGAAGCATTAGCAATATTCCTCCCCGGGCACGCGATCGCAAGGCGGAATCTTGGCGAAACTCATTTTGGCGTTCTTTTTGCGAAGGTGCACCATGGCCGTATTCTCATCTACGCAAAGAAGTATAAAGAAGCGGAGGTCTTACTATCGGAAGTCATCGAATCGCACCGAGGGCCACGCAAAGGGCATCCTGATCGATTGCTTGCCATCTTTTCTCTGATAAAGTGCCGCAACCTGTTGGGTAAACAAACGGAGACTACGGTCCTTCTTGAAGAGCTTACGGAATCCACTAAAGCGCTCTTTGGTGATGATCATGCCTGGGTCAAATATCTGCTCGACCGGCATAATCTGTCGAAAGAGCCGGATGAGGATAATTCCTCCCCAATAGACCCAATCAACACGGCCCCCGGAAGCATCGGTCCAATTGCAAATTTAATCCCGGTAGCCATGATCGCTAAATATGGGCACATATAGCGTGGTTCGTAACAAATCGCTAAATCGCGATTGTGGTTGCCTACTCGCTGCATGAGCGTGTAACTCCACCACAACATTAAATGTTCCAGGTACGTTACAACAAAGGAGAATGTAAAGCCTAGTCTGATGGCTCAAGTTACTACGGGGTCAGCATCCATGATCTCTCCACGCTCATGACTGCCGAGAAAGATGATAAAGGTGATGATTGATCAAGCGAAGACCTCGCAGAAGAGCTGAAAGAGAACGATAGCTTGATGACGAAGGCTTCAAGTTAGCTCGAGGACAGAGGAGCACGCTCGGAAATGCCTGGGTACTCACGCGTTACTCGGGATAATCGCGCGCACATGGGTGTAGCCTGGAATGATTAGGTACGCCGAAGCTTTGGAAAGATAGAATTTAGTTGATTGTCTTTTTCAGCACTATATAACCAATCAGTGCATTTCTAGCCGACGCTGCCTAAACACCAACATCGATACTTTGACCTCTACCAGCACCGTCTCTCGACCAACTACTGTGAAAAGCGTAGTCGCTCGTGAACACAGACCCTTGTCTCCGTGCTGATGTTGTCAACCTCGGGGTTTTTAACAGCAGACTCTACGTACGCGAAGACCAGGGATTTGTTGGGATTGGGAGACCGCCGGCTTGCCGCGGGCGAGAGACATCGCACCGGGTTACAGTACCTCAGTGATAACCCTGTGACAAGTCCTAATCTTGCATCCTGCAAACCCGCCGGCCATAACCCATTGTCTCTTATGCTCGACGTGGCCGTACTGCAGCGGCATGATCCTGGGTGATTGCGCCCCGTTGAGTTCGCGATGATAGATGTACAGCCTAAATCGTTGTTTGAGCTTGCTCTAGGAGTTCCATTCGAAAGCTTCTGGTTCTGTCCATCTTATGTTGTATCCTTGTCAGAACTGGCCTCGGATATCATGATAGCGGAGTGAGGGCAAGTGCTGGCTCCCGCTGGCGTTGGTGAATGGACCAATGCTGGATGGTTTCCCGAACAAGCATCCTGGCGCTGGCTTCATTCCGGGTGCTTGTTGTCCACTATCAAATATTTGGATCACGCTGATGACCAGTGTCAACGTTTCTCAAAGTTGAAAGTTGTTCGGGTCGAGATCAGTTAGAGCAGGAGACAAAGTGTAGGTAGATAAATATAAGAATATGCGCTTAGGGATGCTTCGGAGATGTAAAGTATCTGGCCCGAGCCTAGCTTGGGTTCAAGCCCCTGCCGAACCCCAAAAGAGGTCCCTAAGTTGACTCCAACGAAGTTCTTCTGGGGTCTCTCACTACTACGGCGGACGACGGCTGACACTACGACAAAACCAAAAAAGAATTCTCTTTTCGTTTTTTTCTTCGCGATTTCTAGTAACTCTCTTCAAAATATTCTTTTTAGAATATTCTCAACTCTTCGAGAGGTACTTTTTGAGGCACTCTTTAGGGGCTACTCTCCGGGGTACTCTCCGGGGTATTCTTCGAGGTACTCTCCGGGGTACTCTCTCGGGTACTCTTCCGGGTACTCTTCCGGGCACTTACGACGGATAATGAAGTTCTTCGCAAAAAAAAAAAAAAAATCACTACGTATACACCCCTTTTTGCTACATGTACACCCCTTTCTACTACATATACACCCCCTCTATATTACTATTATTCCAAAGAAAGTTCACCGCACTAAGCTACTCTCTTAACGTCTCTAGAGAGGAACCCCCGGAATAAGTCGGGTATAAGGCAATTTAGGCGAGGAAATAGCTGAATAAAAGGGCTAAAAAGAGGGAGTAGAGGTAGCGAAGAGGGAGTAGAGATAGCCGTTCTTCTAAGGCAGTATTTAAAGAAATATTTAAAAGTAACTTAAGATTATTGAAGTCTCTTATATATAAAAAAGTATTTATACGCGAATTTTAGGCGTAGCGCAACTCAAGTATCTAGAGAAGCTTTTGTATTAATAAGTCAAATATTTAAAACATCTTAAATAGCACTAT
Organism: Letharia columbiana; assembly: GCF_014066305.1. Classification (NCBI taxonomy): domain Eukaryota; kingdom Fungi; phylum Ascomycota; class Lecanoromycetes; order Lecanorales; family Parmeliaceae; genus Letharia; species Letharia columbiana. The sequence continues at coordinate 104,573 of NW_023501096.1, read as the reverse complement.
ATTAAGAGATAAAAAAACGATAGAGTAAGTAGTTGATGAGGTTCTCCTAACTACTCTCTGTGGCAGCTTTTAAAATTTTGACAGTATTTCAGATTATGAGGGTTATCTAAAAAAATTTGGTGTAGAATAAGTCCTCAAGGACTCTATAACTGTACTCCCTACACGTCGCAATCATAGACGGCTGGACTATGCCAGAAACATGTTATTAATCGACTTATTAATAGATCTCAGTGCGCGAGTTCAGAAGAATGTGATGGAGTGAGGTTTTATTTAATGCCCGCCCGATGCCCGCAATTTAGCCTACTTAGTTTACTTAGCCCACTCTTATTAGTATATACTACTAAAGAAATCCGAAGGAAGAGGATAAAGAGGATAAAAGGGAGGAAGAGAAGGAAGAGGAGGTAGACGGTCGATAATGAAGGGTTATTACTTAGTCGAGGGTTAATCGTAAGATAAAAGAAGAAAGAATCGCATGAAACTAAATAACTTAAATAACTTAAAAATACTATGTCCGAGGATTAGCCGAATCGTATACTAGTTCTTAATATTAAATCTACTTACCTATAGAGGTTTAGCTACTAGAGTACCGCCTTATCACCCTATTATTAGACTGACCTTAAGCCTTTACACCTATCTTTTAACCCCGCAAATCCTCCTCTTTTAGATTTAAGTCGTCGCGGTCGCTAAGCAAGCGGTCTTATTAATAGAGGATTCGTAGATATTCGATACTTAGGGTTATACTTCTTTCAGTAGCTAAGTACTCGTTCTAACGAGTATCTTAATAAGTTTAATTTATGCTCTTTATTAGTATTAGATATCGCCTAACCTTAAAAACGCTCGGCGGTAGACCTAAATTAGTCGGGCTTTATAAATAGTTTATCAATCGACATATCGAAATAAGGAGGAGAAGAGATATTATCTATACTCGTAGCGTAACTATACTATTGTCTAATAAGCTTATAGAGTATTCGTAGAGCCTATTGCTTTCGCTACTTGGCTACGTCTTTTTTAACATCTTCAGAATCTCTTTATCGATTCTGTATATGATTGTTAAGAGACTTCTATAGGTAACCGCCGAAGTTATCCACTTCTAAATCCACTCACATCCTTCGTTCTTTAAGCTAAGAGTCTTCTAACACAGCTAATTAAGCTATAAAATCAGATGAGAAGCTCTTATCGTCAGAGTCGCTAATAGCTATATTCTTATTAAATTTAGATACTTTAAGAGATATACGCTTAATATCGAATTTCGAAGCATAATTATTATCGGAGTCTAAGGATACTAAGGACGCTAAGAACGCTAAGAACGCTACGGCGTCTAGAGGTTCGATTATAATACGCTCTAATGAGGCTAATATAGCTATATCGCCTCGCCCTCGCCCTCACCCTTATTCTCCCTCCTTATTCTCACTTTTTAACTTATTTAGATACTCCTTTATACTTAATATTATTACTCCGCTAAGTTAAATACGCCTTCAACTCCACTCGCTTAAATTACGAGGGCACTCATCTTATAGAATTCTCGAATTCTAACTTCGTACGAGAAGAAAGCTTTTTTAATTACCCGTGGGTCTATCTATTATAACTACGATAGTCGATTTATAAACAGTAAGAAATAAATCAATTAGCTACTACAGATTCTTTATCTTAATAAAGACCTCTCATATAGAAAAGGCGACCGACTTCTTATATCGTTAATGAGGATATATATCGTAAAGCTAAAGTATTTCAGCGCCTTCTATAATTCTCGTCTACACTCTATAAATATATAATAGTTTAGAGACTATAATAAAACCATTGATGTATTCTTTTTAGCTTCTCTTTGTCGATAATCTTCTAATATTAATTCAATACTCGACGTAAGGCGAATGGTGTTACATAAGTAATAACATCGCGAAATACCTCCTTTCGAAGGTTAATTAATGTGATCTGTTTTGCACTCTGAATATCGGCGATATATATAATGCGCTAAACCGAAAGGAGCTTTACGATACCCTTAGTCATAGTCTCAAGATCTCCTACTCGATATTAGTCTATAACCATATAGAAATAAGAGAAAAGACCTCTTATTAGTTAAAAACCTAAGCTCCCTCTTCAGATCTACATTATCACTTTCGCCTTTAAAGACTTATAATATTGAAGAAATAAGGTAATTAATTAATATAGCATTAAACGCATTTAATCTTATATAGATTAATTTACTTCTTAGCTAGATAGGCGTAAATTGCGATGTTATTACGGTTATAAACCTTCTAAATAAACTTTCATTAGCCTTAAAAGTAGTTATAGTAATTACGTATATAACTCGAAACTAGTAAGCGTAGAACTTATCCTAATCTTCCTTAATATAGAAAAATAGCTTACATTTAACAACTATATTTCTATTAATATATTAGATATAAAGCATATATATAGAGTCTAAATAGACCTTATCGTAAGTATTAATTAAGAACTTCTAGCGATCGGTGATATTAATAAGAGAGTCTCGAATATTCAGCTTAATATATATATCTCGATACTACTATAGCGCCTATAGATAGTTCTTATCTTTCTTTATAGCTAGAAAGTAGAAGGTCGTATAGAAAGAACTATTTAGCGCGGTGATACTTATAATAATAAGTAAAGGTAGCTTATATCGATTTATCTTATACGTGACATCTATAATAAGCACCTTCTAATTCTCTTTCAGCATCTTATAATAGAATATTCGCGAAAAGAAGAGGTGTATAACTCGATCCCTCGAGTTCTTTAGAAAACGAATATATCATTTATCTAATATATATAGCTATTTAAATAGAGCTTATATTAATATAAGAGATCTTAATACTCGACGACGGACTTTCGATTTCGCGTTATAGATATCTTTAAGCTTTCAAATCGAGTTCTTCTTATAATCTTTATTAAGATTATATAGAATATTATCTAATATAGTATATTTAATCGACTCTCTAATAATTACCTCTTCTACCTAACTAATTAAGATAGCATTTCGATATACTATATAAGTTACTCATTTACTAGGATCATGATTATAAAACTCCTCTTTAATCCTTAAGCGCTATATATTCTTCTTTTTATCGAGCTTTAGAATACACTCAAACGGGTAATCATTGAGATATAAGATCCTATACTTTCTCTTCTACTTAATTAATTTATAAATCTTGCCTCCACGAGTATAGCGCAGCTAGACTTTATCCGTTTTATTTATTTTATTCTTATTTAAGCGTTTCTTAATAACGGCGTAGTCTTGCTTAAAAGCGTATTCTTAGATAAGTGAGATAAGAAGAGTATTAGTGGGCGTAGTAAGGTCTAATAATAACGAAACTAGATTTATAGTGAAGGGTGGAGAGTAAAGAGTGGAATGCCTTTGATGATAGATTTGGTGTTTATAGAAATTTTAATTACGACAAAGTGCGATGCCCTACGAGGGAGAGTAGATACTAAGATCATTAGAGTTTCTATGAGACTTATACTATATCTCGGATTTACGAGTAACTATATTAGGCCGAATAGTGTTAGAAAGGTATACTCGTGTTACTAGCCTATATCTATTTAGCTGAGAGGGGGTGTACATATAGTAGAAAGGGGTGTATATGTAGTAAAAAGGGGTGTATACGTAGTCAGACAAAAAAAAATTACGGGACTTTCCGCGGAACTTCCCGCGAAGTCTCTCTCTTTTTTTTTTTTTTTTTTTTTTTTTTTTTTTTTTTTCGAGTGATTTCTCGAGTAAATCTTTAAGAAACCCCTTAAGTAACCCTCTAAGTGCTTTCTAAAATACTCTTCTCGATTATCTCCAAAAGTATACCCTCGAATAATCTCTTAAATCCTCCTCGAGTACCCCATAAAGAATCCCCTAAAGTATTTCTCTAAAATATTTCTTAAAGAAATCTCTTCAAATTCTCAAAGTCGCGGGAAGAAAAAAAAAATTAAAGAAAAAAATTTTTTTTTGTTTTGTCGTAGTGGCAGCCGTCGTCCGCCGTAAAAAAAAAATTGGTTTTGGTTTTGTCGTAGTGTCAGCCGTCGTCCGCCGTAACTACGGGGCCGCCTTCCGGAGGTAGGGTTAGGGCTAGAACTCCATGGGCTTTCCGCGTTTCGAAATGAAAACTCCGTCAAAATTTAGCAGGGCCTCGGGATTCTTTCCCCGCCCCTGCCATACCATTGCATCCTTGCCACCTTATCCACGGCCCATCAATTCTGCTCGTTGTCAAGAATCTTCTCTCATTCTGCCTAGTGATTCTACCTTCAAAGATACAGCATCACCCATGCCCACAACCACTCTAAAAGCAGCGACCTCGGCGGAAACACCACGCTAGTGCTAGCGGTCAGGGTTACGTCAAAGTCACTCCACCTGTCTGCCTACAGTAAGATACCTTGGATAAATAGAACGGCCGCCCGTCTCGACCGTGGAGGTAACGGTCCTCTCCTCCCACTTCATAGCAACGCACTTCGATACACGTAAAAAAAAGCCCAGGCTTGATCGACCCCTCACACCCCTCCCATCCCCAATCATGTCCGAAGCCAAAGACATCCGCACCGTACACTTCTCCTGCGCCTGCCGGCAAGTAACCGGCTCCTTCAAAGCCCACGACCGCGCCTTGCCGTTGCCTTTGACCCTCTGCCACTGCACCACCTGCCGGCATCAGTCGGGCCTACTGTGTAACTCCTACGCTACTCTCCCCCAAGGCGCCGAGTTCCAGGTCAACGGCCCTCTCGAGTTCTATAAAGCGTCCAAGACCGTGTTCCGCTTCTTCTGTGGCAACTGCGGCGCCAATGTCTACGTCGAGGATACGGGCACCGAAGACCGGGATCTCTGCACCGGGGTCCTCGGGGAAGCGGAGGGTGTGGTCCGGTTGAAGAATCACATTTTCGTGGCGGATTCCAAGGACGGCGGACTGAGCGATTGGGTCCCCGACGTCGATGCTTGGGAGGGCTTTTCGACAGGTGGCCGGAAGTTGGACGCGGGGTGGAAAGAGGGCTTCCGGGCACGCGGTGAGAGAGCTGGAGAGCTGCAAGCCTATTGCCATTGCAAGGGTGTGAGGTTCAAGATCACGCGCCCAGACGGATCTTCCGCCGATCTGACTGCACCTCGGGGTGACATTGTCGGACCTCCGGCACCGGAACAAGACAGTTCGAGAGACGATGCGGTTTGGTGGCTTCGCGAAAACGGCACGAAATACCTGGGCGGCACGTGTGCCTGTAATGAATGCCGCCTCGCATCCGGCTTCGACATCCAAGCCTGGGCTTTCGTACCCAAGGCCAACATCCGGCAACCCGGCGGCAAAAGTCTCGACTTCGGCGCCGGCACCCTGAAACGGTATGATAGCTCCGAAGGGGTCCATCGCGAATTCTGCGGCAAATGCGGCGCCACGGTGTTCTGGCATTCCGACAGCAGGCCCGATCTCATTGATGTCAGTGCCGGTCTGCTGGACGCAGAGGAGGGAGCGCGAGCGGAGTCGTGGTTGGGTTGGGAGACGGAGAGGGTTAGTTTTGAGGAGGAGGCGCAAAACAAGGATCTCATTGCCAGATTGAGTGCTGGGCTGAAGCATTGGGGAGAGGAGAAGGCATCCTCGTCGGCAGCAGAAAAGCACGACTTTGGAGATGAAGAGACTGAGTCGGACTCGAAGAAAACGCCAAAGACAGGTAGTTTGGATTGAGGGAATGCAAGATCATCATAGTCAATTGAAAATGCTCACCCTATTGCAAAACGTGTTGCGGTAAGGCACGGAAAGCTCAAGATATGTGGGGTTGTAGGTATAGATAGGGGATGGAAAAGTAAGACTGACACTCAAAACCCCTGCAGGCAGCGGAATGCGTGGAAACACTTGCTTGCAGCAGAACCTATAGACCGAGATTGAATTCAACGCCAACTGCAAGTAAGCTTGTTAGCAAATGACATATCGTAGATGATGTTGATTAACGAATGATGCTTACCATCGATATCCCTCGCCATCTTCACCACCTTCGAAAACTGCACGCTCTTCTCCGCCGCCGACTGCAGATCCTCAATCGAGAAAATCTTCAATCCGCTCTCGTTGATCAATTTCGCCGCCAACTCCATATTCGTTCCTTGCAACCTCGCCACTATCGGCGTCCGTAGATTCATACTTTCCACCACGCTAATCAAGCCTTGAGCAATGGCATCACATCTGACGATTCCGCCAAAGATGTTGACGAAGATGGCTGTAACTTTGGGATCGCTGGTGATGAGGTCGAAAGCTTGCTTAATTGCTTGAGGCGTTGCGCCTCCACCAACGTCGAGGAAGTTGGCTGGGGAGCCGCCGTTCAGCTTGATGATGTCCATTGTGGCCATTGCAAGGCCAGCGCCATTGACTAAATCTTATCAGTAGGGGCGCAAAAGTTGAGGTGGGGACATGTACCTAGGCATCCAATATCTCCATCCAGCTTGATGAAGTTGAGTCCAGACTCAGCGGCCTTCACCTCATCCGCATCCTCTTGCGTCTTATCCCTCCACGAAAAGACTTCTTTCTGCCTAAAATCGGCATTGTCATCAAAGGTCAACTTCGCATCCATAGCCAACACCTGATGATCACTCGTCTCGCTCAGCGGATTGATCTCGATCTGCGTCGCATCCTTCTCCATAAACACCTTGTAAAGCTTCTGGATCGTACTCTTAGCATCTTCAATGCACTGTTCCGAGAATCCCAAATCGGAGGCGATATTGCGGGCAATATCATCCGTGACCCCCTCGTGTATATTGATGTTTGTAGTGATGATTGCGTCTGGAGATTCTTTGGCGACGGTCTCGATATCCATGCCACCTTGAGAGGAGGCGATTATGACAGGGGCTTGCGATTGGCGGTCCATGACAATGGCCAGGTAGAACTCCCGGCGGGCGAATTTCCGTTCGCATATGTAGACGGCGTTGCAGAGGCGGCCTGCAGCGCCGGTTTGCTTGGTCATGAGCTTGTGGCCGATCATTTGGTCGGCGAACATTTTGGCTTCGGTTGGTCTACGAATAGTGGGCAAAGTAGGTCAGAAAGAGCGTACATCTGGTAGGGACGGGAGAGAAAGTGTGTCGCACGAGTAGATGACCCTCACACCACCCTTCAGTCCATTATCGAAGGTGCCCTTTCCCCGCCCACCAGCCAGGACTTGTGCCTTTATGACCATGTCATCTCCGCCTGTAATTGTCTCAGCCAGGCTCCTTATACTTCTTTTTGTAGCTCGCTCATACCAATCTTCTTAGCAATCGACTCTGCCTCCGCCGCCGAGCGGGCAACCTCTCCCTTTGGTACCCCAATGCCATACGTCTTCAGGAGGTTTGCGGAGAGGTATTCATGGATGGAAAGGAATCGTTTCTGCTGCATAGCTGAGCTCCTGGCAGGCGTGTTCTGCTGTTGATTGTTTAGTTGAAGCTTTCATCGCGGAGATGGCTTTGAGGACTGCATACCTTGGTAGCAGCTCTCAAAGCAGCAGCCAAAGGCCTACTGCGAGCGAGCTTGAACATCCTGACAAGCGCCTAGGGAGCAGGGGCTTCTATACAGTCGTGAATTGAGATGGATTTAAAAGCCCTTTTCGAAGTTGGAGGTCAAGATAGCTCCGGGCTTGGCACGACGGCTGCCGCTTTTAAGGTTGTCTGGGGTGCTTGAACCCCCCACCCACGCGGGTGACAGAAAAGCCTGCACACACCAAGAAATCTCTTCACCTTGTCAGCTGGAATAACTCAACGAATGCCCTCTTTATGAATTAGATTTTGCGGAACAATATAATAGTGTTATCGAAATTTTCAATTTACTACGCAAAAATTTTCTGTTAGGGTTCTTCGTTGTGAAAGCATCATCAGATTTCTAATTTCAAGGTGTGCAGGTTAGCCTTTTGCTTACATCTTATGACCTTGGGTTCTATTGCTATACACTGTCGAACTGTGGTCGCTTGAGATACGTGCGACTGGTAGAGTAGAGTATGGCTCTACCTTTTTGACTTCGCCATCGGCTTCTTTATCTCCTCACTGAAAGATATCTCGTAGAAATTGTTTATCATATTCCGTGTACTAAGTTTCGGCGCTGCCATCTAAGTGTCCCTGACTTATCCCGGGAATCGATGAAATGGAGTTGCTCTTCGGCAAAGGCGCTAGTCTATGGCACCGTGGAAGACCAAACCCTGTTGAATACGAAAGTTGAGAAAGTCAAGGCTCAGCACAAAGACCTTGGAGAAGCGGTGGGAGAGAAATTTGGCAAAGTCTCTAGAATCTCGGCAAAGGAGGAGACTCACGAGGTTCGAACCGAGGTTGCTTGAATGCTCGATACTTCTTTCCACTCCGATTGTGGGATTGGTTCATGATTTGGCTGCCGATATGCCTTCACTCCCTCATATTTAATCTTTTCCTTCAACTCACTTACTCGTTTATGCGGTCTAGTCGCTAATTTCGGGTGGTCGAGAGCCGTCTTGACCAGCTGGTTGGTCTCCGTGTTCAATGGTGGGTTTGGAGGTTGCAACGCAAGCCTGCTGGGTTTGAGGCGGATCAGTCGTGGTGGCGCATATGGTGATTCCAGTGTCCTCAGATCTTCGGTCGTAAAGGCCGTGGGTCTCACCGCTAGTACTCTAGGAGTAGAACGAATCGATGGATATCATTGTCTTTGTTATTGCAGGCGAGAGATAGAACCTCTTGAGATGACCTTGTAAAGAGCTTGCATTAGCAATGGTGCCCCGCTGGCGGGAAGGCAATGAGTGAAAAAGCCTACATCTTGACCCTATAGCCGCTCCTTATCTATATCGTACCGAGAGGTTGTGCTGGGCAATCGCTGGAGGCTGTATGGAGCATGGCAACCGAAATAAAGCCCAGCTTCTGCCGTGTACTCGGCTCCTTTGGCACAACAATCAACTGGTGGTCTTTGCCGCAAAGCCCCCCAGGTTGGGGAAAACAAATCGGGCCATCGAAGACGCCTTGAAGATTAGCTTGAGCCTTTTCCAGCCGAGGCGCGCTCGCCACTGAGTCGGGGGCCAAATCAGCCACAAGTGCACACCCGCAAGTATTCCAGACGACGCCAGCTCAACGTAGGTTTATCTTAGGGCATGATGCGCATTTTCCGGGCTGTTCTCTGGCATACGGGATAAAGCCTCATGGGCCGAGGGAGAAAATAGTCCGTAAGGATATTCGAGCTTTGGTTCGGTTGCCGGAAGCGATGTTTCAGACGGGACAGGGACGAGGTCTTTACGTATATGGTTGAGGAAAAGGGGGTCTGCACATCGAGAGCAGAGATAACAAGACCGTTGGAGTGGAACGACAATTCTGAAATCTGGTTACGTGTTGGCGGGAAGCCGGACTGGATTTGGCAGTATGCCAGGGCTTTGCAGAGCAGCAGCGCATGCCTACCCCCATTACTGGCCGTTTCATACGGCCCACGGCGCACACCGGACGGATGTCCACGGAGTCTTCCTGAATTAGGCGTCAGGCTACAACTACCTCTCCCTCCTCGACGCTCCTTGCTCATGACTCGGGATCTAGAAGATCGCTCTTCGGTCGGCCATGCCGGTCTGGGATGCATGACCATCTCACATCCGCCGATTGCCGATTTCAAGGGTCTTGCCGCCGTCCTGTCTGATTATTGGTACGAATTGTACATAGAGATCAAATAGTGCGGCCACTCATTTGGACTACTACCATGGTTGTAAGGATATTATATTGAAATGCACTCTAGTTTGGCTTGATAGCTATAAAACTCCCGAATCCTACCGCAGCGCCGCCTTAACCTTGCTCCCAGTGGGCTGGCTGATGAGATACAGCTAAGTCTGTATGAGACAATGAACAGAATTCGAATCATACTTGGAATTGCCAAGAGGGCAGGGGAATGCCTCGCAGGGACTAGGTGCGTAGTAATACAGTATGTAGGGTTGTTTGCAGTAATAGCCACCGTTCTCGTAGTAGGTATTGGCAAGCGTCGGCCAATCTGTCTGGTATTGGTCCCAATTTGCTGCTTGGAAATCGAGATTGCTCGAGCCAGCATTCACGGAGATATTAGGGTTGTTCTTGCTGGGCATCACGTCATAGATGAGGCATCCGACTTGATTCCAACCTCCTACTCCCGCGTTGCTGGCGCCAGGGTAAAGATTTCCGGGGGCGGGAAGGCTTGAGACTTGGTATCCCTGGCCTGCGCTTCCGGGGACCATGTCAATCGCTTTTGCATTGGGGTCGTACGACGCGATCATGTTCAGGCCTGCCAAGTGGTTAGCTTAAGACGGGTAAGGGACCTTTGATAACTCACAGCCGTACCAACTTCCTCTCAGTACATCCAAGCCGTTAATCGAACCATCACCAACTGGATCCAGGATGTTACTTTTGCCGCTAGAGGCCAGTGAGATGCAGCCAGGCGCGTAGGCGACATTGATAACGAGTTCCACTGTGTTTTTATTAGTCGGACATATCATGGTCACGTTCAATGACCCTGGTCCCATCATCAGATCCGTGGGCATAGTCGGATTCGGGAGTTGATTGTAATTAATGGATTGCGGATTGCCTGGGGTTGAAAAGCTTGTCAGACAACTCTCGAAATCCGAGTTTGCTCCAAATGCGGAGCCGGCTGATGTGCTCGGATATTGGCATTGTGAGTACCAGTAGTTATCAGGTCTACACGTCACCCCTTCCATATAAGGGACCGATGTGCGGGATGACCACGATGCGAGTGAGTTCCATATCTGAAGAGCTTGCTGGTTGAAGGTAAGATCCTGGAAATTGGAATTCTGCGTCGTGTCAACGTAGCAGGAGCAGCCCGGCTGTTCTCAAACGTTATCTCAATGCCCCTTTATTGCGAGGTATCGTACTCACATTTACCGTTGCGCACTTGCCGGTAGTAGTGTCAGCACTGTTACAATCATCGCAAGATGGCTAGTATGCAGTCAGCATGAATTTTCTGCGAGCAAAGAGGATGGCAAGACTTCACCATATTCTGTACGGATGGGCATGTGACACACGGACAGGTATTCAACCAGGGACCGGTGCAGATATTGTCGGCGTTGCCCGCGCACAGAACAGATGCGCAGTCGTAAGGCTGTTCGCTGGGGGGGCAGATCGGCTGAGAGTTGGATTTCCCCTTGGTGACTTGGAGAACGATTTGAGTAATACCGCTCTCTGTTCGAAGCTTACCTTGGGTGTTTGAAGCAAATGGTAGCATGGCGAGACTGAAAGCAATGAACCCGGCCACGAGCCATCCTGTTTGAATTAGACCAGGGAACAGTATGGGGAGGAGTGTGTCGCTCGCGGCCAGGAACAATGCGAACGCTCCTGCCACTCTCAGGTCTTGGAAGATGGGGTCGAAGTCTGGCACCAACTGGCCGGCGATTTCTACAATCTGCGTCCGGAAAGTACTTATAAGGCCATTTGGGTTCATGAGACCATCAGCGTTGTACATAAGCTCATCGGCCAGACACAAAGTCTCTTCGTACACATCAGTATCGTCTCTCTCAATCAACGGTGATGTACCGATGGTGCAAGCGGGTGCCGAGCTTGCCGTGGCGGTCTCGGCACTCTGAAGAGCCGGCATATCTGTGCTTTGAATCTGGAACACGAAATGGTTGGAGGAGTCGGAGGTCAGTAACGCAGTCCCGCTAGACACCCAGTCAGCTGTGTTATCATACACACATTGGAGGAGGATCTGTCTCTCTCGACGTTAAGGTTACATACGCAGAAGAAGCCGAGGCTGTAGGGGACGGGTTGAATGACGTTAGCTCGGTCGTGCTGATGGTTATGGCCTGTTTGTCACCCGGGGTGGTTTCTACTAAGATAACGGATGCGCCGGTCGCCGATGATACGGCTGCCACGCTGGCCAGCACACTTGATGGATAGTGTACCTGGGCTACGGGCATGGGATTCGGTCCAGAATCGAGGTACAACTCTGCGAGTACGGCTGACACCAAAGCTTCGGCAGCAAGTACTACTGCAATTACAGGTAATGCAGGCAGGAAGCGTTTTTGAAGATCAGGCGCTTGTTGATCGAGAATTTCTGCGAGACCTTCGATACATGCCGGATCACTGGGATTGCTCGCGTCGCATACTGCCTTGAACTTTGTCAACAGATCTTGTTGCGTTAATTCACCGAAGACGACGCGAATCCCATCTGGTGGTATTGCTGGAAGCTGATTATAATCGGTTGGATAGATGATATAGCCAGTACCAGTAGGGGTCGCTAGGCCAGTCTATTGCCGGTTAGACGGAGGCGATACCAGGCTTTGCTTGCTTACTGTTGTCTGCGTGAAAACTGAGAGCGGTCCCAGATCCATAGTGATAGTTCCCCCTCCAGCTTCCGCTTTGATCCCGAATTTACCCACACTCGTAGTACTATTTCCGAGGCCATGGGCAGTGGCATTGGCGAAGATATTGGCGCGAACGGTTGAGTTCCCAATGCCTCTTTTCTGCGGCAATGGCGTGGCTTGTGGCAATGCCAAGGCGGGGGAGAATGCCAAGGCATAGCAGAAAAGCACGAGGTAACTCGTGCAACGCATTATGGTGAATGGCAGAAGCAACTTCGAGAACTCTGTAAGGAGAAGTGGTAATCGGTGGGAGAAGAGGATATGGGAGGAGGCGACGGGTGTACCGAGACGAGCAGGAATTGCAGTAATAATGTCTGGGTGCTGAACAGATGGACCCAAAAAGCTTCATGGAAACATATTAATACTGGAAAGAGCGTGAAACAAGGCTCGAGGAGATTGCAAATGAAGTTCGCGATGAATACCAGGCTGTGCCTTCGGAATACGAACATCATTTGAGTTTTCCATCGTGTTCTTCCCCGCGGCCACTCATTTTCACTCGCAAAGCTAGGCAGCATTGTTGTTGCTTCATGTTAGAGGGGAACACGGGAGAAAGAGGCTGTGTCATACTAGGCTCAGAGGGACGCTGCGGGCAAAGGACCGCTCAGCCATAAGTACCTGACGCTGTAGTATTAGCATACCGCCACGAACCTCGGAAGTGTAACAACACGATCTCTACCTTACATTAAAGATACTAAGCTTTATCTATCTGTAGATAATTAAACATAATCCTATATTTAAGATTCTTCAAAAGCGTTGCAGATTGAATATTGATAAATACTTCATCAAGCCTTAGCTGATAATCGATAGGAAGTCAAGACCGAGGATGAGAAATTTAGGGGTCAACCGTATGTACATTAGGCTAAGGTAGATAAGATTAAATATATCCGATATAGGAAATTCGTGCGAGTTTCTTAGCGCCAACAATTGTAACGCTTTCTAGTGCTTTGTTGGATGGAATTACCGCCAATTAAAGTACGGATTAGGTACGAATGAACGAATTAAAGCAACATACTGTTGTAAAGTAACTTTACTGCGCGTGTTTCAAAACAAGCGGCAATTTTACCTCATAAACTCACGCCTTCGCGAAATTGAGGGGTATGGGTCGCGCATAGGCCCCCCCCCCATTGATTGGCCCGAACGTACACCAACCGAGCGAAAAACAATCGTATACTCGGGCCAACCTTGGTACTTTTGTATTTTGCCTCGTGTTGGGCCTCGTGTCGGCATCTACCAGCATTACGGGCGACGGCGTAAAACCTCCTGCGTCAATTTCAGACGTTCAATCCGAGAGTGCGCTTTCAATCAAGTTCATAAAGGAAGCAGGCTGATCTTCACCATGACTTCAATCAAAAGCAAATCTATTTCTTCTCCCTCCACATCCTCCAACCCCTTCTCCTTCTACAGCTTTATCCTCGTGAGCGTCGACGATGTTGCTGTATTGTACACTAAGTCTTTTCTTGGTGCTCCGCCTATCGGAATGCGCCTTGATTATTCATAGGGACTGTGTTTATATTATAGGAAAATTTCCTTACGAACATCCCTTCACCATGTCTGACCTTGTTCTGTTCAAGATCGAGAAAACTACGGCCAGACTTCTTGCTCAGTCCCAGGAAATGGGGCTGCTCTTGAAAGCCACAAATCCTCTACCTGGGAACGCGGGGCTGCGAGAGGCGGCTGGACTCCTTTTTGACCCTTTTGTCAATTTTGCTATCGTTCGCGATTCCACTAAGGCCGTCGCAGCAAGCGTTACAACCTCTCTACACTCAGGAGTATATGACCCTAACGGAACATATATACCTGAAAGTGGCTTGAATAATGGTGACACGGTGAGTTTGCTTCAAGGCTTGCTCTACGGCTCGACTTTGCACTAACTTCGGGCTCAATGAGTCAGATCGTGCGCTGCTCCAGTAAGGGCATACTCCAGATGGAAAAGAAAAATACATACATCGACAACGACTCTTTGGACGTCGTAATGGCTCAGGATCCAGACAACGTTAAAGGTTGTTTCGAGCAGGGGACTTTGAAAACATACGTGACTGTACCGCCCGTTACGCTGAACAGGCCTTCCATTGTTCGTTTATGCCCTGGGTAGGATGCTTCTCCTATGTTCGCCTATACTCTTGTTATCGAAATGCCCTAAAGACGTACTAGATTCGTACAACAAGAACATGACAATTTGAGGTACTCACCAAAAACCCCTGGAGGCACCCTTGTCAGAAAGTGTCGATTACTTTGGAATGACGGTGAAGCGTGGCTGAAATCCTCGAATGCGAAGACAGTCGTCGATCTTGCTGTGGCAGAGGACCCGTATTATGAGTATGAGCGCGCGGTAAGTGCTCCTATCTCACTTTTCGAGTGTCGGCTAATCTGTGAAACGCAGTTGCTACAGACCCGCCCGAGCAACTTGAACAATGGCGGATTATCTCAGACCCGCACTCAGAAAATACTGCAAGCCTTCAAGACCCCAGAGACGGATGGTTGGACGGCTTGGCGCAACAATCTAGGCTCGGGAAATTCGGCAAAGGCGCTTGTCGTCCCTGCCGCGTAGGGCAACCCCACCTAGAAGACAAACCCCGTGTTGACATTTCTGCAGGGTTGCAGCCCTTAGCACCCTGATGGAACAGCAGAGATATTGTCTACAGACACCGAATCCAGGTACGTTTTGTCCATCGCTTCATGGAGGTCCACTAATCGTTACTCTTAGACGGCACGTTTCAGCCATCCCCAGGTACTCAGCAAGGGTGGATTACTTGGGTCTCTGAACCAGATGCAGATTGGGTCTCAGTTGGTAGTAGATGAACCTGAGCGTGAGGCTGTATTGCCAAGTGAGGTCTACAAGAAGGTGGAAGGTGCGGGCTGGAGCGAGAGCAGGCCGAGTGTATTCGCAACTTTAGCCAGCATTGACAGGAGGCGACAATCTCTCCTTTCCCAGGTTAATGTCTCGAGCTTGATACCTAATTGGAAGTTTTTTCCTAGTCTCAGGCGTTGAGTGAGGTCTTGTTGTCCATTGTCGATAGCAGAGCTCTGGACGAATCAAGAGATTAGTTTCTTATCAAGGTGTTGCTATAGTAGAAGTTGGTCACTTTCCCAGCAAGACCGCGTCAGGCGTAGGCTTCCACAAGATGCCTGTAGGGACCTCAGGCAAATTGAAAAGAATGTCCTCCAGAATCCGACGCCAGGGTCAGGAGCGAGACAAGATACAGTAGAGTGTGTGACGAAGGTTCCACCTTGTATCGATGCGAAATTCAAGGTATGCCCGCACTTCAACTCGCCCAACTCAGGTTTGATAACCAAGCATTCTTCATGTCATGGGTTACAGGGTAGTTCTTTTTCTTTCACGAGATCACATGCGTAGGAACGAGAATGGATGCTTTATCCTTGTGATGTTCAATCCGTACAGTCTGTCCATTAATCAGCGCAGCTTCATCGAGCTCGCTGTCCAGTTGCTCTACAGGCGTGCTGGGAACTTGGCTTGGCAAACCATTCCACCTTTCGCCACCAACGGGAGACTCCACCACAAGTGGCCGGGACAAGGGGATCTCCGTGTCCTCTGTCATCTCTACAGTCTGGTCGAGACTGAGACTAAGCATCTTTCCCAGCGGGAACATCCGCAAGTAATGGCCGTTGACTTGAGGTAGATCAGCCAGATGGAACTTGCTTGGCGTCTTGAGCACGAGCTTGGTCTCGTCGCGGAGCTCTGGCGTATGTTCAAGCCTGCCAAGCTTCTCGGAGCCCACAAACAGTCCTCGCTCTCCCTTGCCAAGTTCTCCTTTGGACCTTTGTCCCGGCGCTCATCCCCCAGCTCGAGACCGGGGCTGCAACCTTCATTTCCGTCTCATTGGGGTGGTCGGAGGCATACACGCTTGATACTAGTACGATTCCCCGAACGCCTGAGGAGATCTGAGGAACTCTTCTCTCGAAGACCTGCCCATATCATATTGGGGCATACTTGACTTCGGATCGTAAAGACGCAGGAAGGGGAGAATGAGAGAAGAATAATCGGAAAAAGAGAAGGCGATGACGGCGAGATTTCGAGTCTATGTGATTGCGGGGAAGACAGAAGTCAGAGATAAAGGGAAATCGTAATAGTCAAGAATCTTTCGAGGCGCTGAAGCTGAATGCGGTCGTTGAATGTAGATTACAAAACAAATCTGAAGTCTGAAAGGGTGTCGCGCCCTAGTGGTGAGCTAATCTTACCCAGCATCACCTTCGTTAAGGCGGCGTGTAAGATTAGATCTCGTGTCTTCTTCTTGGCAGGATCTGCCGAGACCGCTGCATCTTCCCTCCCCCCCCCACCTCCCCCACGATACCAAACATCTCCAGCGCCTCAATGGCTCCCATCTCCCCCCCCGAAAGCAACATAATCTACAACCGCGTCAACGTCACCGTCGCCCAAAAAATCCGATCCATCGCATCATGGAACCCCCCCCGCGCGGCAAACGGGTCCCTCAACGCGACAAACCCAGGAGAGGAAACGAAGAGCGACGAGCCGGAGAGTGGCACCGCCCTGCCCGAACTCACGGGTTTCGGCGCCACGATGCGGGAGGATGGGGTGGTGGTGGAGAGGGGGGAGATGTCCGGGAACGATAGGCTGCGGAAACAGTTGCTCGGGAAGGATCATGTCAAGAAGCTGGCACGGGGCAAGAGGGCGCGTGGGGCGGGTGCCGTGGGCGTGGCAAACCAGCGACGTCCTGCTGCGCCAGCGAGGCGCGAAGAGCATGATTGGGACAGTGGGGACGAAGGGGGGCGCTCGTCGTTGGGGAAGTCGAAGCTCGGTGCAAGGAAGCATCGTCTCAAGGAGGAGGAGGGGGAGGAGGAGCAGGAATCTGGTCGTGTCGACGATGAGACGGAGGAGCTGGCGGCGCACGGGTCGAATGTGAGGGCTAAAGAGGTGCCGAAGAGAGGGAGTAATTACCTAGATGAGGTGCTGGCGGATCGATCGCTGAGGAGGCGGAAGAAGAGTCGGAAGAAAGATAGGGCTATGGAGAACTAGGATGCTGACGCCAGCTGGAGCTTGGGAATAGAAGGAAAGCTCATGCTTCAGCGTCTTAGCTCGAGCTGTTCTTCTTGAGGACCTTGCTACCGTCAATAAGGGCAACGACGGGCGACTCGACTACAAGTCACAGACAATGGCTCGATCATGTCATATTCTAGATTTCCAACGCTGCGTAAGTACGTCCTCGTCAAGCCTCACCACCAAATCTGCTCTAAACAATGGTAGATATCCTCATCTTCACATATAAGCCTTCATCCCCTAACGTATTATGGATATCCATCATCCAGAATCGAATCCTACCCATGTTCATCCAGAACCTCCAGCCGTCATAAAAAGCTCAACCACATAACATATATACAGAAACCAACAACTACTGCATCCTCTTCCTCTTCCGATCATCCAATCCCATTCCCTCATCCTCGTCCCTCTCCGCGGTTTCTGCTGGGTTTAGTAGACTATGCACGTTGCTCGCCATACTGCTTCTTCTCGTCTGGGGTGCCGAGTCCAATTGATGTCTGGGCTGGAACTTCGACCCACCGAATGGATTTTGGTTCGATGCGAAAGGGTTGGGATTGGAGGCGAATGGGTTAGAGTTCGACCAATGACTTTCCATGCTGACTGTCGAGTTGGTCGTATCACTGCTTGTCAATGGTGGTGTGGTTTGATGCGAGCTGAAGGATTTCCGAGGTGCACCCAGCTCATAGGATGCGAGCGTATCTCGTATATGTTGGTCGCTGGTCATCGGTACTTGCGTGGGCGATGAAGGCCAATGTGTGGATGATTGGCCTGATGCTAAAGGGGAATCGGTGCCATGACCAGGCCACCCAGGTACCCTAATATCTGCGGAGGTGTGCCGACGTCCCATATTAGGACCTGGAGGTTCCGAGACCATGGAGAGAGGATGCTGAGAGGATGGTTGATGTATCTGTGTTTGAGGCTGCAACGGTCGGACGTAAGTGGGCAACGCGCCTGTGGTTCCGATCGAACCGTATCGCCGTTGTGGGACAGGCACAGGCACAGGCAAGGGATGTGGAGGAGGAGCTTGGGGCTGGTAGGGTTTGAACGCATGTGGGCGAGGAGGAACTGCGTGTAGTGAGGGGCGTCGCTCATCTGAGGCGACTTGGCGTGGTGACAAGGGCTCCGCGTTGAGAGCCATGTTTGAGAAGTAGGGCTGTCTGCCCGAGAGTAATGACTCGTGTGGGTCTTCGTAGCTGCGTACCATGTCAAGTTGCCTCAGGATGTCTCTTTCCATGATAGTTGCTGAGACAGATCAGTATGAGGAGTGAGCTTGAAGACCCATTGAGACCTACCGTCACGCCGGACAGGATTGTCTGTATCTGGGATCATAGATGTAATGAGATGACACAGGTCAAGGCTCCACTGCGAAGGTTCAGTATAGTCAATTCCTTCCTGTTATGACCTACTTACCTGATGGCACTTCACCAGGCTTTCATTCAAGACGTGACATTTGGCGCTAAGAGCGGTATTGCTCTCCTCGGTTCGCGAGAGCCTCGCATGCAAATCGAATATGCTATGTTCAAGACCTTGCAATCGAAGCTCCGCCGGGTCCACGACGGGCTCAGCAGGCGTCCCAGGCTGAGAAACGCTTGCCTTGTGGGGCGACGAGAAGGAATCTCGATGGATCAAGGCGTGTCTCGATGCTCGCCTCTTTATCTCCCGTAGACCTGCGAGATCCCCTCTTTTGAAGTTCCCATTGCCATGCTTGAACTCCCACAGCGTAGATTCGGGTGATCCTGTGTGAAATACGTCGCTCACTGCGCGCAACCTATCAGCAATGACACTGCCATTGATTCATTGTCTTTGAAGACCTACCCTTGTGAAAGCCGTACATATTGAGCTGCCGGACAAATGATGAGACGTTGGTATGCTTGAAGTATTGTCTCAAGCTTGTCAGCCTTTGATGTACCGTTTTGTGGCAGTTCGATACTCACGAAAGAACTTTTGAGAAGTCGGCAGAGGGTGACATGACAAAGCTCTCGTTATTAGGCGCCCAAGATATCAAGTTCGCTATGGTTGGGTCCTCCAGCATACTATGTCCGCGTCAGCAGGTAGACCGTCGGTAAAGGCTTAGGTTATGTACCTGTATAATTTATGTATGAAAGCAGTCTGGACCACTTTCGGCTGTTGAGACGATGTTGCTGCGGCAGCACTCATTCCATTGCCAGTCGTTCCATTCTGCATGTGCGTAGCCTCCCCGTGATTGCCGTTGCTCAAGGGTCCCGCAGTATCCATTTCAGGGCTGCTGTGCCCAGGCGGCCCCATTACGGCAGATGCAGTGGGCGTCATGTCCATTGGGTCTTCATGGGCAGGCTCCACCGGCTTTATAGAAGATGGTAGTATAAGTGCGTTTCTGTGGCCACCGTTCTGCTGCGGATCGCTGGGAAAGGGACTCCGGCCCATCACATCCGCTGCCTGCAGCGACGATTGGATGTGATTTCCTGTAAAAGAGAGGTATTAAGATTATATACTATCCTTGCTCCTTCGCAATTCATCCGGCCTGGAGGAGTCCTTTTGGCGTGTGACATGAGACTGACGACGGTATGGAAGAAGTGTAGCTAGATATGTTGGAAACCCTCAAAACTGGTATTTCATCGATCCTTGGTTGTAGTGGGAAAGTATTAGACAGGTTTGCTACCCAGCGGCAGTGGGGCAGCTTGTAAGATTGGAGGAGGGGAGATGTTTCGAGCGATGAGACCTAAAACGCGGTTTTGCTGGGGAGGTTTGCTGAAAAGAAAGCGCGTCGAAGCCTAGGCGCCGAACGTGTCTAAGGATGATGGTTGTCAGTCAAGATGTTGCAGCAGGAGTGCAACTGGCTATCATCGGATGGGAGTAGTTCTCCGTACCTGGGCTCCGGCTTCGGAAGGTCGCAGAAACCAAGGCGCCTGTCTCGAGATGCAGGCTAGATCACCAGAGTCGCAATTGCTGATTCGGTCCAAGATAGATTTTTACCGAGACGGCGAACGAGTGATATGTTCCAAAATCCGACAATTCGGCTTACTCGTCCAAAGTTTAGGGGATGGTTCGCTCGCCGAGAAGGGGGGTTGCCAGTTAGAGACAGCAGGTGCGAAATACAGGTCTCAAGTGGCTGTATATGGTAGATGGAGGAGTCGTTGAAGGGACAGATAAGCAATTGAAAGATAATGAGAGGAGCTGGCCGGCGCGGCAGCCTTCAGGATGCAACAACGGGGGCATCTATCTTCGAAGGGAAGCTGGAAAGCTGGAGAGATGCCGCCAAGGCATGCTAGCGCCCCCCAACCGAAGCTCAAAAACGTGGTTGACAGGGATGCTGGAAGTGCACGGATGTTTTAAGGTTCTTGGGACCTTTATGATCCTCATCCCACTGCGCAGTGTTTCCATTATCTACAAAATTCTGCCCATAGCTTCCATGTCTATCTCATTCATATCCTAGAATCAAAAGGGCTGTCTCGGCAACGAAGGTTGCTGTTTTTACCGTCGGTACTGGTACCAGCAACTCTATAGGTTACATGCAGTCATCATATTCTGACTATTCTGACATGGCCATCATATCTTGCTGTGACCACATGTCTTGCATTGTGAAACAAGTCCCCTGACCCAGACATCCTTGATGAAACCTTTCGAAATCGTCTTGTTCAGCGTCTCCCCTCACGAATCCTTTCAACCTCATCCCTTCTACAAGATGCCTCAGGGAGTCTCGGCAGGGCCCGTCACCCCAAGTTTGCATTCAAATATGAGCTTCAAAGTTCCGATATGGAATTATGAGTGCTTACTATCTACCGGAGAGTGAAAAGGGGTTTTTGAGGCCCCAAGCTTTGATGTTGCAAATAACGACGGCCGTTTGGCCAGAAGGTAAGCCGCAAAGAGTCTTACAGCTCAGTGTTGACTGCCCGCTTGAAGGCTTCACCTTCGGAGAGGTCCATACTGCAAGCGTCGAGCCCTTGGTAAGATGTCTTCTTTGAAAGCGCGTGAACCATGTGCTAGTCCATCAGCCACGCGGCCATTCACATTTCAATCTGTGCTCCTAAGAGGTAGCATGCTTTCCAATCTTGTAGCGATGACAGATTTGCTTGCAATTGGTAAGTCTGATTCTTTATCAATATTAGAACTTTTGGTAAAATTGCACGTGTTGGCCGTGCGATGTTCCAGAACCGCAGCAAACAAGACTGCTTTCGCGTCCCTCAGCACCCCTCTCGTTCACGACTCAGCGCCTTCAAGTACACCATCGAGGCAGCAACGCCTACGCTCTTGGTCCAGGAAGGCCTCGCGAGCGTTTCGGGCGCCAACATCAAAGACTCAAACCCAGTTGCTATCAACTACGACGAGATGGCCACAAGACATTGGCGCAGATGCTTCTTAATGAAGGTACAAAACATTCCTCCAGTGAACTATTTGGCTCTCCTGATATCCACTTAGTACTGTAGTCCGGGATGCTAAAAGGCTCACTGGGCTCTGCACCGCCTGAATTGCGCTTAGGATTGAGAAACCCTGGCCAGCAGCCTCGGTCGGTTCGGGAGAAGCGCCATCCAAACTTCATCATCAGCAATTGACATCAAGGAACAATGTGTTCAGCGGGTTGGATTCTGTTTGGAGGGCCTTTTCAGCATTGAAAAGTCCAGGAATTTCGCTAAAGAAGTGGGCGAAATGTGTCCGGACCTCTGAGGCAACTCGATCAAAGAGACCGTGGTCACTATACTATATCAATAGCCAGAAACAGCTCCTCCAGCTTACTAGATTTATTCGCGAGAGACCGGGACTGCTTGCAATATACTTCCAACATTCATCATGTCGTACAGTTTGCTACTAGCCTCTTGAGATGTGAGGCAGGTTTTACAGGCAACGGCCAACAAATAAGATGCAACACACGAAATTGGACTCTTCAATTCGCGAGCGGCACCGATGTCGTTCATTTTGACTGTGATCATCAGTTTGCTTGATATTCTGTTCTCACCACCTTTGAGAGCGTCGACGCACTCATCCTGGTGAATAAGCAAATTGGCTCCAAGTCCCTTCATCGCAATGATGGTTTCAGGTTGGATGTCATCTTCAGACCCGGCACTGATTGAAGCGATTCTTGCAGCACCAACGAGGAGAATCGACTGACACTTCTGCAGAGACAATTTCACGTACTAGGAAGTCATTCTTTCCTCACAACAGCTGAGCAATTTAAGCAAAGTGTTGGCACTACCTGCCATCTCGAAAATTAGCAAAGGCGGATCTGTACGAGGCAGATGCAGGCGACCTTTACTCGACGCCCCAAGTACTCGTTGATCTACAGATTGCGGGCGATCTTTTTGTCTTGGCGAATAGGTCAATAAGCGCTGCCGCTAAAAACCGGCTCCGCGTTCCGAGCTTGTGCTCAGCGGGTTTAGCGCCACGTCGCCTTTGTGCCCACCTTCAGACTTTTACTCACAGTCTGCAAGTTTGTAATTGTAATTGAGCGGGACGAGCTTTACTGTGCGACTTGATTGTGGTACCGCAATCTCGAGATGTGCTTGAGCTGTAGAAAAGCTGAAACAAACTTTAGCCAATGTAGAGAATCCTGCAGACGTCTCAACTTCATTTGACCGATGGTGACTTGACCCCCCCGGGCAGTCACTGCCTCAATACCTGCTACCCGGCATGTGCACTGTCTTGAGGGTATACTCTCCGCATTCAACATACTTCGAGGGTACCTCCTGTCGCCATCGGTCAATCACAAAGCGATTGATCTGGTGATCTTGATTACCCCCCTCAAGCTTTCAGAAACGTGGCATTCTCGGATCTTGGCTTCCTTCGGATTTACCACACTCCTTGGTCTCAAGTCACATTACATTGATCGGCCGTGGACAAATGCAACGAGGTCGAGACGAGCACTCGCCAACGAAAAGTCCACTCCTCGAAATCGGAATTCGGCAACCTAAGGATCTGTATCCTTCAACTGTTACCTTTTTTTGCCGAGCTGCCAGCCGCCGGCCGCCGGTATGGTTTACTGCGGACCACCCTCAAAAGGATGTCAGACTTGCCGAGAGAAGAAGGTCCGGTGTGACCAGCGTCCTGGCGGATGTATCAGATGCGCAAAAGCCAGGCGCGAGTGTCCAGGCTATCGAAACCAGTCAGACTTGATGTTCCGGAACGAGAGTACAGAAGTTGTTAGGAAGGCCAAGGCAAAGGCTGCCTCCAAGAGTAGATCGGCTTCCCCGGGCTTCAAATCTTCCACACCACCACCACCACCACAATCACCATTTCCGGAGCACGACAGAGAGAGCTCCCTCATCCTCGGACGGCGGAATGATAGTCCAAATCCAACACCCTCGAACTCATATTACTCGATGGCCCCCACAATCGACGAAAAGGCTACTGGCTTCTTCGTCACTAATTATATCATCAACATGGATAGGCGTCCAGGCAATTCTGCAGGCTACAGAATGGACGATAATCTTTCGAATTGCATGAAAGCTGTGGGACTCGCTGCGCTGGCAAGCGCCGCTCATGCTCCTGAACTCGTACAAGAGGTGCGTTGATTCTGAGTGACTCCTTCAGATTCGGTCCTTTAGTCTAAGGTTCCACATATCTGAGACGGGAAGAAGGCTTCCAACCCCCGTCGTGCTCAGTTGGACGTATCTTAATACTCACCTTGCATTACTCATAGCTTTTATGCTTCTTTCCGATCGTTGTACTTCCTAAATCTGTCTCATTTATTCCATTCCTGCCTCGAAAAGGCTTCTTCCATCTTGTTGCGCCCTTAGGTGTTGTTTTAAAGGAGAGGCTTATGCTGACTCCAATATTGTCAAAAGGCACATAGGCGGTACCTGTCTGCCATTAAACTTACCAATGCCGCTTTGGGATCTCCTGTTGATGTCAAGAAAGATAGTACCCTACTAGCCATCATGTTGCTGAGCGTTTTCGAAACCGTGACCAGTGGTCGCCAACGCTCACTGAGCGCTTGGACAAATCATATCAATGGCGCCGCCGCCGTCATCAAAGTACGAGGACCGGAGCAACTGGCTAGTATAGGAGGAGTTCGTATGTTCATGCAAGTGACGGCCAGTCTCACGGTCAGCTGCCTGGAAGTAGGAATGGCATTGCCAGAACATATCCTGGCGTTGAATGCCCAAATTACCAGGCATGCTGATCTTAGCGACCCAGCATGGCGCTATTACGAGACCATGATGATGCTCACTAATTTCCGAGGGCATGTGAGGTGTGGACTCATCTCTAACCCACAAGAGATACTCGCAAGGGCGCTCGAAATCGACAAGGCTGCTCTTGCGATCTGTGCCAATGCCTCATGTGTCTATGAGTATGAGACAGTTTACACGAGTGCTGATCCTGGTGTCATCTTCGCCGGTTACTACCATATGTATCATGATTACATGTCGGCTTCGGTATGGAATGGAATGCGGGCCATCAGATTGATGTTGCAAGAAATCATACGAGACACACTCTTGAAGCTCCATTCCTCTAGGCCACCATTTTCCACCAACGAGCAGTATAGAGCACAATATCAGGCATCGACCAGTACCTTGTACCAAGTGCAATCCGACATCATCGCCAGTGTGCCTCAGCATTTGGGCTACTCGCCCACGAAGTCAACATCTGGCGGGGTCTCAGGCCACAGTTTCCCCTGGTCACCTTTCAATAGTCGCGTAGTCACTCCCCTCCATTCGTTGAAGTCAAACTCAGCTGACCCTCCGATGATCCGTTCTCTCGGGGGTTACGGCCTGCCATGGGCAATCTATCTCGCGGGCTCCGTCGACATCGCCACCGAGCCTGTCCAAAAGTGGGCTATTGGGACTCTCCAGGGGATTGGTCGATCGATGGGGATACAGCAAGCTATTGTTCTTGCAGATAAATTGAATAAGAAGAATACTGGAGTCTGAACACCGTACTTGCATTCGGCAGCATGGTCGCATTCATAGGGTCCTTCGGCGGGCAGTTTATCATGTGTGTCATGCGCCAAATTTCTGTCTTTTTGCAGATCCAACATATTACCATCTTGGTAATAGCGAGAGTCCCCATAATGGCCGCGGGATACCCCTCTGGCGCTCACTTCTTGTGCCTGGAGGGGCTAGTTGTCAAAACAGTGGGCAATTGATCGTTGAACACTGCCTACAACACCTCAATATTAAGAGCACCTGCAAACAAAAATTTTAATGTCTAAAGTTGTTCGAATCAACGGAATTGGAAGATTGTCCTGCGAATGCTGTGCCTTGAGTCTCATCATTGGTCAGATAGGAAGGCGAAAAGACTTTCGCCAACTGCCATGGATTTTGGCATTCGACGTGAATGGTTTACTCCATGGAGTGTGCCAAGAATGCCAAGCATTGATCGGCACTGCAATAGCCCAGTTGGGAATGCTGTGCGGACCAATCAAGAAGATGTTGATTAGTCAGCAGCTGTAGCCAATCTCAGTGAATGGTTCAGTATCTATCTCCTCAGCTCCTGTCAACAGGCTGTGCAGCGAGGACTGAAACATGCATGAACGCGTAAGCGCCCCCATTTCACATGTCAGACACAATGTCAAGTCCGTGTTGATGGACAGATGGATACCTATAAAGCATGCTGTCCTCATCTCTTTCCTCTATTATGATATTATCCCTTAGCACCTAGAAACTTCTTCAACACATCAGCTCTTGTTATGATGGTTGATCATTGTATTCAAGCGTTGCATTTGCACTGAACGCCCCAACTGACCCCAAAATCTCTTCACACGCCATCTTCCTTCTCCAACGCAACTGCTAGCGATGGGGAAGATTGTTAAACTTATCGGCTCCGGCGTGGGGCTTGCCGCGGAAGCCATCGCTGCTCGAAAACAGCTACAGAGGTCCCCATCCAGTCAAGGAAACGGCCAATTATCCAGTACACCGCGCAACATACCCATCGAAGGGCCACCTGGCTATAATCAGGCAGTCTTTGAGGTATCTGACGAAAAAGCGAATGCCCTCATCGCCAGCGGCCAAGCAGTTCCTGTGGATGATCACAGGGATAGGAGCATCGCCGACGGACAGGCTGAGGATGACGATGATAGTTCAGATGAAGACGACGAACGAGACTGGGCACTTGATGAAGCTGCTGGCGCGGACGAGCCTCCAGTCGCGTCACTAAGTGGCCAAGAACCAAAGAAGAAGTATGCTCTTGACGCAACAGCTACCATCGAATCTCTTGGAGCGATCGTCTTATCCAAATTCCCCCCTCCACCACGAAGCACCCCTCAATTGCGATGTCCAGTTATCATTCCCCAAAGAAGGCCCGGAGCTAGTGGTCGAGGCTTCATTCGAGCCTACGCTCCTGATCTCGCCGAATTCGGCATTCCCCAGGAAGGGTTCCTTTCATTTTTGAAGGTCCAGCAAGAAGCGTCAAAAGCGTCCCCACTTTTGAACGTCGTCTACGTTGGAGCTGGCATAATTGGCTGTGTACCACATGGAGCAGCCATGATCACTTCAGTGGTGGTCTCAATAGCTGTCGGCGCATGTATTAAACATCAGGAGTCACAAAGGACAAACAGTTTCCTGGATGACATGAACGAGAGAATATACAAGCCGCGAGGTCTCTATGCGATGATCATGAAGTACAACCCGAACGCGAACACGACCCTGGATGTGCAACAGATGGATGCCTCTAGCCTAATCGTAAACCGCGGCGCTCACGAGAATGATTTCTTCAGAAAAACGGCCTCAGGTGAGACTCAAGGGGAGCTCGAGATGCCGGAGGCTGCACCACTGGTGTTTCCCGCACTGGATGATGTCGCCCAGTCAGGTGATATTGAGAAGAGGAACGCATTCATGAGAAGCACGAAATTTGTCTCCAACTACTATGACAAGCGAACGCAATTGGAATATGTAAGTCATCGTCTCTTCGTTCTGCGGTCGACGGTCACTTTAGACAAACACTCCTCTTTCATGGGCTAACTTACAGCAGGCAACTCAAAATCCAAACTCAAGCCTAGCAGTCCCAGCAGACCAACGACCGAATTTCGCAACTAGAGTCGCCGACCCTAGCCATCCTGCCTTCCAAGGCTCCTGGCTCACGCTGTTCTCCGGAGGCAAGATCAAGCCATCCACCAAAGGCGAGAAAAACGGTGAGCCATCCGGACGACGCGGAAAGCGAGGGAAGAAGGGCAAAGGACGAAAAAAGGGAAGGAAGATGAAGAGCGTATGTCTCTTCGTAGTCTCTCACATTTATCACAGTCTTGCTGATGTATATTTTCAGAATCTGCTCTACTTGATAATCGTCAACTTGCCGTCAGACCAAGAGCTTGCGGCTGCGAAGCAGCAGCTGGAGATGACGCGGCGATAAGATTGACCTGCCACAGAAAACTATGGCGGAGTTCAGGTGGCAGACAGTAGCTTGACGAACGGTACGCTCTACGCATTCGGTTGGGCTTCAGCAGGCGTGAAAAGGGTATGGAAGGTTCTAATGACGAGCAAGCATAGCAATCATGACAGGTCTTCATTAAGCGTGGACAGGGTGGTAAGAGCTTCACCGACAAGAACGCATAATAGATTTTGACAGTTTGGGTCCTGCTTCTGGGTTCACTTTGTTCTCTTGTGGGGATGATGTTGATTGCATCGTCTGGAGTCTTATTATCTAGAGTCTGGGTCGGGCTGAACTGCCCAGTCACGAATATAACCTTGTCTCAAAGCGTCTCAAAGGAACGCAAAGAAACGTCTGTTATGAATGACGAGATACACATCACCATAGAAAACGACAAGCTCTCCCACCGCTGCGAATGCAAGCATCCTTGTCCTCGTGATCAGCACTATTCACACCCCCTCAACCACCACCACCACCTCCCTCCCTCCCCAACATCCCTCTCACAACCACAACCATCACCACCATCACCCCACCCACCCACCCCTCCCAACCAACCCCTCCCTAAACGCCTCCCTCTCCATCCCCATCCGGCTCCCCGACCACCCCAACTCCTCCCCCCGGCGCCGAAACCTCGCTTCCTCGACCGCCATCTCGATCGCCTGCACCGTCCTTTCGTGCTCCGGTTGCTTGCAGGCGCTGTGACGTTGCATTGTCTGTGGGGTGGTCGCGGGTACGGGTCCGGAAGCACGGGGGGCGGGGTGGGTGTGGGTGCGGAGTTGGGAGGTGGGGTCGAGGAGAAGGTGGTGCATTGTTGTGAGCAGGGTGGCGGTGGCGGCGGTGAGGGTGGTGAGGAGAAATGCAGCGATCATTTTTGGGGGGGGGGAGTTGAGAGGGGATGGGGAAAGGAGGGTGGGTGCAGTTGGTTTTGGGATGAGTGGTTTGGGGATCTTGTCGGTGGGTTCTTTGTGCGGGAGGATGAATGCATTGTTGCGGGGGGGTCTTGTTGCTTGGTTCTGGATGAAAGAGAAAGTTGTGCTGGAACAAAGACTCGTTTTTTTTTCTGGAAGGAATTAACAGAGACATTGTCTTAAATCAGATAAGTAGATTCTGTCCAGCTGGTCGGAATAGGCAATCGCAGTCGTTGCAGATGTTGCAAGAAGAAAAGTCTCACTTCGGCCTTTGACACTATTCAATGACCGCCAGTCCAGCCGGCCACACGTCCAAGCTCAATAGTCTCGCAAAGTGTTACAGAAACCAAGCCTACCGCACTAGTGCATGGACACGCTTCTGCCTGAGCATCCTAGGATTATCGACTGAGAAACTGCTAGAGTAATCGGCAGTCAAGTATAACGGCTGCTTCAAGTAACGCGCCAGGTCTCTCCGCGTTCGTGCCCATGGTTCTGAAGGGAGTTGTGTCGGTCGCTGGGGCCCGAGATAGCCAGCTGATCTTTCGGACATTAGTTGCAATGCGAGGCAGAAAGCTAACGCATGCATGCAGTCTGTGGCCTTCACTTCAGTGGGTTTGAAGGTGTCGGTAAAGGTCAACTTATATTCTGTGGCATTTGTTTTGGTGGGTTTGAAGAAGTCGATCAAGGTCAACATATTGGGCAGATTGAGAAAGGGAACTGAGAAGTTGAGTTTACTGATGACAGATTTGACTCCTGCTCTGAGAGGACCCTGCGGTGATGCGCCATGAGCTGCGGCTCTCAGGACACCAGTTGTTCGGGCTCGAGGCTCAAAGTGTGGTCTAAGGCTGCTTTGGAGTCTGCCAGTGCATAGTGCGCCCACGTTGATGGTGGGTGTTCCAAGGATAATGGGAGATGATGCCGCCATTTTGGACCCGTGTTCTCATTGTGCTGGTCTATGATGGCTTTGTAGATTACACGATCATTGCAAGCTGCACGGAGGGATTTGATGACCTTTGACAATGCCAATACAGTATCGCAGGCTCCGACCGAAGCCATAGGCGGAGGATCTCAACGGGCAGCTTATCGAGCCTGGAAGGTCGTGATATCATGATTAATCTGCTTTGACGGTTCGTATTGTTCAGGGCCTTAGCTCTAGAGGAGTCTAATTAGAAATGGCACAAGGTCGGCTCAACTCCTCATCAAACAGCTCACAGAGGGACGGTGCGAGCGTGCCAAGACCAGCATCAGGACTGAGGTACTTTATTCTCGAGTTGTCCGTGTTGTTGGGGGTATTTAGTTCGGATTAGGTTCGATTCCTAATGGCGCTGGTACAATGGTGTTGCGTGCTTTTTATTTTCTGTCCGTACAGCCTCATTGTGCCAAGCCACTAGTGTTCAAACACTCATCACGTGATGCTGTGGCGCTGTTCACCGGCAGCCGCACCAATCAAAGTGTGGAAAGCGAAAGATCAACGACTGGAGCCTGCTGGAGTCGTATACTCCATGGCCATCTAATTCGGACCAATTGAAGCTTCTGCGAGAATGGTGCTACAGACGTCAGCGCATCGTGCCTACTTTGTGGGCTACCATTGAACTCGCTGCTACTCCTTCGGGACATGCGATCACTTGCATTCCTTCCGAATAAAGGCATACCTGCCACAGGAACACCGCATCTTTTGGAATCCCCCCTCCTGGTCAGCCCTATGTCCTGTGTACTAATGGTATGTTACTTCAACATGCCGGCTTTAATGCTCGCTGTCTGTGCTCACGAAGCCTCGATAGGACCGGAAGAGGATGCGGATGACAAGATCTTGTAGGTGATTAGAACCTCGACTAGGATCTTTGTACTGTCTCAATTTGCCTTTTTGCATTCACTCTATGTACTTGCCAAAACGAAATCTAACGTCGGATCTGACCAAGGGAGCGATTACCTGCTTTGCCAGCTTTCAGCTGACAAGAAGCTTTCGACTATGGGAAGCCTTCCAGCTGAAATACTTGAGCCCATTCTTGAAGAGGTAA
Source organism: Letharia columbiana (assembly GCF_014066305.1). Lineage (NCBI taxonomy): Eukaryota > Fungi > Ascomycota > Lecanoromycetes > Lecanorales > Parmeliaceae > Letharia > Letharia columbiana. The sequence continues at coordinate 74,094 of NW_023501096.1, read as the reverse complement.
GCCTGGTAGTGTGAGTTCCTGAGCTATAGTAATTTTCCAAGATCCATTTGAATTCTATCTCCGGCGTCCGAGCTCTGGCCTGTGCATCTCGGACTTGCCGTGCCCTGGCTAGCCCCTACTTGTTTAAACCACTCAAGTGTGAGTTCATAGAGCTTGTACGAGGTGATGACTTAGGGGGCCTAGCCGTTGTCACCTTGAGTACAGCAGACAATTTCAAAACTCTCAAATGTCAAAGTGGACTGCGGGGACAAGATAGACTGCGGACATTCACTCAAGTCCTGAGTGTAGAACATACCTACGAATGTTTCGAATACCTGCCTGATAGATCCTTATATCATTTCAACCTCTCAGCGCCCGCCCTCGACTTCTTGAGTCGCACCCTTCCTTTGCTATCGAGACTGGTCATCGACCTCGGCGATTTCATCGGTTACAGCCCTAGCTGGGATCAAGCGTATAAGAAAGCTACGAAAAAAAATGCACGGTATTCACATGCACCATTATCATGCGTAGACGGGCTGAACATCGTCTGCGCCATCGCTCGCTTCCAAAACCTCCGCCACCTCACTCTTCACTACAGGCTCCAACAAGACCAAATCGCCCTCATGCATCCAACGCCCGGATGCGAAGCCGTGCGCGAGCTATTTGAGTCGATCCAGAGACGGAAGCGAGGTCAAGCCATTGTCCGGTTAGACGTGATCTTCTACACTGACTCGATCAACGTTTTCGGGTGCGTTGACCGCTCATGGCAAATCGATCCACCTACAGTATCGAACACGATTACGATAGTATGCAATAACAATACCTCTTCCCAAGGTGACAAGCAATCTCAGTGCAGCTGCACTTGCGACAATACAGACTATGGGAAGGTGATCGAGCGCCGGAAGAGGACTGAGAGGCTCTATGGGAGACAGGCATGGACATATCGTCTCGGAAGTGTTCAATGGAAGCTTTTGCAAGGCAGATATAGAACCTTGCCGTGGAGTATCGTGATGCAATCACTTATGTGGTTGGCGCTTTTACCGTCGAATATCGTCTTTGAGGAGGGCAAGCGCGTGCGGTATGAACCATCTCTGGCAGATGTGGAGGTGAGCTGCCGTCAGGATTACTCGGATCGACGAACCCGCTTCAGAGAGAGATTGTTCGAGAGGATATTACCATATTAGGTCATATAGTGAGATTGCTTTTCACAGCAAAGTCAAATGCGGCGTTTGCACTGCTTGATAGGACTATTCATGGTTTCTACCATGCAAACATCTAATCGTCATGAAGCTTCTCGAGCCTACAAACGGGGCATCTCTCCCTCACCAATTCAAAAACCACGAGATTCAGGCCTGCGAATCATTTGGATGTCGCCATTCTTCCCTGACCGACCCAAAGGTGACGAGAAGAGTAATACTTCTAGTGATCTCAAGAGCTTCGAAAACGTTCAAACTGTGGAGAGGTAAATATTGGAATTGCCTTGGTACTTATTTTATATCATGGACCTTCACTTTCATTCCAGGAACTTCAGCTTTTTCTTCAATGCCGGGAACACTCCAACTTCGGTGGTGGTAAACCTATTGTCCGATTGGATATGTGGCCCTCCTCTCAGAGGTGACTGGTTTGACTCAAATCTTTTGGGCTTTACTTTTTTTTTCTGTCCTTTTGTTCTTGCTTTCTGCTTTCTGCTTTCTGCTTTCTGCTTTCTGCTTTCTGCTTTCTGCTTTCTGCTTTCTGCTTTCTTGGTCAGGCCGTTCCAACCCTTTCAGGCCGTCTATTGAGATCTCGGGTGACTACATTTCAGATTGGCTGCACCAGATAGACGAAAGTAGACTCAGGCGGCTAACCGCTAGCGTGATCTTAATCCCCGAATAAATGGTCTTCGGCCTTTAATATATGCTTTGTCGAAACACCAGTCTTAGTTTTTCATCCCTTCCTCGAAAAGAGCCTCATTACTCCCATCAAGCAAAACAACCCAGACACGCAAACCACCACTACCACCACCACCAGTCTGCCTCAATATCAAAACCAATAAGCCTTCCCCCCTCCTAGCCCTCAGCGCCCTCAACCCCGTCCAGCTCGCCGCCTTCAAAACCTGGTCCGCCAACGTCTTCGTACCGCAAATCGACCACGCCGTCGGCGCACCAGGTCTGGACTCCCTCCACGGAAACAATCCTCAAGAGTACTCGAGTATGAGCCGTACACTACCGTCCGGCCCGGACCTTGGCGCCGGGAACGAGTTCGTTCCACGGTTATGAGGCGGTGGAGACGGGTTCTTATTCTTGTCCTTGAGCGTGGAGACATGTTTTTGTACAAATTGTTGGAGCCGGGAAGGGCCGTTTGAGGTTAGGAGGGTGGATGAGGGGGTGGAGGCGGAGGAGGAGCTTGGAAGGTATTGGAATGTGATGTGAAAGTTGTTGTTATTAAGAAGAAGCATGGCTGTGAAGCCTACTAAATAGTAGGTGGCTAGCCCTACCACAAGGCTGGGAGCATCTTCCAACAGAAGGTGGGTGGGGGGGTAGAGAAGGTGGTTGCGAGTTGGAGGGCTGTGGGGAAGACGGGTAGAGGAAAGGATTGCGTAGAGTGGTGCGATCGGTTGTGGGTAAGGCGATGGGGCTGAGTGGAATATGTGCAGGGGTTCAAAAGAAGGGATGTGAAGACTTGAAGATGGCATTGGCTTCGGGTTCACAGGTATGCAGTACAGCTGATGCACAGTTCTTGGGCTGTGGTGCGCTTACGCCGTTCGATACCAAAGTGTTCGCTGCGCACTAAAACACGATGATGCACAAGAATGGTCTTCTAATGTGCTCTCCCACCCTGGAGTGAATCATATAATGTTTGAGATGAAGAGCGATTGGAATTCGATTGGTAAATCATCGAATTTTTATAAGCTTACAGATGGTGAGCTTCATGCAAAAGCCCAATAGTGACGGTATGCACCATTCTCCCATCGTATCCCGGGAATTAGCCCCAGACGTTTGTGAGAATCCCAAACCTTGCGATCATAATCACCCCCCTTCCTCGACTTGACCTGGTCAAACAACGCATCCTCCTGATGCTTCTCCAATGTCACGAACGGGTATCTCAAATTGACTTCTTGAAGTGGTGGAAGGAATTCCTGGACCTGAAGGTAGACCACCGTGAGTCGAAGGTGCACCGTTAAGCGCGAGGCAGCAATTCTTTGAATAGTAGTCATCTTGTCCTTATCTGGTCCAAATAAGTTTTCGAGCGTAGCAACATTTTTTTTCGCAATCGCTCGTGATTCAAGGATGTCTTTGCTGCTGAGCGCGCCTGCGCCTTGAATCTGATTCCAAAGCCACGTGCCATTTGGATCCATGGTAAACCCATAGCCACCTAAGATGGCGATCATCATGTTCCAACTTGGGTGCTTGCTTACTATGTATTTCAACGGCGTGAAAAGCTGCTGAACGCACTACACCATATCGGAGTTAGCCTTCTTCTTTAGAACAGACTCTCGAATCTAAAAGACATGTTCGAGGAGCGAAATATGCGTCCCTACCTCAGACTTGGCTTCGGACTGAAAATGATTGTGAAAGGGGCATGAATAATTCAGAAAAGCCACTTACATAGGGACAAGTATTCTGATCTCCTTCGGTGCGGGAGATCCAGCGCTTGATGCATTTGCTGCCAAGGACATGCTGGCAGGGTAGTCGAACAGCGTGCTCGGGTTCGATTGGTTCTGGGTCTCGGCGAGCGGCCATCGAAAAGATGCGTTCGATGATCCCAGGAGCTGGGGCTTTCGCGGATACGTACTTCTGCAGACATACTGGACATTCGTCGCAGTCGGGCAGATCTTGGGCCTCAGGTAGCTGACCGAGGAAGTCCCTTGGGGTCATCCTGGGTAACGCAGGAGACATGTTTGGGGTGGTCCTTCTTGGTACGAAGTTGAAGTTGGGGAATCTGATTTGACAATGGGCTGTTGGAAGAATGAGGAAAGTATTAAAGGGAATTGAGAAGGTTATGAAGATAAGGCAGGGTCTTGACGGAAGGTCTTTGTTGTGATCGTTTGTTGGAACAATGTCATTGCAAGATGTATGAAAAGACATGTCTTACGCTTTTATCACACAGACAAGGACTCCTATCAGGATAACACATTGCTTTGACAGAAAGCCATTGTTCATTGAATCATTTGTTGAGATGATGTCGTTGCAAACCAGATGTAGGAAATGTCTGAGGCTTTCATCCCACGGACAGAGATTGGGTTCTGGACAATGACTGCAAATTGTTCGGCGATAGGCCCACATTTGCTTGTCAACCTATCTCTCCCCTCATGAGGAACACGTCAAGTAGTTGAGCAGTGTTGGAAATCATATTGCAGCACCATAGTGTGTTATAGCTACCCCGCATGGTGGCAACCAGGTAACAAATTAGCATGGGCTTCACATGGTATATAAGTAGCCTACATACCACTCCATAGACAATCAATCCATGACTTCTCTTCAAAGTCAACAAGCAGTCACATTGCCCCAAGAATACTGCTGTCATATAGACAGAATCTGTGGTAGTCGATGAGGGTGTACCTTAGTCAGTAGATGTCATGACCAATCGGATGTTAGCTTGTGTAACCTAATGACTAATGCTCGTTCAAAGCTCAAAGCGTTCTCTTTCATTCTAGCTTTCACTCTTTGTCACCCGAGCCTGCCATCAAAACAACCTCTCGGTCTAGTTCAAAGTGCTAGGAAAGCGTGGGAGAGAATATCCTTTACCTAGCGGCACCAAGCTACGACATTTCAGCAAGCTGTGCTTGCTACCCCCGAGATCTCTCAGAATCAGTCTCTCACGCTCGACAAACATTGCAAAACACCCTTTTTCACAGCAGCCCATGTCTTCTCCAATGCCATCACGAAGAAATAGCAAGCTAGTCTACTCTGAAGAAGAACTGTTGGGGGCACGTACTCATGTTGAAAGCTGGTTGGAACCAAGCCACTATAGCTTCGAAGACGAAGATCACCCATCCGATGAAGAAGTTAAGGAAAGTTGGGTGAGAAAACATGTCCGCAGGTCCAGGCGTAGGGCAAAATACGCACATATGCGTAGAGAATGCGGAGTTTACCAACCTATCGAGCATCTCTTCAAGAGTACAGATATTCTGTTGGGCATTTCCTCTTTGTACAGGTGCTAACCGATAAACTGCAACAGAGAGAGGTCATAATGGTAACTTCAGAGAATGGTACAATCGAATGCCTTCACGCCAACGGGGTGGACTCCTCCAGGAAGCTCGTGAAGTCTACAACAGAGACTTCGACGCACAATTTCCACTGTCTCCAAGCGTCCATGGTTCCTCGGGATCGTCTGAGGCTCCGTCATCCGAAGACACTGACGAGGAAAACGACCGCCAACAAGAAAATCAAGAACGGATCGGCATTCAGACTTGGCTTCGCTACCGACGTGATCATCCTCATGCCTGTGGCCACCGCCCACGACCGACACCAGCCCAGCCCTTTAACTTTATGGGCCTTCCCACGGAGATCCGCTGCGAGATTTTACGGTTGCTACTCGAACGAATCAAAGAAGTGACGGATGTGAGCCTCAAAAAATCGTTCGAATTATACAACATGGTACCCGTGGATACACGTCTCTTTGCTGTCAGTCGCCAGATGCAGGTAGATGCTGAAGTAGTCTTCTTCCGCTCGAACACAATCCATGTGCATGTTGAACACTACGACTTACCATTCTTCATCACAAATCCCCCGCCGTCTATTCGGGAATTAAGGAAGGTCCACCTGTCGATCAGCCACTATTCCAGCCCGCCGACCCAGCCATTGCTGGCTGAGAACTTGGAACAGGTTGCTGATCTATTGAAAGATTGCAAGAAGCTTGTTCAACTAAAGATATCGCAACTCTGCCGGAGTGGTGGATTCCCGAAAATTTCCACACATGTTTTAAGGGATTCCTTGGAGTACTTCACTCGGGTTCGAGGGGTTAGTGAGGTAGTTCTCACTGATGTCGAGCCTCCGAAAGATGATGACGCTGCTCTGATTTACGCTCCTGAGAAGGTAACGACTCGCCTGAAGGCGATTATGCAGAGTCCGAAACTCGAATAAGTCATTAGACCCTGTCTTGCGCTCCGTACGGCATCATGTGCACGATTGTCAGGTGACATGACCTCTAGCATGTATCCTAAGATTTCAGATTGACTGGTAATTAGACTTGCTTTACCTTCAGCCGAAATAGCAATGGGATCTTCAAATTGCAAAGCAGCTCATCGTTTGACCGCTGTCTGTGTTCTCTTTCTAAAAGCGCTCCGCTTGATACATAGAACCCTTGCAGCTTGAGAGATGCTGGAAGAGCAGACGTCCAAAAAACAAGCCTGAGACCTACGCTATCGTTCCTTCGTTATCCTCCACTCCTTCTCCTACTCTCAGCAAGCTCGTCATGACCCTCTGATCATTCACCCCCACATAAACAAATTCCGGCCGACTTCCTTCCATCAAGAAGCAATAATACGGCTGCTCCTTTCCCAACGGTAGGCCTTTGGGCCACTTCACATCAACGGCCTCGTAAGGGCCCACGTATCCCGCTTTCTTTATCAAACTATCTGCGAATACGATATCCATCCCGAGCCGCGACGGCAGAACATTGTTTTCTGCAGGGCATGGCTGCACCGAGAAGCGAGGGCCGGCCCATTCGCCCCAGATACCTGTCATGTCTATGTACAGGGACCCGTGGCCAGCGCTGAAGAGCAACCGCACATCGAGTAGAAGTTCCGGGTTTGTCGTTGGCCCGATGGTTGAAGTGACTTGCAACTCACGGAAAGTGACTGAGGAGAAGTCGTCCAAAGTCTCTCGAACCCGGGCGTAGACGGTATCATTCAAGGGAATGCGTGGCGAGTACAGCGAGACGTCCGAATTTGATAAGAGGTTGGTACCGGTGCTATTCTCTAAAACAGCGTTGAGTGAGAGTAGAGAAGTGACATTGGTGAGGAGGTGCATGACCGGATGCCACGAGCAACGACAACAAAGATCAAGGAAGGAGATCCGCGATTCGTGTGCATGGGGAGAGGCGGGAATCAAGAAGATATAGTGCGGGATATACGTCGGTCGATTAGCTTCGAGATACTCAGCGCTTGCCAGGTCTGGAGGAGCTAGTTTAGCTAACTCAGCGGAATACGCGACATGCGAGCACCCTAGGAACCCTCGCAGGACAGCCCGATTTAAGTATGAGAAGGAAACACTCATGCTTTGCTGCGCGCGTAATCTTGTCTAGGTAACGGACGATGCAATGTTCAGCGTGGCAGCAACTTGGGCCTTCTCCCTGTTCGTGACCTTTCATTTCCTAATTCCTTCACGCCTGCTGCTGCAGCACACCATAGCTTATGTCGCCACAATCGCAGCATGCCCAGCTCCGGTTTGCTCCGTCGTGACCGACACGACCAGGGGTAGGGGACGAAGGCATCTCCTGTACCCTTCCACTTAGAAAAGTCCTGTCAATTGCGGAATCGTTGTCGGGTATGAGCTTATAGGGTTTGACTCGTTGCAAAATGGCCCGTTACTCATAGCGGTTTTGTCGGCTGTCGACTGATACTTTCGAGAATTGTATTTTGAGAATCCCATGCTTATTATTGACATCGATTATCACGCCCATCTCCCTTCACTAGGTGAAGGGAGTACATCGCGGGTTTCGAACTCGATGAGCGCGTGCAATTGGCGTGTGAAGAGAGAGAGAGAGCGTCGTTTTAGGATGTTTCAGGTTGGAGAGTTCTTTGCCAATCGATGATTTCGTGAGGAAATTGCTGCCGCGGTCTTGGCGCAGCGAACTTAGTCATGCCCTTGATTGGCTCGTAGGTTTTCTTCACTACGACTGTCGTTTTATGGAGTGTCAATACATTGTTAAAAACCAGAGCTCTTTGGAGGAATCAATGCACGATGCGACTGTTTCCTTGAACGTTAGCTTTGAAGTCCTACTGGCTGTCGGCCGCCCCTCGAATTCGAAGATGCGCACGTACGACTCACATCACCGAAGGCGTAAGGCGATTCTTTGCCTGGAATCCCTAAACTTCCCTATGCTTCAGGTAGAAGGCAGCTCCAAGCATCTATGGATGCCATTTGCATCAACGTACCACTGTATCCCCTGACCCATAAAAAGCATGTCTCAGGACCACTCAAGTATCATATACGACCATATTTAATACTCGGACAGTGCCTTCTACTTCTTTCAACTTCTTGCAGCTTCGACGACTTACGATTTGTGATTTACGACAACCAGAATCTGTTAAGGCTGGATCCTTTTTTTTAACCCTCCTCATCATCTCATTGTCGTGCCTGGTGCAGACTTACGATCTTTCATTGTCAGGAACAGTCGCCTCTCTAGACCATTGTTCACGTGGACCATTGTCATTGTTGTCTCGGGTACGACTCTGTTCCGATTGTGCCCCTCTATTCTCGTTGTTCAGCGGCGAGATCATCGTGCCAGATTATTGTATTCTTTTTGTTCCGTTGTTCACAACACAAACCTCATTGTGCAGAACATTCCCTGTTCTCTTTCCTCAGGCACCCTACGCCTACAAATACCCTCTGCCTTCCTCTCAATTCTATTCCTCATCTCGCATCAACTCCAACAACTCACACAACAACAGCCTCAAGACCCGCAAACTCAACGCAACTCAAATCAAACCTCAGCAAGAAGCACGCAAGTCATCTCAGACATGTACTCAATCAACAACATCCTCGCCATTTCGGGCCTTGCTCTTTTCACCACCACAGCCCAGGGGCACATGGTGATGGCCTCGCCTCCACCATACGGCAGTCCCGACAACAGCCCACTCAACGCCGATGGTTCAAACTTCCCATGCAAAGCCACGAGCAATTCTGGTGGCACCGTCACCAACATGGCTATCGGCGCCCCGCAGACGCTCTCCTTCCTGGGCGAATCTGTGCATGGCGGTGGATCTTGTCAAGTCTCTCTTACTACCGATACACCTGCAACGAAGAGCTCTAAATGGATGGTCATCCACTCGATCGAGGGAGGTTGCCCGGCTAAGAACGTGGCAGGCAACCTTGGAGCAGACAACTCCGCCTCCACTCCTGACCCGGATACCTACAGTTTTGCCATTCCGACAGGCATCGCTCCGGGAGCATACACCCTCGCGTGGACCTGGTTCAACAAGGTCGGCAACCGTGAGATGTACATGAACTGCGCATCGGTCAAAGTCACGGGCGGATCCAACAAGAGAGACACCCCTCTCAACGAGACCGACTTTGCCATCCCGGACCTTTCCGGCCGAGACACACCCTCCTTCCCCGCCATGTTCGTCGCCAACATCCCAACCTCCGACTGCCTGACCGCCGACTCCAAAGACGTCCAGTTCCCCAGCCCGGGAACATCCGTCGAGAAGGATGGCGTCGCTTCTGACCTCGCGCCTCCCACCGGGCCCAACTGTGGCGCGTCGGGCGGCTCGTCTTCGGGCGCTCAAGCAGCTTCCCCCGCTGATGGCTCATCGGCTGGTGCTTCGGCTGCCGCCCCCTCCGCTGCCTCCCCAGCGGCGGCCGCTCCCTCTGTTGCCCCGGCAGCAGCAGCCCCAGCCCCCTCTGCTGCCTCCCCTGCTGCCGCCTCACCCTCCACCGACTCTACCTCTGGTTCCTCAGGTAGCACCGGCTCCTCAGGCAGCACCTGCTCCTCCTCCGGCACCATGGTGTGCAGCGCCGATGGCAAGCAATTCGCCATCTGCGGTGCCAGCGGAACGGCCCCCAGCTTCCAACCCGTGGCTGATGGGACTTCGTGCACCAATGGAGCGATCGCGGCCGCCAAGTCGAAGCGCTCGTCTGTGAAGTTTGCGGCGGGATACAAGAACTAGAAGGGGATGGATGATTGGAGGAGAGAGTAGCAGTTGTGCGATTGATTTGATTCAATCCGGTTGTAGTCAGTAAGCGTGGCTTTATAGAGATGGTTCTGTACAGCATGCATGATTTTGTGTCTATTTAGCAAACGTAGGAGTGGGATGAAATCAAATGAAATACAGTCATTACCAAAACCACTTATTCATGAGCGATGCGATGTTTGCCAACAAACCAATTACTCTGACTTCCAAAACCACTTAAATGTGTATAACCAACCCAATTCCTCAGACTAAGATAATCCCCAAACCAAATTCCCATCTCGACGATACACACCGGAGCCCCACAACGGACATCCGCAATCTCGTCCAACTCTTCCCATACGTCGACATCATAGCCTCCCTCCCATTCTCGATCCGTTCTTCCACGCACCCAGAACTCCACCTCTCAATCAACTGGGCTCTTACCCGGTCGGCATTGCGAGTAACTGCGTGAGCGCACTGAGCGGGTAGTGTTTGAAAAGAAGAAACCCGCGATGATGTGATGTGATGAGAACAAGGTTGATGGCAGAGCAGAGTAGCAGCAGGGAAGGCTGGGCTTGGCTGGTTAAGATCCGGATATGGAGGTTTGTCAGTCGGTTCACCAGATAGGGAGGTTTGTTCGGTGAAGGGGAGGACGGGGTCCCCGACGCATCGGCCAGGCCGACGCGTCTTGCTTAGAGCCTGGAGACTGCTGCAGGAGGGTAAGGGTGAGATATGAGGCCGGGGCTAGATATTGGTCAGGCGGACGGAGGGGTGGAGGGAGCCGCTGGCGAAAAGTCGAAGGGTGGTTGGGAGGTCAGATGGCGCAGTTCTGTAGTGGGGTATGTCATTGTTTGTAACTCGATATACTGAGTCAGATGGCGCAGTTCTGTACTGGGGTATGTCATTGTTTGTACTCGACATATTGAGTCTGTTAGGGCGATCCGTTGGATCTAGATGCTAACAGACGTTTTTATCATCAATCTGTCTAGCTCACAACTCATCATGCTATCCATAACGCCAGTTCGCAGTATATCAACGCGGTGTATTAGTCTCTGAGGATCTATCCATCAACCTCTCGAGTGTACGCTCCTCGTCGTCTCAACGAGACCTCATGATTAGGAAACTCGAGATGTTCGGTGTCCACACCGGACCGCTCAGCATCATTGAGATGTTGCCGATTCCAGCGGTGGTCCCTCTCTGTCCTGAGAACATGTTCCACATCGAGACCGCAGCGCTCCAGAATCTTGCACCAATCATCCCATCGATCATGTTTCAGGACCAGCGAAGTCGGTGTGTTGCCACGATCATCACAAGCCCAGATATCCGCTCCAGCTTCAATGAGTAGATATGCCAGGTAGATCACGTGACAAGATGTCTCATCTGACCAAGGCTTTTGAAATAGGTAATGCAAAGGCTGTCTGCCGGAAGCGTCTCTTGCTCTGACATTAGCACCGAGACCACAGAGGTAGTATGTTCTTTGTGTTGCGTAGAAACCGTATCCGATTCCGGCAGATTTGAAGAAGGGTGTAACATTTAAGCAATGCCGCAACTGTTCTGCGAGCTCATCTGCTTTAACATCATCTATCTCTAGGACTTGACAACGGAGAAAGGTGATTAGTTCGTCAGAGTCTTCATAATTGAGATTCCTAATTTTCGTTAAGAGTCTGCGGTCCAATGGTGGGAGTCGTGTAGGCAACGGTGGCTCGGGAAACCAAAGGAGCCCACAAATATTGCCATCATTCAAGTCGCAACCAGCATTGTGTAGAAGCCGAGCAGCAGCACAATAGTCAACCTTGTTGGGCATCCCACACGCTCTCACTGGAAACATTGAGCCGGTATGGGCTATCAGATCCAAACAGTTTCTATTCAAGCTGTCAAAGTGATCAGTTTGGATACACAAAACCGGAGACCAATCTCACCGTCCAGAAGTGGCTAGCGCGAGAGGATCCGCGCCCTCTGTCAGAAGGAATTTACAAATCTCATAGTTGCCAGATCTTGCAGCATACTGCTCAGTGTGTTAGCGATTTAATTATAACAGAGCTAATCCGAGGGTCCCTACGTGTAAAGGAGTCCACCCATCTTCATCTCGATCTGTGGGAGATCCTACTCGATTAAAAAACAGCTGTCGAAGTCCCTCTAAATCACCTTTTGCACTGAATGAAAAGACATCAGAATTGTAAGGAATGACAGCAAATGACGAAAGTATAGGACATAGTTCAAGATATCCACGCTGATCTCTTTGGCTTCTGCAGGAGATCGAGATCCCTCTCAAGGACAGGAAACTTTGTGCTGGTATGAAAGTCATCAGGAATTTGTAACCAATCCTCGGCCCACTAATGGGGCTGATTTGATAGGCATTGCTGAATTTTTGGTACCTACTATCCATTTTGAAGGCCGATGCTGTGACGTGCAAGGATCCTACCCTCCATCTAAAGCACCAAGTGTGGGTCCAGAGCCTCGTAGCAGGGTCAATCAGAGCGCTAGAAGGACTGACTTCTCTATAGACTTCGGGGTATTGGCCGATGCTTAGGCTGGTAGCTGCTGGGCTCTGGACATTTTCTTGGGTTTCCCTTCCAAACCCATCCTTTTCTGGCCCGGAATCCTGGTAAGAAGTGTTTGCGTCTAATCGAGAGACGCTTTGCAAAGACTGCTGGAACCCATTTGCCATCGAATCGATGCTCTCACGTATGGCGACGAGTTGTGCCTCAGATGCAGAATTATAAGCGTTCAAGCGTTCCTCTACAATGGGGATGACAACGTGTTTCAGCTCCGTCCTAAATATCCTGGCCAGAACACCATTGGTGGACGGTCGAACAAGAATCTCTGATCGTATGGAGTCTCTCAGGAAGGGTGCTTGAGAGAGGCCTGACATCAAATTGTCCAATTTGGTTTCTAGAGTGTTGTGAAGGTCAAGGTTTGTCTCTCGAAGCGCTTCAATTGATGTACTCAATGAGGCGTGTCCCATCGAGGCACTTGCTTCGTTTTGTGCGATGACGTCTAAACGCCGGCTGATGGGCTTCAGTGCATTCAAGACCTGTTCCGTCGAAATGGCATGGCTTTGCTTCAAGTTTGTTTCAATCCTGAACATGTCATGGTGACGGGCGATCGAACTCCTCCTGACCGGTTTGTGCTCAGCAGATGTTACAATGCAACGGAAATATGGACGACAGGCATATACGTTTTTTTTATATGGGGATCAAACTTACTGTGCAACAGTCTGCAGGCTCAAAATGAGTGCAACTTGCTGTGTTTCTAGCCGCTGTACTATCTCCAGGGTTTTCTTCTCATCAATAGCCCATCTTGCCCTTCTGCGAACGTTTTTGGCTTCGCCACTCGACGTCAAGATTCCATCCAGGAGACCTAGGGTCTCTCCAATGCTGATGATATCTGCATTCAAGGAATCAGGTAAAACTTGGCGATGTTGCCGAAACGGGACTGAAGATTCATATTCTGTCACAAATGTTTTTAGATTGCGAAGGATCGATTCGATACCCTCGACCGTTTGCCGCAAATCTTTGACCGCACCGGGAGCATTCCTCCATGAGATGACAAGGCCGTAGATGCCTTCGCAGGCTCGGATCGTTACGTCTACCAGAGAGACGACGCTAGCAGCAGTCGATAGAGCAGTCAATGGGTCGGGCATGACGGAGAGGAATTAGCGACATCACCGTAGAAAAGTTCTGGGCCTACCGAGCTATATAAAATTGACGGGGCCGTGGAGTGGCAGTGTGATATTCCCAGGAGGTTGGCAGCCTTGCTGGTAGGTATTGCACAGCATTTTGCTGGGCGGTGTAGCTGCATTGTCGATCTTTTTCGAGACCCAATAGGGGTAGCCCCTCCAAGGTCCATTAGATAAGGATGAGGCAACATGCATATATCCGCAGTGGAGACTGGATTCTATTCACGAGTAGCGCACTATGTAGGTAGCAAGATGACTCTGAAGCGAATTCAGTTGTTTTTTACGGGCTCTTTCTGTTCCGGAAGGCTGACGCTCAGCCTAATTCGGGGACGCGGGGTCGATGTACTCCTCGTACATACGTCTTCTCCACTATTATACAACGAGGTTCTAGGACGGAATATACCTTTTTAAAATGCAACACTTTCGTGAGTAAGCATCACTGCCCTTGCCCGACGCGAATCCCCCTTCGCTCGCACAATATTCAAGCTGCCCGCGGCTCAGTGCTAACGGCGATACTGGAATAGGATGGTAACCGGCTCAGTCGCTTGGTGTGTTTGCCAAAATGAGCGCTCAATTGCACAACCTGGCCAAAGGGCGGAGCACCTGAATCTGCTCAACAGAACCATGTCCGGCCATTATATATTCTAGATCGATCTCCCAGATACTCGGGCACCTCGTGCTTTGATTCAGATATTCATTTACCTTGGGTCCCATTGTTTATCTTAGGCTACAGGCCTCTGCCTCCGCCCTGTGCCGTTTGAGTACCCTCAGGCCTCACTTTCAGGACTACCCACCCTCAGCTCAACTCAAAGCGATATTGCTGGCCATCATATTCAGGGATCTGATACATGTTTCTTCGCCCAGAAACGGCAGTATCGAATCAGCCCATTTTTGTCTCCGCAAGCGCTCACGGGTACAGCAGCTTGACGAACTGAGAGGAGGCACACTAGTGTAAGGTAGAACAATTCAATATCTTGCCCAGTACCGGGCTCTTTGCCATTCACTAAATTTGAGATATATCGCGCCAATCTTTAGCTGTGAATATGGAGTCGTGAAGATTTTGCACATAATCATTGGTGGAAATACCTTTTTATCCAGGAATAGTAATAGACTCTTTCTAAGTCGAACACGCCTCGAAGGTGCCAAGACAAGAAAGCAAAACGCAGCAAAGTACAGCCAAAGACCAGAACCAAACCCAAGGACCCACAGAGCTAGGACCACCCGTGATCCTGCACATTCCTCATACACTAAGCACCCACCGGCCCCTCGCTCGCAGCCATGTTACACTGCCTGAAGAGTCTAACCTCGTCCTCCCGGAAAGCTCCAACAACAGAATGCAACACCCCCTGGTTGTTGAACAGCACCATATCGCCCTCCTCCCAGTCATGCGCATACACCAAGTTCGGGCTGATTCCCGGCCTCTGCAGCTTATGAACAATCTCTCGCACCCTCTTCAGATCTTCGATGACCTCGCCGGTGGCCAGGTGTATCTTGCGCACAGCGGAAGGGTGCATTTGAAGGGCAAATTGGCCAGTGACCGGATTCTTCCAGACCATGGGTAGAATTTGCACTTTTGAAGGATCGATAAGCGGAAGTTCTGAGGAGGGAAGCTCGAGGTTATCGGAGACTAGGCCGAGCCCGTCAGAGCGCGATTTGGCTGCACTCATCCAGATGTACGGATGCGCGGCGTACTCGATGCGGCTGGTTCGCACGAACTCTTTGTCCGCGTCGGACAGGATGTCGTACATCTTGTATCCGCTCACGAATGCCGTGGTACCTAGCGGAACATCCAACTCATCGCCCGTCCCGTCATCATAGCGCAACGTCTGCCGTCTCCCTTTTGGCACCGATACCGCCAGCAGCGATGTCACCTTTGGCGGATTGAGATCATAAAGCGCAGCATCGATGTGCCAGCGGTAGAAGCGCGTGTGCGTAAGATCATCCTCTTCGGGGATAGGGTGCTTATGAAACTTCTTGTGGTGAGGGTGAACGAGCTTGATGTTGGACAGACCTTCATACTCGGGCACGAGGCCGTTGCCAATGATTTGCACCTCGGGTTGGTGTGGTACAGTTTTAAGATCCGGGTGCAGGATGCTGCGTTTGGCGTCGAGGGTCTTGCCGTGACCGTATCCGATGGCGGAGGAGTCGAAGCGGTGGGTTAGTTCGTATTGGGCTTTGGGTGAGCTAGAAGCTTGGTTCTTGAGGACGACTACGTGGGTTTTATAGAGTGTGTCGCGGATGATGGAGAAGTCGTTGTCTGCGATGCATCTGTCAGTACTGTTGAAGCTAATGTCGAGGTCCAGGATACTTACTTAGGAGGTTACCGTTCCACGGAGTGCTCCCTATTGTACGCGCATACTCTGCTACTACATAGACCCTGTGGTGTTTCACCTACCTGTCAAGTTTTCGAGATCAACATTTTCAATGACTGCGCCAAAATCTACATCAGACGAAGGGACCGAAATGGGGTGGATAGAAATTTGTTGAGGGCTGAGAGTCATGGTTGATGAGAGCATCTTGATTTGAGTGAGTTGCAAGTGTGGCAGTTTGTTCTCGGTAGTGATTGTCAGATTGATATGAAATTTGATGATTGTGGGAAAGATCGTGGTATAAATATTTGGATGGGAGAGAGTAAATCTCGGAGTGCGCCGGAGGCCACTTGTAGCCCGGAAGTCGCCTATTCTCGGTACGAGTAATACGGAGAGCGGCGCCGAAAGTCCCGGGGCTGTCGTACCTTAAGTAGGCTACAAGTAAGTACAAACACTGCATGCGCAACGTTACATCCTCAAGATTACCAAAGCTGAATAAGAGAAAGGATAATGATGACTGGGCGACATTTGAAGTATTGAATGTTTCATCGATTACCCAATCTGTGGTAAAACAAGATACAACACCTGAACGCCGTTTCTCCATCTCTTATCCCGCAGAGATTCGTGAAGACTCCGGAATCAGTTGTCTCCATGAACCGATCGAGAATTCCATCCATTCCAGATCGAGGATACGAAACCCGCAAGACACGGTCCTTCCGTATCCCCCACCCGAACCCTCGCAGACATTTTGAGTTCGTGAATTTATACTCGTGGCTGGTGCTGTCGATGAGGCAGTAGCTGCAAGCAGGTCCGGACGTCTCGAGGTCTTTGGAAGTGGAGTTGCTTGGATCTCGAAAAAGGTAGCGGTGGAGAATAGATGTGCTTCAAGTTCGAAGCTGGTATCGAGCGACTCTACGCGGTGATGACTTAGCGTCCTGAGTGTGATCAACCATGCAGGATATCGTCACCTGTCTGGATGTCTGACTCGGCGGTCCACTCGCCACTGTGCTGTTCATACACTCTGCGCCAGGCTCTAGGACCTTGCCATACGGTGAAGGCACTTATGAGTGTAGCAAAAATGCGAAAAGAGGTGGTGGCGATGGTCTGAATGGCTGCTAATGCTATTATCGCCCGCATTTTTGATCAGCAGCGTTGATCGATTTGAACGGGAGCTTTCTGAGAGCGATGGTCAACTGAGCATCAGTAGGGGTCTCTTTGGAGACCTGAACGAAATCTTATATTTTTAGCAAGTACAAACTCATGGCCGTACGGTGATATCATCGATTCCCACTTTTGAAGTCACATTTCGAGAGATAGGTTTACACGAAAAACAAGATATATCATAGTGAGTGTCGGAATACGCATCCTTCTGCTTATGCTGAGAAATCGCTGCAAGATCATTGCGTTGTGTCGGTCAACAGCTGATAGCCTCTATGCCTCCTTACTAGGCTTCCTCGCCATTCCTCTATTCCCCACGAAACCAGACTCTGTGAGTAAACCGAGTCTAACGTCTTATCAAAGTAAGTATACACCGCTTTTCAGCCTGGGAGCCCGAAGATTGCGGAGTCCAGTCTGTACAGGCAGGAAAGGCTAAGCTGGCGACACTGTAATGGTGGTTGGTACTATCGATGGAGCTGAAGTTATAGGGGGGCCAAAGGCTGCAGTCTCTAGAGACAGATCCAATTCCGAGACCGCCGCAGCTATCGTACTGGCCACGGCTGGTGAATTGGTCGCTGATAGCTCGAAAACACTATGAACGGCGAGATCGGCTTCGATTTCTGGGGACCCGATTAGTAAGGGCCCGTCTCGACTAATCAGAAAAGAGATGGTCACGTGATTCGAGATCGCGTTCAATAGTTGCGTGGTCCCTCTGCTGGCGCAATTTTCTCCACGCCCTACGACCCTGCCATACGGTGATAATGCTTATCAATGTAGCGACGACCCCAAAAATGATGGTACTGATTGTCTGAGATGCATTTGATGCCATTGGTGGAGCTATGTTTGTCAGCATTTCTTGCGGCTTTGGGGAATAATATGCTGAAAAAGCTCCTTAACCCGAACGTCGCGTGCTGTTTTATCAAAGAATACTTTAGTCGAACGGCTCCGCAGTAAGCACAAGTAAACAATGCGCGAACCACCAGCAGTAGGCAACAAGGGCAAAAAAGGCAAGAAAGGCAAAGAAGGCAAACCACCCTTACCCTTTTTAAGCCCGGTGGGGTTGGGCAGTGCACCTTTGATTGGTAGAAGACGTCATGCTATGCTGCAGAAAGAAACGACACACCTCCAAGACACAGCGATGGCAATCGTGCAAGGTGGTAGATGCAATCCTTTCCGGCCTCACACATCTCCACTGGACGGCAGACTGACCCCTGCATCTGCTGCAAGGCCTGCACCGTATACGGTAAGGACTCCTTTGGCATCAAGAGGGCTCTCAGTCACACGGCTCGAGCCCTTGTAGCTCCCTCGCCCCGTTGTCCATAAGACATCTTACCAACCCGGTCCGTCCAGTGGAGCTCACGCAGCCTCCAGCAAATTAATGCCGAGATCTTGAAGTGTACAGAGAGCCCGACTGTCCAGATCTGCATCCGTGGACGGAATTGGGGACGGTTCATGCTTAGCCAAATTCCTTCCCACGGGCGTGAGCTTGTCCCGCTTCTAGGACCGAAATAGCATGCTTCATCCAACTTCTACTCATGGACAGATCTCCCGGGAGTTTTGTCTATTTCCGCTTTTTACATTTACTGTTGTAGGCATATGAGGCTAAGATTGCTGTATGAGACTGTACAACAAACCTTTCTGTCTGACTTGCTAGAAGATCTAGAAGGTTCAGAAAGGTGCTCTACTTCAGGTGCAGCTTCCGCACGTAGAGTAGGGCTAGCACTGAAGGCTTTTCGGCGCCTTCCTCAACACAACCTGGATAGGTTGATCCTTTAAGATTCTCTTCACTTATCAAAACGCCTTAGGCAAGGCTGCCTATAACAATCACAGCCACAAAGTCAAAGGATGGAACGTGGTGGGCCATAACCTGCGAACCTGGAGTACGAAATTGATACCTTTTATATCGTATGCATGACAAGAGAGGCATGGTCATTAAATTTCACCTCGTTCAGGACGGACATGCTTCCTAGATATTTACAAATATCGTCTTTCATGGAGCCCGCCAACCCTCTAACTGTCCCAAATACAACCTATCCAAAAGAGAAGCAAAATCCGAGCGACCTCGTCTCAAGATGAGCTGAGAAGATTAGACGCGAATGTCCTCGAAAAACTCCGGCACCGCCGCCATTAGATCTCGCAGACACGGATGGTTCTCAAAATCTCTCCGTTTACAAATCGCAACTCGAACCGCTCGATCGCGTAGACGGCGGTCTCCGTCCGGTGTTGAATCGTAGATATGGGGGATCGCTTCGATGATCTCGTCGACGAGGCTGACGCCAGCGTAGGGATTCATCATCTCGTGTGCATGTATCTCCCGTATCGCAGCATCGAATTTCTCGGCCGCTTTCTGCTTCAAGCTGGGTATGTCATACTTGTCGGCTGTGCTGTACATTTGAGCATTCAAGTACAACCGGTTGACGTAGGTCGGGGCCACGATGTGCGGAGGTGGGTCTTTCTCATCGTCGTAAGATTCGTCATTGTATCCGGTTGTGTAGCGGTAACACAAGAGGCGACGTATCAAGAACTCTTCTTCTGCGGGGAGCTCAAGTTTTTGCGTTTGCTCTTCCTGGAAAGACGTCAGCAAATCGACTCATCTCAACACAGCATGGTTGGGAACATACCAAGAAGCCGCCCTTGCACACTACTTTGAAATAAGACGAGTCTTGGCAGAGCACATGGCTGTGCGCTTCGACTTTGAGGGAACCGCAGATGATGGTCAAGTCAGTGGGGTACTGTTCAGGATCATCGGGATCGATGGGTTTGACCAGACTACAGACCACATGGTTAGTCTGAGACTTATCCACTACGCACGACGATGGAGGTCTTACCGCGCCATAGCTTTCGAAACGAACTCTGAAGAGTATCCCTGTGAAGGTATGTCTTTTCCGGGAGGATCGAACTTGAGATACGAGAAAGACATGAGAGCTTGTTAAGGAAGTCTGTTCAGGGAAGTCGTGCTAATGTTTGAAGTTGAATTCAAAGTCCAAGGCAGAGTAGGCTCATTAAGAAAGGCAAGCGGCTCTCAATTACGGGCCGATCCTTCATGCTCAACACGTATGGGGCTCATTGTATGACGCTCTGCCCGTGAGAAGGCGGTGTGTTGAGATCGCAGAGCCAGAGTGTGTTGTTAGCAGTATGTGCACATCGCACAGAACCCAAGGAGAATGCATTCACAGCTAGTAGTATTGACAGTGCATCTCTAAAGTCATTGTACTCCTTTCAAAATGGCGTTGTTGTTGGAGACGTTGATGTGGTGGAAAATCTATCTACTTACGCGGTGTTGCTTGTCAAAGCAACATTCACAAGAAAAGCTTAAAGCGATGCATCTTCCCATCCCATCTCTTTCCCTAAGTCGTAAATTCAACCTTGAGGATGAATCCAGGTACCTCCACGTATATAATCCTCCTATTCAGGCATCTCCTACCAATAAAAAGCGAAGCCATGAACAACGCCACACGTCTCTACTCCCCACTCGAAGTCATTAATACGCAGTATCAATTCCACCTCCGAGAATAGTTGGACACACGGTAACAAACGATCTGAAGCCTCAGACCGCGTTCTTATACTCGAGCGACCAGTAAAGCACTCGGATGCTATGCCTAGGAGAGGCATCCAGAAGTCCGGTTGGCCGAGCACTCTGAGCCGGCGCTAGGCGATCCTCTATGGAGAAGTATACGCAATCCCCGGCGTGTGGGTTGCATCCGCGAGGTCCAGGTTCTGAGACGCTGGTTTCGGAGCTGAGGGAGGTAGAACCTGCACGCTGACAATCGCTTTCCTCGCCGAGGTCCGCGATATCCCCAAGAAGTCACCCTACTCGCATGGAGCGGATATCCACAAGGCACTGATCGCGTGTCTCTGTGTCTATGTGGCGGCGGCGAACTTTTTTGAAACAGTGTCACGCCAGGAGGTCGAAGCTCGGATGGTCTAATGAACAGCTCTTGAATTATTATCGTACAGCCTTCGCAATGCCAATATAGTATAAGATGTAGCTTTTTGTGAGAGTGGAGAAGCAATGCCACGCAATATCGTATCGCCTGTACCGCCCATGCAAAATAAAATACAACAGCTGAGCCGGTAGGAGACCATTGATGCCCTGCAATAAGCTACGTCATTGCTTATCTCAGTCTTCCCCCGGCATTAAATTACCACCTCTTAGGCCTTGTCACCTGCATTTTTCGCCGCCTGGCTCTGGGCCTGACTTGCGATCCCCCCCCTTCTCGGTAGCCCCAAATGCCTTCGTCTCCCTCGAATGCAACAGATCACCATCCTCCTTTGTCACAGTCTCAGGCTCCGTCGCCAACTTCGTGCCGACTTTATCCGCTGCCTCCCCATAGTTGGCCTCACGATCCAACTGGCTCTGCTGGGCAGGCTCGAGGTTGGCGTTCGTACCACTGCTCTGAGTGGGGTTGGTTTGTATGGTAGCACCCTGCTCGTTGGCGGCAGCGACGGATTGGGCTTGGGAGGCAAGGTCACCCTTGGTGGGACCGCCCATGACACGGGCCTCGCGGCTGTGGAGGAGGGAGGCATCTCCGGAGGTCACTGCCTCGGGAGCGGTGTCAAGCTTGTCCCCGACTTTGGCGGCAGCATCTTCGAGGTTGCGTTGCTTGGTGGTTTGGGATTGCATTTGAGCAGCGGTGGAGCCTAGTTGATGTTACACTGATGGTACTCACGATGAGGAGGATGGCGAGGGAATTGTACCTTTGTAAGTTCCTCCTTCCTGCTGGGAGACTTCAGAGATCACCTGACCCGCGTCTGAAGTTCTATTGGTAGCCATTTTGCTGGAGGATGTATTGAGTGTTCTTCGTGAGGTGCTGCTAGCGTTGGTGAGGATGGCTGTTCGCGTCGTTATTGGAGGGATGGTGTGGACTCTGGAGAGAATGGACAATCGAGAGAAAGTGCGGAGTGACATGATGACGATTAGCAATGGAATTTCAATCCGATTCTGCGATTGATTTTTTAGGAAGCGACGATGCAAATGCTGTAAAAAAATAACATGACTTTATTGACATCATCATCCAGATATTTTACCGTTGCTGTACTCGTAGGGCTGACGGAACCCAGCCCCGAGAAATTGCATCGACACCACGTATACTGTTAGTAACGACGCTGACTATCAGTGGCCATCAAGCTAAAGTACTTTAGCATCGAGAATCATAGATTCAACTTGCTGAACCCGTTGGATCTGTCCGGCGTTTAAAAATAGGCGAGAAGCGCCATCTTGTCCCGGTCAAAAGGGACCAACACACTGGATCACTTCTACTTAGCCAGTCGTCGGTGTCTACCCCTAGCTAGCCCGTGGGGACCGCGCGTGCATCGGCAACAGCATCGATCTGATGGAACTAAAAGGTTGGTCGTGGAATTTGTATTGAGATTTGACATCAGCCTCGTTGACCCGAAATCATGACTTGACGGTACACGACAACGGGTTCAGGCCACAAAGCTTTCAGGTGAGGATGAAAGAGGGGAGTTGTGGAGTCAGTGATGATGGAGGGCAGGTTACTGGTCCATTTCACAAAGTGTGGATTGGGTTCACTGAGGATACTGCTATAAGAATGCAATTTTGTCCAAAGGATGCAATTCCTCACAATTCGATGTCTATCCCTCGTCTGGACGCGCGAAACCTGCACGATTTCATCATTGCCTACATCTCCGCTTCAGCCCCACCTCCGCGTTGACGTGAATTTGCACCTTCGATTAACGAAGTACAGATTTGCACTGCCGACTGGTTTCGGTCACAGCCACACGAAGAAATCTAAGATGCCAAAATGTCCTCATTGAACATTGAAAACAAGAAAGCTCATAAAAATTCATACCAAATACCTCCCAAGTATAGCCTCTTCTATCCTTCCATCCCCACATAACAGCTAATAGAAGTCAGCGCAAGCGAACATCAGCGACTCAATCGACAGCATGAACTCATACAAGAGATGATGTTCGGCGAAGTCTTCCATTCCCCTGTACAACACCCAATCCGAATTCTCGATGTGGGCTGCGGCACCGGCGCCGTCACCTACCATCTTGGCACCAGATTCCCCTCCGCCCAAATCTACGGCGTGGACCTTGCCACTATTCCTCTTGACCCGAAAAAACCAGATAATGTAACTTTCGTGCAAGGAGATTACCATGACCTCCTCGGCTCCGAAGAACCGCACATCATTCCAGGCAGCATGGACTTTGTCTTCAGCCGTCTGCTAATCTCCGGCATGACAAGCTGGCCCTCATACATCCTTACCTGTCACACCCTCCTCAAACCCAATGGCTGGCTCGAGATCCAAGAAACAGAATTCCCTTACTACGACGACTCTGGCATCATAAGCAGCGATTGGAAATGGTGCCATGCTTACCAGGCCGGCGCGAGAGCTAAAGGCCTCGATCTATCCTGCGCTATCAAAGCGGCGGCCTGGATGCGCGAGTCGGGGTTCGATGATGTGCATGTCATCATGTATTGCTGGCCGCACGGGGAGCGGATGGCTGACAGGGGCCATGAGGAGTATCGGAATCTTGGGGTTTTTTTGAGAACGGAGCAGCCGAAGCTGTATCAGGCTATTTTGCCGAATATGGTGAGTGGAATGGGTTATAGTGAGGAGGAGATAAGGGAGTTGCAGAGGGATGTGCTGGAAACGTTGAAGGTGGAGGAGGGGAAGCATAAGAACTACTGGGTTACGTTTGGGAGGAAGCCGAATTGAGTGCGGTTATTGGAGCAACATTCGAATCCACCTGCTTATCCTGCGATCTGAGGACCTCACATACAGACTTCGAGGCTCGTCTTGGGGGTTTGTGCAAGAGTTCTGGTACCTTTGCGACAATATCGCTAAAGCGCCGTCGACAGCTCTGCGAAGGGAATTTGTGCTACTCAAGCCCCAATAGAGCAAATGACTTTCAGACCGCAAGGTCTATTGATCGAAGTCAAATAGACGGGGAACATCCTTCCCTATTACATGCAACGCTTTATGTGGCACGCTTCGACGACAAGGTAACGGCAAATGAACGCTCATGTTCGAACAGCCGACGCTGACCTAGTGCTCTCCAATTCAATTCACCCGGAATGACAGCTGACAGCAGACATACTTCACCCGAACATCCCCTTCAATGGTTTCATAGCTTTGGCTAGACCTTCGGACGCAACGCCTACTCGCACATGCCAGAAACAGATCGCCACTCGTCTCCAAACACAGGGTTTCCCTTTTGTCGAATGTTTATGCTCAGTCTGCCCTCGCACGAGAACCAGGGCAAGATCCATACTTTCAATATATTGACTCCGCCCAAGGTAGAATACCCTAATTTCCTCGTCGCCATACCTGTCTATCAAGGCTTTTCCAAGGGCCTGCTGCTTATCAGCAGCTTGAGTCATCTCAGGGATCCTGCACTCCACTATGGGGTCTCCTATATCATCAATGACAGCTGTGTCTGGAGGCCATTCGAACGACATGGCTGCAAAATCATACTTCTCGTTATAGTCAACTATCATGCCTTGCTTCCACCGCATGAGGTCCCACCGATTTGGAAAAAAAGTACTTCGTTCCTCCAAATCAACGGGAGCTTCGGTTGCTTTTTCCATGGCTGAGATCTTTTCTTGGCACCTTGACTGCCAGAGGTCCAAGAGCTCGCGCAAGGTACAAGCCATACCATCAAAGTACGCTTCATTTTTCTGGCGAATAGTGATTGTGCATGCAGCAGACTGGAATTGTTCGCGCAAAATCATCCTGTGAAACCGCTCGGGTACACGAATGGAGTTGGTGATGCACCAAGTCTGTCCTGGCTCGGGAACCGTTAGATGCTGGAACGCTTGACCTAGCACGACAGAAGTGCCATTCAACGCCCTCAGGAACTGCAATTCGAGCTCTGCAAGGCTGAAGTTCTTCATCTTCGATTTCGGGAGCGCCGAATTCCCAAGTTTGAAGCCATAAATTTGCATGATGGCGTAGATGCGATCCTCGGGGCGCGTGGTCTGTCTGAACCTCGCTGCGGAATATTGGATGTTCGGGTTCGGGCCAAGTCCGAAATCTATGCCAGATTCGTCTATTGTGCGATGAAGCCTTTGCAATATTCCTATCTGTGGAGGTACTTGGTCGCCCCCTTCCGCTCGTGCCGCCAACATCGCCTGGCCTAGTATTTGTCTAGCCATAACGCAAGCGCCGGATAAGTCAAGCAGTTGCGTATTGGGATTGGTGCCTGTCCATGGACCGCTTGTTGTAATGGGATGCCCTGATCTGTTCAGCAAGATGGCATGCCTCTGCAGAATTGACTCTTGCAACGTCCACAACGAAGAAAACCACGGATCCTGGAGGATGCGAGAGAGGCTATCGACGATCTCCGCGATTTCTACTGATGCATCACCTTTTGCCTCCACGAGTTCGTGGGAACAGCTCAGCAGCGTCTGTATATGATGTTGAATTGTCTTCGGTTCGTACTTATTCAACCAAACATAAGCCTGTCGCGCAGTTTTAAAGATGGTGGCCTGCCTTCCGATCTCTCCCATCTTTACTTCTTCACGTCTTTGATCGATGCAAGCGATATCGATCCAGACATACTCGTGCTTGGAGCAGATCTGTTTGAGGAGAGACGACAGGTCTTCGACTGTAAAATGATCTTCCTTGATGGATGGAATCTTCCAATCGATCCCTTTGATCTCAATGTGCGGGCCTTCAGGTACCTCATATCGGCCCCACGTATACGAGAGAATGCTGTATATTGGCTCTCTGTCCTCTCCGTAGAGGTTGCCTGGGCGCCGTTCCCGGGATGTCATCGAGGGGATGTGAAGGAGACGGCGGGGCCACTCACGTGGTACGGGGTTGAACAGGCTATATGACATCGTATGAAGGTGGCTCAATGTAGACCCAGAGCGCAACGAGAAAATATCCGCAAGGACTATCAGCCCTCCCGCTTGGGAATTCCCTCTTTCCTTTACCACTCTGAAAGTCCTTCTGAGGAATTCCTCGCCTGCAAGCTGTCCTAAGATTTGCGAATCGGAATATCGAGTCGGCTCAGGCTCAATAGCTAGCCAATGAGGTTTGGTTTTAGACGAGTGTTTTCACCGACTTTGGTTGCCTTGCCATCGTTTCTAATTCTAGCAGTACGTTTTCTCTCGATGGCCCATAAGTCTTCTCATGCACGGCGTCTGACGTCAGCAGACGCCTTTTCCTTGGCCGAACATTTATACCAGTCGCCAGCAGCCAGCCTCACGGACCTGCATATGCACGTTCCAGGATATTCCGGCAACTCTGGCTTAGGTCAGTCCGAGTGGGAGGGACCTAAGTTGCAGCGAGACTGAAGATACTTGTGAGAATGCTGATTCGTTCGATTACGTACAAACGATTAGTGGTCGCACGTATCAGCAAGTGGGATTTTCTTAGGCCCATATAAGGATCATTTAAGATCGACCAATCAATTCCGAGGACACGCTTCCTCTGAATGCTCTACCAGTTCTGCTTCCATGGGGTCCCTCAAAGTTCGATGCTTGGATAGTAAAGCATTATACTGTAGGCTGGACAAGCTGGGCGCTCAACCTTTGCTGTTTGAACACTTTGAGACCTCCCAGCGAGCTGGGTGAGGCTACATTTGTAGAAGGCAAGCTCGGCATGGCTGTAGGCCCATGACTTCCTCGTAGAGGAGCACTGTCAACCTCCATCTTGTTGTCGAAAGACAACAGATCTTTCTTGGGGCCGAGTATGAGCATCAGGGCAGGTGTTAGTGAGGCCTCAGCTATTGTGGGGCTCATTGCGACAGCTGTCCAGTTATCGAAAGCAATTGTTGGTGTTGCAGGCAAGTCCAAGGATGCCAGAAACAGATCGAGTCGTTCGGACGCGAAATCGCTATCTCAGGCAGCATCCTGGACCAAATATACCGCCTCCTAGGTAGAGATCATGTCGAGTGGAACATCGAGGTCTAGTCGTGGTAATTATCATCGAATAATGCAGCGAAATTTTCTCCGAATTAGTCGTCTACAAAAATACGCTCCACAGTAGGTAAAGCGCGGTGCGAAGTCTTACATTACGCGGAGAAACGAAATGCGTCTTCGAGACGACCGAACCAGAACGTTCACGTGCGAGGTTGGAGAGCATGAAGACCAAAATGTTGCTCATGATGACTATGCAATGTGCGTAGCTCAACCGGGTAACCCTTTCAGTCAAGTCCTGTTAGTTGGAGACATTGGAGGAGATGACCATCCCAGCGAGTACTCATGGTAACCAGTCCATTGATCAGATTCCCATCATATCGACGGACATGGCGATCAATGTCTACACACCTGGCTGTCATTTGCTACGTCACGACGACGTCATTGGGAGTCGAAGACTTAGCTATATACTCTACCTGACGGATCATACAGCGGTGTCCTCGCGGTCAATGAGAGAGTCCATCATGAGCATGTATGGTTATCCATCGTACTACCAAATCACATGGGATCCGTGCGAAGGAGAGTGATACGGCTGCAGAGATGCTGGTTGACCACTCCAGGATATCATAATCATTGAAAATCATCTCCAGCTGGAGAACACAAAGCAATCTTTCGGGTTTCTTCGTCTTGGGAAAAAGGATGGCGACGCTTGGGCGCTACGCGTAGGAGTGGTAGCAGGAGTGTCATGCTTGCTTGGTACTTACATAAGTACTTACCATTGAACTAAGTCTTGACAAGCGGCTTCAGAAGTAGCTACAACTCCTCAGTAGATCCCCAACGAGCTTAGGGTCAACTGTCAAACAGCATGAAGCCCTTGGAGTTTCAGATGTGAGCGGAAAATGGTGGCTGGCGAGGGACAAGGCGGGTGAGAGAGGAATGGTACCGAGTAATCACATGATTCTTTTGTCTGTAAGGCAGCACATGAATCGAGCAGTATGCTCTGACACGAATAGCAACAACATCGCTGGTAAGGAGAAGTGGAAGCTTTACATTGTTCGTCAATCCGAATTGTCTTTGTACATCAGAAATCAGTACTCGTAGACCAAGCCAATGGGAAAGGATTATGGGAGGCTGCAAGAGGCTGTTACCAAAACCTACCACAGACTCGGCATCGAATGCAAAATCGTCATAGAGAGTTTTGAGCTGCCATGCATGACGACGAGAACTCGGTTGCATTAAACAGGTAGCATCAGTCGAAAGCAGCCAGTATTCAATCAAGTAGTACTAGTACTTGTCGGTCGAGGGGAAAGATTTCCATGCCGCGTGGCGAGACGGGCGCCCCAAGGGTGACTTTCCGGGCGCTTAGACTGGGGGAAAGCCGCCGGAAGGAACCCTCTTGCCCCTGGAGAACCAAACCCCACTGAGCAACGGTTTCATCCCAGTCCATCCTCCATTTTCATCGACTTCTACCAGATCTATCGAAACAAATTCATCACTACGAGAGCATCCAATCAGCTCTTGGGCATCACTCAGGCAGTACCGCCCAGTGCAAGAAAATCTAGATGACTGGGCGAAAGCGTCTGCACATTTCTCCCTTGAACGCGCAACTCCTCCCAACAGTGCTCCCACCATCTCTCCTCCTGCAAGCCTCCAATATCTCCTACCATACCATTCAGACATTTCCGGAAAAGGATTACGGCTACGTCGATCTTCCAGAACTAGAAGCTGACAAGCTCAAGAAGAAGCTGAACGGTTCTGTGCTGAAGGGGTCAAAAATGCGCGTTGAATTAGCACGACACGAGAAGGATACGACCGAGGGTAGAAATGGACTTCCTGTAAATTCAGAGCTCACTCTCAGCAACGCATCTCGGAGGGGGAAGACCAAGACGAGGGAGGAGGGTGTCATACCGGGCTACGAGCTGCCTACGGAGCGCAAGGTCAAGCGAGGTTGGACAGAGCCGACCTCAAGTGACGCCAAACCTACGAAGCTGCGTAAAGACAGGGTGGTTAAGAAATCGAGACCGAAAACAACATCTTTGACTGGACAAGCCGAATGTTTGTTTAAGACTACCCTACCACCAAATGCATCGGGCGCCGACGCTGCAAAGGAGGGCAAGGCGAAGAAGAGAAAGAGAGGTGATTCGAATCGGGATGTCGTGGTACATGAATACTCCAATACTACAAAGCATGCGAGCTTCTTGAGGGATGAACTGGGTGCGGAGGGCAAGAAGATTGCATCCGAATACATCGAGGGTAAAGGGTGGGTTGATGAGGATGGCAGTACGGTTGAAGCGGAGCCAGAGAAGCGACGAAGCAAAGTCAAGATTGAGGAAGCTAACGAAGAGTTGACGGTATCGAAGCCCAGACGATCCAGAAGGTCGAGCAAGCTGGAAGTGCCTTTGGTGGAGGTTACAGCTCCTAAAATCCAGGGAGTAAAGGGTGAACCTGTCGATGACGAGACTTCCTCTAGCGGCACATCATCCGACTCGGAGAGTGATAGCGAAGTTGAGAGGTCTGAAAACCCGCCTCCAGCTCGTAAGTCAACCAGAGCGTCCGCTCGCAAACCAAAGGCCAAGAGCAAGGGGCTTGGAATCAGCGAAGCTGGAGATGGCGAGGTCGAGGTGGACCGGGTAGAGAGGCTTTCGATTACGAGATCATCTGCAACACCTCCACCAGTCCAGGAACCACAGTCAATATCAGCTCCAGCCACCGACGAAGTACACCCCCTAGAGGCTCTCTTCAAGCGACCAAACAACGCGGCATCCCATACTCCCAAGAAACCAAATCTTGAAGTCTCCACATCATTTAACTTCTTCGACCCAGACGTGGACGAAGGAGAGAGCCAAACCCTTCTCATACCCCAAACACCCTTCACGCAGCAAGATATACGACAGCGGAGGCAACGGAGTGCGGCGCCCACTCCCGATACAGCTGCCCCAGGGAAGACCTTTGGTGATATTTGGGTTGGTACATCGGATGTTAGTGAGGTGGATGGGGACGATGAAGAAGAGGATACAGCTGCAGGCAAGACGGAGGGGGTGTCGACGGGCTCAAAGGATGAGAAGCCAGAAACTGAGTTCTCAAAGTGGTTCTGGGAACATCGCGGCGAGACAAATCGGGCTTGGAAAAGGAGGCGCAGAGAGGCTGCGAAGGAGAAAAGGCAGAAGGACAACAAGGAGCGCAGAGGGTGACAGCTCGAAATTTGAATACGAAGGTGGCATATTTGATCTGTCATCGTGCCCTTGAATGCGCATTTCCCAAGTCGAAAGGATTGAGACGTGAGCGGGACATCATATAACCCATGCCTTACGGTTCGCACGAATACTGCACATGCCTCACATTTTTCGCATGCTTGTTATTACACAACTTCGAAGATAGCTCTCGTTTTCTTGTTGTTCCGGTTTGGTCTTATGTGGAGTTGCTGCTGTTATTGGTCTACATTTACCGCCGTCGCCACCACGGAGTTCAAGCCCTATTGGGCACACCACACTTGTCAGATGTCACCGTTGCATTCATGCTACCCATCACTCCCAATATCCCGTATCCCTTCACTCTACAATTCTTAACTCTTGAAGTCTTCCGAGTGTTCATCGCCTACCCTTCAGCACTTCACTTCATCCTCTCCTCGTCTCACAAGACACTTGTCGCACGCTTGCCACGGTCATCGACCAGCCATGATCTCTGTAAAGTCGATTCCGCCCTCTCGATAACAGTCTCAAGCCATGCCACCCTCCTCAGATTCAGTATCATCTACATCCCTCCCCTTCGGCGCCGACGTCCATACCCATGCCACCTGGCGCCGCTCAGGTTCGGTCCCGCGCTCTGTGCACCATAAGCATCAATCGGCCATCGACGATCAGGGTCCTCAGACATACTCCGACCTCATCGCCGACGCTCAGGCCTCCAATGATGAGTTGTCTCGCATCCCCAATGTACTAGTACCACCGAGCTCAATAAGAAGTATACCGAGGTCGTACAAGAAAGTTCTGAGGCAGCATCGCATACTGTTCTGGGTACTCATTGGGATCTTCAACATTTCACTCATCGCTTCGACCGTCGCCATCGTCCTTGGGGCCGTCAAAGCTCACCAATACGGACAGAATGATGCCAAATGCGCTGCCATCATCGTGGGAGTGTTTGGCTTCTCGGGCATGGTTGGCAGTGCCGCTGTGATTTGGCTGATTTTGACGGGCAGGAAACAGAGAGCAAGACTGGAGAGGCGCTGGGCTGACGAGGAGAGAGTGAAGGAGGCGATAGCTGTCAGGCAGCGTGAAAGAAACAGCAACATACACGATTCTATCAAGGATCGAGAGCGGTCTTTGAGCAGGAGCCGCAGTCGAGGTCGGGATCGGGATCGTGTTACGAGGCCAGCAGCAGCGGCAATACCCTCGTTCAGAGCCATGACACAAACGCCCGCATCGTCCACTCGAATACAGGATCACGATGCTATACCTTTGTCGAGAAGGGCGCGCTCCCCTTGGCCCCGCCCTATGGATGTCTCTGATGACGTTGATGACGACCCCGACAATGTTATTGACGCGGAAAACAACAAGGAAAGTACCCATGAGAATAACAGGAATTACGATAAGATTGGGAACGAGGATGAGGATGAGGATAAGCATAAGGATGAGGATGAGGACGGGGACGACGGCGCCCACGACAAAGAGGTTGAGGCTCAAGCTACGCAGAAAGTGAGGGATTCGGCCTCGACAAACTTCCTAGACCTCGACCCCTCGGACAGCGAAAACGAAGACAACAACAGAGCAGAGACCGCCGACCGACCAGACATCACCCGTCCGGAACCAAAAATCCTCTCAAAGGTCTCCCTACCACTCGACAATTCCAAACCCTTACCCCCACTCCCAGACTCCGGCCACGCCTCCCCTACGCCCCTCCCCACCAGCTCCACCTACATCAACCCCTCACCCGCAGACCCCCGGCCCGCAACCTCAGGCGCCCACGACCCCCCTCAACTCCCTCCGATCGAACAAACTCCCTTCGACCCGGCCACCGTACCCTCCAACCGCCTCGACACACGAAATGCGCACACCACCACCCCTCCCCCCCCTCCTCCTCCCACGCTCCCCCGCGGCGAAAACGGCGGCCTCGGCCCCGCGCAGTCGGACGAAAACTTCCAATCCATGCTCGACCTGGCGGAAGACGCGGGCAGCGAAGACGAAGCGGCCCGGCGGTCGCGGCGGCGGCGGGTCCGGGAGAGGGTGGAGGCGTGGGCGTGGGACGGGGGGGCGGAGCGCGGGGAGAGGGGGAAGGGGGTGCGGGAGGCGGTCGAGAGGGGCTTGGGGAGGGTGGCGGGGAGGAAGAGGGAGAGGCGGGGGGTGGGGGGGTGAGGGCGGGGGCGGGGGCGGGGGGTGTAGGAGAGGGGGGGGGGAGGGGATGCGCTGGTATTTCGTATGTGAGAGGTTGGGCGGGGTGTGATTGGGAGAGCGGGTGCTGGTGCTGGAAGGGAGGCTCTTGCTGGCTTGCGGTGCGGATGGATATCCAAACATCCATTCCATCCCGCGGACTCGAGTCTGTTGGTTTCACGATTGCACGTGTTTGCGATCTTTCTGGTGGATTCCGCGCTGGAACCGGGGATGGAAAGGAAAGGTAAGGAAAGGAAAGGAAAGGAAAGGAAAGGAAAGGAAAGGAAAGGAAAGGAAAGGAAAGGAAAGGAAAGCAAAGCAAAGCGAGGCCCGGCTCTAGGCTTCATGAACCAATCCCGATATAGAACCTGCTCTGCATCGGGTCAGTATCTATACAGTAATCGAACAAGTATTTCATCCGGTCGGAACACCGTGCGAGTCAGTCTCTCGTGTTTTCAACGTACAGCCCCAATATACATACGTGGAGTGTGAGAACGGGTTCGAGTTCGAGTTACCGATGGTGCTTCCGATAATTGTTCTGTTCTGTTCTGTTCTGTCTGAACGTGCTATGGTGATCTGCACCACTCGCTCTCTTTCTTCGGGTCCGCATTCGCGACGTATGTATGTATGTATGTATGTATGTAAAGTACAGCGGAAGATTCTTCCGTAGCTGGTATGTAAGGATGGGTGGGTCACATCTCTTTCAGGCATCCGATCGATCAACCTACCCATGCTTATTTGTGGTTCGTCAGTCGATCCCCACTGTGATGGAGCTTTGGCGCCGGAGTCCATCGTACGAGTACTTTCGTGGCTGAGACTGAGACTGGGACTGTTGGTTATTGTGCGGCTGGATTACTCTCGCTCGTTGTTGTTGTTGTTGTTGTTGGTGGTGGTGGTGTCGAAGGCGTCGTTGGAGCGTGTGAGTGGGGTTTGATTGGTCAAGTAAACCCGCAGTTGCTATACGTACCGGTAACGGACGGACCCTTCCTGCCTGAGAGAACATCGCGAGTCACGATTCTTGAGGGCTCTGGAACAGATGCTGGAAAGGAGTAGCCGCGTGGATAGGCTTGTGCTTCCATCCGCTCTACATGAGTATAATGTACGGTTCAACTCCACCTGCGCACGCTGCAGACAATTTCACTCAATCCATCAAGCGCCCCCACGTTCTTCCCGTACGCCCTCTACTCACGCACACATCGGCGTCAAGCTAACAATCGTGCCCTGATCGATAGCACAAGTGAGCGTCAACGACTCTGTCCACGGCCTATCATCTCTACTCTCAATACTCTTGAATTCCTGCATCAGTCTGATCGTCGTATAGCTAGCTTCTGTGAGTGCGAATTGCTGTCCAATGCAGATTCTTGGTCCTCCATTAAACGGTAGGTACTCCTGCTCGCTGTTAGCCTGCAAGCACCTTGATATGCGTGTGTAGCCAGAACGACTCACCCAGCCAGGCCTCAGCGTCTCCCATCTCTCAGGCTTGAATTCTTCGGCATCCTCGCCGTAGAACTCTTTTCGGCGGTGCATGGTGTAGAGAGACCATTGCACGTATTGGCCTTTGGGGATGAAGAGAGGTGATTTGCCATCCTCGCCGCCGCCGCGAGGGAGGATGGTGTCGACTTCGGCCCTGCGGGTGTTGCCTGGTACTACTGGGTAGAGACGTAGTGCTGCGATACCGTTCAGTCAGATCGACATAGAAAGCTGACAAGTCGATGCTTACATTCGTTCAGAACCCATTTCAAGTATTTCATATCCTTGATCTGCTGGAATGTCGGCTTCTCCCCTCCCAGCGCATCCACCTCCTCGCGCAGCTTCGCCCAAATATCCGGCCTCCGAGCAAGTACAAACCATGTATCGCTCAGAAGACTAGCCGTCGTGTCTCGGCCCGCTAGAAGGATGTTCATAAGCTCTGATCTAAGCTGGACTGGGTCCGTCGTCTTCTTGACCAGCTCGTACAAGAAAACGTAACGGTCATCAGCTTTTGCGTCCGTCTTCTCAAGATCGAGTGTCTTTCTGTACGCTAACCCTTTCCGGACGAACTTGTCGACGAAATCTTGGCAGTACTTCCTATCGTTCTTCGTCGCTGACCCACGAAGCCATCCTCCAATTTTGCCGGTTCGGAAAGTTTCAGCGATCGCCTCCTGACTCCTGTTGAAAGCTTTTGCAAACTCGGTGTTGTCATGGTTTGATTCTGGAGCGAGACAATTTGTCGATTCGCCGAACAAGAACTCCGTAGCTGAATCCATTGTCAACATGAAAAAGAGATCCTGCAGGTTGACGGTCGAACCATCTTTGGGAATGGCTTTGATAAGTTGATCGATATGGATATCGAAGGTGGTGAGGTCGCCGACTTGGCTGCGGACGAAATTGGGGCGCAGGAGCTCGCGAGAATTATGCCAGGCGGCGCCGTCGGTGGTGAAGATGCCATGGCCAAGAAGAGGGACGAAAGCGTCTTTTCTGCGCTTTCCCAGGCCCCAACTTTTGAAATCCAAGGCTAAAATGGTCTTGATGTTCTCGGGTTCATTGGTTTGCATGAGGTCAGTGAAGATGAATTTCATGTGGGTGTTGTTTCCAATTCTCAAGAACCGGGCTCTGTTATGAGCCATCAATCGATGCTCCTGGGCGGCTTTTACATTCCCCATGAGCGCCTTGATGCCGATTATGTTGTCGGGGAATGAGTTGAGCTCGGGACTGTGTTTCATGGGCTTGCAGCCATGCTCTTTGATCATGGCACGGCGAGATGCGCCGATGGTGAGCTCCCAATGGATGTAGTAGAGGACGTAGATGACCAACGGACCGAAAAAGACCTGGATCAGGCCGGGGAGCGCGAATGAAGCCATATTGGCCGTAGATAGGTGTGAGGTCAAGAAGAAAGGCGTTTTCTGTTTAGCAATGAGTGCAGTGTAGGGAAGAAGCTGGAGAAAAGTGTCTCGCAGCCGGTCTTCGCTCTCTCCTCTACCGAGTACAACGTGCTGACTTAGGCTGAACAACGCCAGATGCGAGCCTCGTGGCGCTATGGTGAGTGGGAGAAGTACTTTCAAGCAGGAAATCAAACACAAAATTGGTGCGTATACAATTGAGAAGTATATAATCCGCGAACCAGTGTTGCGATAGTCGAAGGAAAGCAAGAGAATAATGATGCTGCGGACATGGAGAATGATGGAGTGTCCGTAGACCGGAGACGACGAGACACACGGAGTCTTACATGTATACCATTAAGGCTATCTTCCTCTACTCTACTACTCCAGAGGCTGCAAAAGCAGGATGCGAGGAAGTCTCATGGCCGCGAGTTGATGCCAGCTGAACTGGGTACCGAGATACCTAGGACTCAAAGGCGTGCCATCTCCGACACTACGGACGTAAGCTAAGGTACTGCTACTGATCTAGTTCTCCCAGTCATGCCAAACGTTGCTTTCTTTTCAAATCTCCTACTCTACTTTATCTTACTTGTACCTACCTTCTGACGTTCATGCAATCAATTTCAATTTTCAATTTCCATGCAGAAATGGATGAAGCAATGAGGGGTCAACCATGAGGCGGCACATGAGACCTGCTTAACTCCGTAAAGTATGCCAAGCAGCCAAGGGGAGGCGACAGAGTGAGCCAACTTATTGAATCATGCTCTGATTGGTCTTGATTGGCTTAGCGGCACCGTGCGACCAGGAAAAGCTCGGCTTTCTTTGGGCTTGGTCCCCGGGCCTAGGCCAGTCAGCCGAGGTTGGTGTTTGGACCTAGGACCCCATCGTCTCATTTGGTGGGGGGGGGGCCACGCCCTGAAACATAATAATAATGGCCAACCGCGCCAGCATTGATCAAGTAGAGCACTTCCTGCAGTTCGGCCTTCCCGGTGGGATCCTGGGCATGGGAGCACATGGCATCCCGGAGCGGGCATCATCTAAGGTATCATCCGAGCGATTGCTGCAGGGGACATCGGCCGTATAGGAAGGTAGGATTTCGGCCGTAAGACAAAAAAGCAAGGTATCCTTGATTGCTCTGTTGTGTGTTTTCAATTTTCCGCTGGCCGGGGTTCATGCTGATGAATTTCTACTCGCTCGGAGAGAAACACCAACCACATGGTTCTTCCGAGCGAAGAAAAGCAGGTATATTGCATGATCGAATCTCCAATGCATTGCTTGAGAATGAGTCCACTGCATTGACGCAAGAGAACAGTCCCGCTGTTTGGGTCTGTTTTTCAAAGGCATACGCCTCGCTGACGGCATCCCATAGCCTGACTTGGTCGAAGATCCTCCAGTGGCAACGGCTTCCCCAGCTGTCCTCCCGCATCCCTCCGAACCTCCAAGTTCCCCAACCGAGTACATCCATTCTGCTATCACAATGGCACCCACTCCCTATCGCCCACGTGCGGAAGTCTGGTGGCTTCGTTGTCCATTTCGCGCACTCCGAAAAGTAGGTCTGCATCCACTGGGCTAATCATCCGCGCGCCTTGCGACCACCTGGGCGAATTTTGAGATATTGAGGGAATTCCAGGTTTTGGTAACGGCCATGTGATGACTCGCAAATGGAAAAAAGTCCGAAGTAATCTTATTGCGTGATATCTGCGAAGGCCAGTCGGAAGATGATTGAACAACCGATGGGATGCTGGGGTTGCAGCCTTACCCAATCATATCGTTGCGGCCGTTGTATTTCGGCCATAGCAGGATTTTGGATAAAGCGTTATAGGCTTTGACGGCCTCTGAATGATCGATACCGCTGGGATGTTCGATGCAGTGGTAGGCCAAGTAAGCGAAACGTGCGATTCGGCCATGATAAATATCCATACTTCTTGGCACCAGGTCCGTTGCGTTCTGCAGTGTGCAGGCAAATTTCACATAAAATCCCGCAAGAAGAATTGGCAGAAAGTAGAACATCCTCACTGAATGAATGCATAACTTAGCAACCTGATCTCCGACCAATTCGTCCATGTACTAGTACAATAAACTCGCATCGTGTCCGACATCCTGTACACAGATCCGCCGACTTCACGAGCCAAAACAGCATCATACCTTCATACTCCCTTCCCCTCCCCCCAATCACCCCCGCCCACCGCCACCAACCTCCCCACTCCCCTCCCCCGCCTCAAACCTCCTCCCGGCCTCCAAATCCGTCACCCCCTCGATCCGATTCCCGCACCAATAATGCCCCGCGCTCGCCCTCCCCAGCGCCGCCCCCGCCTCCCCCCCCAACACCTCCCCGTCCACGCTCCCCGTCGCGACCTCCAGTTCCCCCGCGCTCCCCTCGCTCCGCCACGTCAGCGGCGACCCGCACGTCGCGCAGAACCCCCGGTGGCGGCCCGGGCTGGCGGAGTACTCGGCGAAGGCGGGCAGGTCGGCCGGCGAGGCGGTTTTTGCCGGCACGGCGGGGGAGGACCAGAGGAGGCGGGAGGGGGCGGTGTCGATCCAGGCGGTTAGGAGGGCGCCGCTGCGTTTGCGGCATTGGGTGCATTGGCATGTGTGGGTCTTTTTTTGTGTTTGTCATTCGGTAAGTATGTAACTTTCCTTTTTTTCTACGGGCGTGGGAGAGCGGGGATGGATGGGCGTCACCTTGGGGGGCCAGCCGGATGGGCCGCCGAGGTTGAGTTCGTAGCGGATGGCGCCGCAGAGGCAGCCGCCGGTGATGGTGGTGGGTGGAGGCATGGGTGAGGGGGTCGGAGTGTGCTTTTGGGGTTTGAAAAGGGTTTTTGTTGAATGGTCTTACGAAAGGACTGTAGATACTTTGGGTGGCAGAGCCCCGCCGAAAATGAAATTATTATCAGTAAGCGAAGTGGTTTTTCTTTTTCCTTCTTTTTTCTTTCATTCGATTCTGTATGCAGCCTAAGGCTATGCCAACTGTGAAGAACTTACAAAGGCCTAGTTCAATAGACCAAGGCACCGTGTGATTAACATACCCCCGTATTCTCATAGATCTGATTGTCCTCCGTTTTATCACGTAGAGTATCCCTAGTCGTCCTTACAAGTATAGGCCTTCGACTTCTTTAATGAAAAGATATCATTCGACGCCCTCGAATTTCCTCTCTGTCCTATGATCATCCTCTAAAAAGTCATAACCAGATAGCCCCGTATCCATACATGTGGCCAGCGTGCCAGCCAAGTATCACTTGACATGGTTCGGTGTAACATTAAACCGCTTCACTGCCAAGAGTCTTGGCGTGAAATATGTACTCGTGCGTTCGAGAAGTGAGCTACTTGATAGAGCGAGGACACCAGTAGATCAAGCGACATCCCACTAAGTAAAAAGATCTATTGGTGTCCTCGCTCTATCAAGTAGCTCACTTCTCGAACGCACGAGTAGAGAGATGGCGCGGCCACGACGACGATAACAACCTGTGTATGGCGGAGCTTTGGCACTTGGACGTGAGCTTGTTGTTGTCATCCTGTGTAGGAGAACAGCCACTGCGACGTACGCTTTCGATTCTCGTGACGTGGATTTCCCCTAAGCAGGATCAACCGGCCGTTTTCCTCGCCGTATCGCCCATTTACTTAGAGGCTTCTGCACTTGATCGACGAGTAGGCCACGTCGTGCCCGTTTGGGGCTTTGCGGGCGTGCGCATCGCTGCAGCGATACACGCTGCCAACGCGAGGCTGGGCCGTAGCTGCTATCGAATGCAGGACTTCGTGGGGTGGTTAATACTGGTCACGAGCATTGCGTACAAGTGCTACCCAATTGCTGGTGACCAGGCAGTGTATAGGTGGTACAAATCAGGTCTGGACGAGATTCCAATCAGGTACTTTTACTCGTGAGAGAGGGCGAGATCGTTCCAATGGTTAACGACAAAAACAATACTTACTCCTGTTAAGGAGTCGGCAGCGTAGGTAGCTTCGTTGATTCGGTAAATTCAAGGCACTGCTTTTAGCTTAGGTGTAAGATACTCCTTTCCGGGTAGTAGAATAACCGCCGCAGATGCGATCACGAGCGTATTCAAGCGTTAAAGTGATGTTTTACGGTACCAAATAACAGTATTGGACGAATCTACTGAACCAATCATTTCGACAAGGCTCTTGTTTTGAACTCCAAGTACCAGGAATACATACTCCACGAAGCTATCGACCAACAAAATGGCTCCGCAAAACAAAATCTGGAAGAAGAAGCCGACGAAGGATGGGCGAAATGCGAGGCAGCGCCGAGCAGGTCTAAAGCGGGCCGCCCAGCTTGCAAGCGGTAAGCACATGTATTCATCCGTGTAAACAGAGAGCTCCGCAGCTCGTTCTCACGAAGGCCTATGCTGACAAGGCACCCCGGACCACATCTTACTGCCGTTGCAACCGCCCTTCAAAACCGAACCTTCACCAGCCGAACCGTTGGCTTAATTACAACCTTGGGGCTGATGACGTTCGTGGGGGCTAGAATGAGTTCTGTTGGGGGTTCAAATGGGACACTCAGTTGTGCGAGCGCGTGAATAGAGAGAGGGTCGATGCTAGGCGTGCTGCCGGGGTGGGACCGGAGGCGGGGATGAACGATTGGTAAGCGCTTATCCTGTCAGGCAAGCTTGCAGAGAGACCTCCAGTCTGAGAGGGTGGCTGCGTTGTCCTTGACGTCGAGTTAGGGTATTATGCCCAGAAATTTTGTCGTTCACGATCAATATTGACTTGAAATTTGAGTGGTAATAGCCAACAGATTCCTCGTTGATGTTGATCCCGTCGACATTTTAAGAATATGTACCGCTTCGAATGTCATTATCTCTGGCACTTTACTTGACATCTGTGTCCTTGAAGGGCATGCTGACTTGAAAGTCTGATTAGGTTTGGTCAGGCTGTCACTGGAAGTATTGCCGGTGCCGGTGATGGCTCTGGGGTCGGGGCCGAGGTCGAGTAGAAAGGAGGAGAGACGATGGAGCAGGAGGTGGAGAATGAGGAGGGAAAGAAGCGGGAGGATAGGAACGAGGATAAGGGAGAGATCTCCCATTGCATTTCGGGTGTAGAGCATGGAGTGAGTGGTCTCGGGCTTTAGCTTGGGATTCAAACCCCATCAAAAGCCTCTCCTGACAAGCAGTCTTAGATTCACCACGCAAAGCAAAGGCAAAGGCATAGTCTCATCAGTCACTGCAAAGCAGATGGTTTCTGAATACCTATGCGCTGATTTACTGCGAGTGCATAATTATCGGGAACGCAACGCAGAATTTGAATCTCAACGGAGGACGGAAGTGACCTCGCTCATGCGTTCCGGTCTCATGAGATCGCCATCCGCGGCCTAGGTCATCCAACCTGGCATAGACTGGCATGATAACTCGAGGTTGCGAGGCTGATCGAAGCATGAATCCACTCCAAGCGTACACGCAACCAATTCCACCAGATTCACCAGACGCGTTCAGTAAGAAGTCACCGACCGATGATGGAGGAATAATGGAGAAGCACTAGAAACTTTCATGAGACGTCGTTGGAGAAAACGGTAGAGATTTTTCAGCTGACAAATTTCTTGCTAAGACACCAGGATAACCAGGTGTGATCATTTTGGCTTGCTTGCATTCCAAGGGTTCTCTCCGCTCAGGTCTTCTTTTATTCTGGGGTAACTGTGGCATTGGATGGCACGTCTTTCTCAGCAGGATTGGCGCTCGCCAACTGGAGTCTCTACGAACCAAAAGAGGACAAGACGATACATGTTGTCAGTGCCCTTGCAGCACGAGATGAGCCACCCGGCGAATGTCACCTTCGCCTAGCCATACTCCTAAACCCTTTTCCTCGTCCCGACTCAGACGGTGTGCCCAAAACCTCGAATGGGACTAGTGGATTTCCTAAAGTTTTGCGTAATTCAACGGTCGCGGTGTGCCTAAAACCTCAAATGGGACTAGTGGATTTCCTAAAGATTTGCGTAATTCAACGGTTGCGGTGTGCCCAAAACCTCGAATGGGACTAGTGGATTTCCTAAAGATTTGCGTAATTCAACGGTTGCGTGGTAAAGTATTGTCAGGGAATGAACCGTGTATCGAATAATGATATTAGGGCCAGTTCGGTAACCACATATTTTGAAAATAACCCCTACTTATTTTCACTAAATAACGCCACCTCTTGGCAAATGAAAATATGGCTTAAAAATAACACTAATTTATTTTCAAAATATGTAAAATATATATACGGTTCCGTTCGGTAACCCTGTTTCTGAGGCTGAGTCAGAAACGTCGCAAAAAAATTGAGAAAATCATCTTCTTTATCAGTAACCATTAAATTTCTACCATTCCACGTTATTATGGCGGAGACACCTGCTACTACTGCTATATAGGCTTTAACTATTATTGATACTTTTATTGCCCCCTTATTGTTATTGCCATTGATGTCCCCTGTTAGTGTCCCTGCTAGTGTCCCTGCTGGTGTCCCTGCTGGTGTCCCTGCTGGTGTCTCTACTGGTGGGGTTAGGGTTAGGGTAACCTTAATACTTATATGTATATTAGTTACGGATGTCCATTATTTTAGCGTGCTTAGCCTTCTTTTGCCAAAAAACAAGGCTCGAGGCTTGTTTTTCAGATATTTTGAAAATATATTCTGAAAATATGATAATCGAACGATACCCTGTATCTATATGACGCTAAGTTGAAAATAAGTAGGGGTTATTTTCAAAATATGTGGTTACCGAACTGGCCCTTAGTGGTGTCATATGAATGGAATATTAACTATGAAGGTTGCTAAGTAACATGTGTGCCGAAGTCATCAGAGTGCCAAGCCGCCAAGGAGCTAGCCCGAATGGAGCCTAGCGCAAGTCTGGAGAAGGAATGCCGGTTGAAACCATGACAAGTATGTATGGACGGGATGAGAACAGGCAAAGTCTAGGGCAGAGGAGAATGATGATGCCTCAGAACGAGAGCGGGACACGGCTGAAGCATGTCTTAAACGAGTGTGCGACAATGATGAATGTTGCGCCTGCATCTGGCCCCCCGCCCGGCCCTACTCAACTCATCCTGCTACGTACCTACATACAAACACTGCGCCCTCGCTTGCTTCTCAGAATACAGCCGTAGCTGTGCATCCATCCCCGGCCATGTACACACCATACAGCAAATGTTTCCACCGAATCGGAATCATCACCCATTCTCTACGGGACTCGCTTAACAAGCGACAACATGACAAAGACGATCGCTTTGCCTACATAACAACAACAATGATAACACTAATAATAATAATAATAATTTGTAAGCACTTGGCTCGCTCGCTCGCTTCGCCCCACCAACAATCATCAACAGCCGCAAGCTTTCTTGCAACGGCTGCAAGGAAACCCGGCGCAAAGGCTTGGTCTGACTGATAAATCACATCTGACAACGCGCACTTTTTACCCGGCAAGCGAGCGAGGCGGTTTTAATTATGGCCCCGACTGCAAGGTTCGTGCAAAGTGCTAGGAACCCGGTTCTACTTCATCACATCTTACGAGTCACAGCGTGTAGATTTTGAGTTTCATCTCATCTCATCTAGCTCTGTACTTTTTTTGCTTGACGCACGGTAGTATTGTTTGTTGATGTGTTGTTTCTGCATTGATATCGGTGTTTTGGACGTTTCATGCCGGGGGGTCGCCAGGGCAGGGGTGGATTCACGATTGTCGGTCTGGCGGGGGGGGGTTTTTTGGGGTTTTTCTTTTCAAATTTTCCTTCACTTCTTTTTTTTTTTTTTTTTGTTTTTGGTTTTTGGGGTGCGGGGTCTTTCGGCCTTTCTTCTTTTCTTTTTAGCGTACACTTATAATATTTTTATATATATTAATTCTATTCACTATTCATACTACAATAATACACAAAATAGAGTTATCATATACACTATTAAGTCTCTAATATAATACTATCTATCTTTCTTCTAGAGCGAGTGACTTTTTTTTTTTTTTTTTTAATAAATAATTTAAAAAGGGGTTTTTTTTTTAAAAGTTTGTTTTTATAGCTAAAGGGGCTTTCTTCTCGAAAGATTATTTATTAAAATTAAAAAACCAAAAATGAAAGAAAGTCTTTTACTTATATAAAGACTAATCTAGCTAGATTAAATAAGAATCTAAAGAAAATAGATATCTTTAATATATTAAAAGAAATAGACTCTAGATTAAATCTTCTTCGTATATCTACTAACTTAATATTAGCTATATATCTCTTAATCTTAAATCTAGATAATACTTAAAGTTAAATCGTTATAAGTAAGTTATAGATATATTATCGTTTAGAAGAACTCGAGAATTTCGATAAGAAGATTCTAAATATTAGTAAAGCTAGATCGTTCGCATAACGTAAGAGAAAGCGTTCTATCTCTAGAAGATATACTATTAAACTTAATTTAAGTTATATCGAAGTATAACTTATAAATATTATCGAAGAAGAGTTAATTGCAATCTTTGTCTTTATCTTTAACTCGTAGAACTTTATAGAAAGTGCTATCGAAACTTCTAATACTTAGTATAATAGATTAAAGATATTAATAGAAAGCTTTCGAACTACTAGCCGTAATATTAAGATTCTTTAGTAATAAAATAAAGAACTCGACTATAATATCGCTTAAGCTAAGACGAAGATATTAGTAATTAATATCTAGCAATAAGTAATAGCAATAGTTAATTATTTCATAAGCGAGAAACTAATAATAGACTTCGAGGCTTATATGATAGATATCGCATAAAAATAACACTATAAAACTTATTAAAGAAAATAAGAAACTTAAGTAAGACTTAAGACGTAAAGAGTAATAGCTGAAGAAGTAATAACCTTACACATTAGCTAATTTAGAAAAAAACTTCGATGAGGAGAACATAGAGGTTATATCTCGTTAGCCGAGTATTCCTATTAGTAGCAACCATCGAAAAGGGTTTATAGGCTCTTTAGAGACCAGGTATTAGTTATAAAGGAATATATCGATGAGATGTTAGAAAAAGGCTATATTAGACCGAGTACTTCTTCCTATATAGCACCCGTTCTAATCGTAAAGAAACTCGATAGAGAACTTAGACTATACGTAAACTATAGAGCCCTTAACGCACTTACTATCCCTAATCGAAACGCTTCTCTATTAATTAAAGAGACCCTCGCTAAATTATACGCGGCGAGAATATATAGTAAATTCGATATTATAGCCGCTTTTAACGAAATTAGAGTAAAAAAGGGTTACGAGAAAAAAATCGTATTTCTTACTCGATATAGCCTATTCGAATATATAATAATATCTTTCGGGTTATATAATACCCCTATTACTTTTCAGATATTTATTAATAACACCTTACGCGAATATCTAAATATATTCTATACTATTTATCTAGACGATATTCTTATCTATAGTAATATCGAAGACGAGTATATTTAGTATATAGAAAAGATATTAAAGAAATTTCGATAAGCTAGCCTCTATCTTAATATTAATAAATACGACTTTTATATTATTAGAGTTAAATATTTAAAATTAATTATTATAATAGAAGAAGTAGAAATAGATATAAAGAAAATTAAGACTATTACTTAATAGAAGAAACTTAGATATATTAAAGATATATAAGTATTTCTAAGATTCGCTAATTTCTATTAAAAGTTTATTACGAGGTATTCTAAAATCGCTATATCTCTAATAAATCTTACTTATTGTGAGGGCGTAGTCCACTGGCGGTCAGCTAGCGGGCATAGGCTATAAAAGACGTAGTGTCGTTATGGGGTTTAATAGTATATTT
This sequence comes from Letharia columbiana, assembly GCF_014066305.1. NCBI lineage: Eukaryota > Fungi > Ascomycota > Lecanoromycetes > Lecanorales > Parmeliaceae > Letharia > Letharia columbiana. The sequence continues at coordinate 29,351 of NW_023501096.1, read as the reverse complement.
GATAGTAGAACTAATCTCTAAGGAATACCAAAACTTCGGGGTATGCGAAGTAGACCTATGTCCGCCAAGCCCCTAGGTATACGGGGTACGTTATTGAAACTGGACCCTGAAAGGGACCCTGACGTAGCATATACGATGTCGGCGCCTTGGCGCAAATAGCGCCAAGGCCCATGACGCATTAGGTCTGATAATTGCCTCCCCTTCTAGGCCCTAGTCTCTAGGCGCCTAAGCAAAGATAGAACGCTTATTAAAAAATCTTTAAATCTTAGTAGGGAAATAAGGGAAAAGAGTCGATCTATTGAGGTTATGATATCGTTTCGATAACGCGGTAGGATTAACCCTTACGCGCTATAAGCGCGTGACTGATGTGTTGTATAATAATATTAGTACTACCTCCGAGAATAACATCGCTTTTATAGTGCCAATCAATGGCAATCTGTAGCAAGCCGACGCGCTTAGCATTGGTGTTCCTGCAGCGCTAGTTAATAGCCTCTACAGCGAACAATATTAGATTTAGGAACTTATGACAAAACCTCGAAAACCTAGTGGGTAAAAGGAGGGAGAAGAGTTTTCCTATAGGCAACGTCGTTTTTATAACGTATTGCGTCTATAGCGAAGCAACGTAGTAATAATCTTTATTGTGGGGATTCGAAGGGAGTAACCGATAGAGCGACGCGTTCGCGACAACGTCCTCGATTATTAATCAATAATAGTAGAAACAACAACGGTAGCTAGGCGACGCGGTCTAATAGGCAGCAGCAAAATATTACCACGTCGCTGCTACCTGCGTTACTGGGTGCTATCCGCTAGTGGTAGCGCTGCGGTGAAGGATACAAAAACCCCTTCCGAATTGTTTGTTTTTGTTCTTCGCAACTCCTAACGCCCCTCTTATAAGTGCTTGCTCTAGCGCCATAACGTCGGTATTGATGTTGACGTGAGTGTAATATATCTTATTATACTAGTAGTCTGCTTCTCTTTGTTGTAAGTACCTTGCTATCACCGATCGCGTCGGTGCGTAGGCTGATAATTTTGTAGTATCCTTTTTTAATAATAATAATAACTTTAACAGTAAGTGCATAGTCGCCCCGCAGGCGCGACTACTAACTCTTGACTATTCCTGCCATCATCGCTCTGTATACGCATCTGCTAACAAGTCCTAGTGTCTGGTTTACCATGTAGGACTTGCTTTTGCCGAGGCGACGATTTATATATTCGAGGTGAGTCTCCCCCTGCGACAACTGTAAGGCCGGAAGGCGCGGTATTAGTCGCTATATTGAAATCCCCTTGCACCTTTAGGCGCAGGTAAGGAAATCAATACGACGCTATCGCCGCGCTGGATGGTCTTGGAAGCTATCTCACCGACGGGCTAAGCTCGGCAAGGAGATTACCCAATAACGTAAGTCATAGGGGCATACGGTGGTGACGGCTTCGGCCGCCCTTGCTATAATTGCAGATCTCTAAGGCTAGCTCGTGGCGGCATATAAGCGTATAGAGAAATTGGAGGGAATGAATGAGTTGCTGGAGGAGGAGCTCGAGAGCCTCCGTCGATATACGGCGGACGTCGATGGGTACTAACACGAAGACTATACTTTAATTATCTCCTCGTTAGAGAACTAAATCGATAAATTTAACTCGGTCTCTAACGCTAAGATAACGGAGAATACTTAAGTGGCGACCTTTTTTTAGTAGCAGCGCTGGCGTGGGGTCCCTAGGCAGTCCTTTAATGGCTGCCTTAGATAAAAACACGCCTATATTAATAGCACGTGCCCTAGTGCGATAAACTTTCTTTATAGTAGAGTTTAGTAGATAGCTAAATAATGTAATTATTTTATTAATCTACATCTTAATAGTAATAAGTGTAGAGGAGTGCGCGCGTAGTATAAGTATTACCTAGGAATATATCTGATCTAGTCGATGGTTATGTCTAATTTCGTCGCCTTCGCTTGCTCGCCGTTGATTTATGTGATTAATCGAGCTCTTTAGTAATAAGAGACTCAATATTTGTTGCTTAATGCTTCCGCTTACTGCCCGCCTGTTTATAGGCTTAGGTTAGCTCGCTAGCACCAGTAAGTTTATTATCTGGCAGCTATTGATTGTACTCTTCGCCTTAATTAGTCCATTTGACTTTGTACTAGACGCCTTTCTTATACTTGACCCTATTAATAATTTCTTCGACCTCCCAAAGCTTATCGTCATCGATAAGATCGAGGGCCTATATAAAGGCTTCCGCTATATCACCGTAATCGCGAAGATAATAAGGCTCAAGCAACGATATATGAAAGGTATTATAAATCCTATACGTCGAGGGTAGAAGCAGGCGATACGCCTACGCCCCTACCTTATCTATAATCCGAAATAATCCCACGAATTTATGAGACAACTTCTTACTTAAGCGTTTCTACTTCAGGTTCTTAGTCGCTAATATTATTAAATCGCCTACCTTATAGCTTTAAGGCTGATACGTTTTATTATAGTACTTAAACTGAGCCGTAACCGCGCTGCGAAGGCGCTCTACTATCTTATCCCTTAATACTTATAACATCTTTATCCTATTATTTATAGCGGATATCTCCCTCTCGGCGGAATCGTCCTCGATCTCCCAACGGATTTTAGGATGATATTCGTATATTAGGAAGAACGGTGTCGTTTCGATAAAGGAATACCAACTGTTTATATAAGCGAACTCTGCTATTGGTAGTTGTTTCGCTTAAACATTTTGCTTATCGTTAGCGAACACGCGTAAGAAGTGTTCTAGCATCTGATTTTGCCGCTCAGTCTATCCGTCAGTTTACGAGTGAAAGACGGTGCTTAGGCGCCGCTTGATTTTGAAATAAAAGTAAACGGCGGACTAGAAGCTATTGGTAAATACAGAGCCTCTATTATTAATAATACCGTTTGATATACTATAGCGGTATACTATTTTGGAATAAAATATTTCCGCTAGTTAAGCGGCATCGATTGTGGTAGATATAGGAATATATTTTATTATTTTTGTGAATCGATCTACTATAACTAGGATAGCATCGTAGACGATGCCCTTATACTTGCTCGCTGGCAAGCCGGTAATAAAGTTTATAGAAATTTTCTTTTATAACTTGATGGCGACGGAAAGCGAGCTTAACTCGCCATATGGGCGATGCCGCGGAGCTTTAGTCCGCTGGTAAACGTTATATATCTTGATATAGTCGGTGACTTGCTTTAGGCTTTCGTCCTAATAGTATTTGCGGGTAAGCAGCTTATACGTCTTCGCAGCGCCAAAGTGTCCTGATAACGGATCATCATGGTATTTGCTAATGAGCTCTTCCCTTAAGGTCTTATCCCTAGAAATATAAAGGCGACTGTTATGTCTTAATAGTCCCTCGGAGTCTAAGACCTATACTTGGCTGCGTACGCGACGCTTGACCGCTGGCTCATTGATATTAGTTCGAAAAGAGCTCACCCAATTATCATGAGCTTGTAGGTCTCGAATTAATGTTTTTATTAGCCTTTGGGGTGCGTTATAAGTAGTCTTTTATACGGCCTTAGGCTCCCTCCTAGAAATGATTACCTAGACGCCGGCAATGCGGAATGCGGGCGCTATCGCCGCTGTAACCTCCTTGCCCCTTTGCGACTGCTCGCCGCTAGTTTAAAGTGCGAGTTTATTCTGTAGTGTCGGTAAAAGTTTGATATTTAACGGCGAAGTTCTCTCGTAGTTAGGGCGCCGCGATGGCGGGTCGGTAGGGTTTAGTTTACCTGCTCGATGAAAAATCTCAAAGTTATAAGCAGCTAACTTCAGCGCCTAACGGGCTTGCCTGGAGTTTAGTTTCTTCTGCTTTATAAAGCCTTTAAGGTTATTATAATTCGTTAGAACCTTAATGTAAAACGTACTACCTTCTAGGTAGTGACGCTATTGCTTTATAGACGCTATGATAGCGAATAGCTCTTAGTTATAGGTCTTATAGTTTTGCTTCGCAGAAATTATTTTCCTAGACCAGAATATCACTAATCACTAGTGGCCATTCTTATTCGATTGCGAAAGTATGGCCTCTATATCGAAGTTGAAAGCGTCGGTTTTAAGACGTAGCTTTAAATTTGGGTCGTAGTGGCGTAGAAACGGCGCGGTTACGAAAGTGTTTCGGAGCTGCTGGAACGCCTGCTCAGCGTTATCTATCCACTCTAACGACCTAGGTTTCTTATTATTCTTACTCCCTTTAAGTAAGTTAATAAGTAGCGCTACTATACTGAAATAGCTATAGATAAATTGCCGATAGAAATTAATAAAGCCTAAAAAGACTTATATATCTCGATAACTTTTTAATTTTGGCCACTTCTTAATAGTAGCGACACGTTCCTAATTCATTGCGATACCTTCGGTAGATACGATGAACCCTAGAAACTTAACCCGTTCGGTGTAGAATTGACACTTCTTTAGGCTAGCGTACAGTTAGAACTAGCGCAGACGCTTAAGCACTTGCTTGACGTGTCGTTAATGCTTCGCTGGGTTAGCACTGTAAATCAGAATATCATTTAAATATACCACGCACGTTATATTTACCAGACCCGTAAGGGCTCTGTTGATATACGCTTGAAAAGTTGCCGGTGCATTGGCGAGCCCAAAAGATATAACTAAATATTCGAAGTGGTTATAGCGATTACGAAACGCTATTTTCTACTCATCGCTTTCTTTAATTCAGATTCGATGATAGGTATTCTTAAGGTTTAGCTTTATAAAGACTTTAGCGTTGTATAAGCGGTTTAGAGTCTTAGTAATTAGGGGTAGCGGGTGTCGATTTTTAATAGTTATCGCGTTTAGGTCTCGATAATCAATGTAAAGACGAAGCCTCTTATCCTTTTTAGGAATAAAAAGGATCGATGCTTCGACTGAGGAAGTCGAGTAATGAATTTAGTTTTTCTAAAGGGAATTCTTTAGATAGCGCCGTAGCTCCGTTAACTCCGTTTGAGATAGATTATATAAGAGGCTATATAGCGGCTCCTTACCGCTCTCGATCTTAATGATATAGTCTCCCTGCTTAAGCGCAGGCAAGATCTCTGCTTTTTCGTTAAAAAAAACGTCGTCAAACTCTAGTAACTTCTGAGGGAGCTTCAGGCTACGCCCGTTTTCCGGTTCGCTTCGCGCCACCGCGGCGTACACGATTGCGAACACATTTAGCTTCTGTTCGATGGTTCGGGTAAATTTGGCTGGTTCTTTAACCTGCAATTTGCTAGCGTTGACTTTAAACCGCCACTGCTCCGCCGCTGGGTCTAGCAGTACTTATAATTGACTTAGCCCGGGCATACCCAACACGATATCAGGGCCTTTTTGATCAATAGTATAGAAGAGTGTGCTACACTTCCTACTCTGACCTCAGCTGTCCACTAACTAGTAATCTAGCTAATACACGCTATAGTAATATATACTTTAGTCGCTTAGCGCTTTCGATTGCGATAAGATGACGTCGTAAGGTTTTAAGTCCTATTGAACTACGAATTTTTGCGAAATTAAATTAATATGCGTTCTAGTATTGAGTAGAGTAACGAGTTATCTCTGTTCACCCTGAAGCTTTATCTACCCCTTTATAAGAATAGAAGGGATTGTCTTTATTGATCGTCGTTCTTGCCTCGCTTTTGAGGCGGTTGTGAGGCCGGATCTTTTTTTGTTAATACTGCGTCGATATGGGTTGTAGGCGGTTTATCGAGGTTTGGATACTTAGGTGTTTAATGACCCTGTTTTTTATAATGGAAATAACTATTCTTTTTGTAGTTAGGGTTAAAGGATTCGGCTTTGCGCTTTACGCTATCGTCTTGGGTGCGCGCTACGTGAACGCCGCCGTTTGAAGTCGATTTAGGCTTCGAAATTCGATTCTTTAGAGGCTTATCCTTAGCGGACCCCCTCGAAGACTTCGAATGGGAACCGCCGCCGGAGCGTACGCGTTTTAAAATCTTTTTCTATATAATAGCCTGGGTAAGAATTTCTTTTCGTTGTTTTAGTATACTATTAGTACTTAGAATCTTGTTTTTAAGCTCTAGTTTAAGCTTAGCTAAGAAGAAATTAGCTTGATGCTTCTTAGAAAATAGGGTTATATAGGCCTCTAGCTCCTTCAGGTAGGTTTTAAAAATAGATATCTTCTAATCGGAGCGTTGTTTGACCTTCTCTTACTTTTCGTATATGAGAAGACGGCGGTTTATTGGATCCGCTACTAAATTAAGTAGGAACTGCTTAAAGAATTTGAAAGTCGTATTCTTTAGGCTATAGGCTTGGTAGTATTTATATTATTAAGTATTAGGGTCGCCTTCTAAGGACTGCATGTAATAAATAATCCTTGCTTGGTTGGTGGTGAAATACTTAGGACTTATAAGGAACTTGATTTCGACTTCGCGGAACCAGCGTAGGTGCTCTCCCTCACTAATATCCTTATAAGAACGTATCCTTTCGGGGCGAAGTATTTTCGTCTTAATTAATATATTCGCTAGAGGCGCGATAGTAATCGGCGTAGGTGGGTCTTCGCTAGCCGTAGACGGTGAGCTAGCGTTACGAAGCTCGCAATTGCGGGCCTCCAACGCAGCCAATTCTTATTCTTGTTCCAGGCGATGATTTTCGGCTCTAGCGATTGCAAGACGTTCTTCTACAGTAAGATCTTTTATTGATAAGAAATTCTCGAACTTATTATCGGCGCTATAGCGGCTCTCGGTGTTATTTTCGTTTTTTATTATACGGCCTAGAGGTAAACCCGATATTATAATGATAATGGGCCTTTTCCTTTAAAAGGTAGAGAGATTAGAACTGTGAGGGCGTAGTTTACTAGCGGTCAACTAGCGGGTATAGGCTATAAAAGACGTAGTATCGTTATAGGGTTTAATAGTATATTTAATAGTAGAACTAATCTCTAAGGAATACTAAAACTTTGGGGCATGCGAAGTAGACCTATGTCCGCCAAGCCCCTAGGTAAACGGGGCACGTTATTGAAACTGGACCCTGAAAGGGACCCTGACGTAGCACATGCGATGTCGGCGCCTTGGCGCAAGCAGCGCCAAGGCCTATAACGCATCAGGTCTGACACTTATACTTAATAGAAGAAAGACTTTATCTATTTATAGGCTTAAGAGTACTCTAAATAACTCGCTTTCGAAATACTTAAGAAAGCTTTTACTACTATCTCTATACTTATATACTTTAACTTAGATAAAAAAACTTAGTTAGAAATAAATATATCTAATTTTATAATTACTACTATTCTATTATAAGAAGATAAAGATAAAATACTTAGATCTATAGTATTTCTCTTTAAGAAGATATCTTCTATAGAGTATAACTACGATATTTATAATAAGGAATTTATAGCTATAATATAGGTTTTTAAGAAATAATATTCTAAGCTAGCTAATATTTCTATCGAAGATTCTATTAAAGTTATTTTAGACTATAAGAACTTATAGTACTTTATATTATTTAAATAACTTAATTTCCGCTAAGTAAGATAGATGAAGTTTCTATTCAAATTTAACTTTCGTATTATCTATCGCTTAGAAAAATAAAGTATTAAATTTAATAGTCTTACTCGACGAGTAGAAGATTTATTTAAAAACGAGAATAACAATTATATTCGCTATCGATATCGTATAATTCTTAAAGATAATAATCTTAACGAAGATATTAAGAATATTATATATCTAGTTATTATACTTCTAAACGATATAAGAGAAAGTATTACCTCTCTAACTATAATATTATATAAATTTAACGAATAAAATAGTATTAATAATAAGAAGTCTAATAAAGAATTATTATTGGGGGCCCCGATAGAGACTTCTTAAGAGAAGTCTTTAGAAGAATTAAGAGAAGTCTCTATTATTAATATTTCTAAGTTATTATATTAAATAAGAGACACTTATAATTATAACGATATCGCTTAAAAAATTATTTAATTAAAGATATCTAAATAAAGAAAGCTATTATTTAAAATAATTAAGAATAACCTTAAGCTAGAACTAAATAACTATTATCTTTACGACGAGTTATTATACATTAATAATAGATTATATATATTAAATATTTTCGAATTACGAATTAAAATTATTAAAGGTATTTATAACTCTTTACTCGAAGGCTATACTAATAGATTATTAATCTACGATAGAGTAAGTAGACTTTACTATTAAACTAAAAATAACGAATTTTATTATCTACTATATTAAGAGTTATTATATCTATAAAAGATCTAAGACTTATAAAAAGAATAAGTAAGATCTACTTAAACTTCTTTTTATTCTTAAACGATATTAATAAGATATTTCTATTAACTTTATTATATTATTATCTATTTATCTTAGATATAAATACTTCTATTAATATATTATAATAGTTATAAATAGACTTAATAAGAAGAAGAAATTCGTTTTTTTAGACTCTTTGGAAGTGGAGATAGTAGTTTAGGCCTTTATCGAATTTATATAGCGAGAGAAAGAATACTTATTTACTATTATCTCCGACCGAGGCACTTAATTTATAGCACATTTTTAAAGAAGACTATATAAAAGGATTAGAATTAAACTTAAGCTCTCTACTACGTTTTATTTCGAAATTAATAGATAAATAAAGAACGCTAACGCTACTCTAAAGTAATATCTTAAAACTTATATTAATTATAATTAAGATAATTAAGTAAATCTATTATTAATAGTAGAGTTCGAAGCTAACTTCGATAAGAACGCCTTATTAAACATATTATTATTTCTTCTTATTAAAGAATATATTCCTTACTCGAAAATAGAATTCTTAATTTTTTAAGATTAGTTCGCTAGTTAAAGAGCGAAGAGAGATATTAAATTAGTTAATAGATTTATCGAGAAGATAAATATTATAAAAAATTATTTAAGAAGTTAGCTCGAATAGTTATAAGCTTTATAGAAGAAGTAAGCTAACCATCACCGGCTCTCGACGCTAGAATTTAGAGTTAGAGATATAATTATATTTAATAGAAGAAATATTAAAACTATACGCCCTAGTAAATTACTAAATTATAAGAATTTCGAATCGTTTAAAATTACTAAAGCTTTAAACAATTTCGCTTATGAGTTAGAACTCTCGACTTCTATAAATAATATTCATTCTATCTTTTATTTATAACTACTATATCTCGATAATAGTAATCTACTATTAAGATAGATCGAGTCTTCGCCGCCGTCTATCGATATTAATAAGAAAGATAAAATCTACGATATTAAAGAAATAGTTTAATTTAAGCTAGATAAATAAAAGAATAATCCTTTAACTAGTAAGAGAGAATATCTTATATATAAAATCAGGTATAGAGGTCTCGAGATCGAGGAAAACTTATTCTAATAATTATTTACGGATATAGTAAAATGTTCGAATCTGATAGCAGACTTCCACACTGATCGGATCGTGCACGTTGCGAGCAGAGAACGACCTCCTCATCAAAACGCCATTACTGATATGTTATGTATATCTCGATCATATCATCATTACAGAGCATCGTAGCAATCAGTATCGGTACATCATCTCCATCGTATACATCAACCCATCCATCCATCCGTCAACTTCTTCAACCCCCCTTCACGCATTCCCGTCGCTCCACCTCTCCCACTCCTCCTCCCTCATAAACTCCACACTGCCCCAACCCCCTCGTTCCCCGATCATCACACACTGCTCCCTCACGCCGTCCCCCCTCTCCACGTGCGCCAACCCCCCCTGCCGCCAACCATCCAGGTACTCGCACCCGTCGTCGACGTAAAACACGACGTGGGTCATTTCGTCCGGCCAGACCAGACTCACGCTCCTGGCTTTGTAACTGATGGTCGTCGGCGAAGACGATGACAGCGAGCGCCGATGACGCGACGACGGTGATGTCCTGCTGCGTAGTTCCAACCTCTGCCATTCCGAGAGGGCGCTTTGTTCGGAAAGGTCTTGCCATTGGGGTGGCGCGTGGGCGGGGTCCGGTGATGTGGATATCGTCTCGGTGATGGGGAAGCATTTGGTGTTTCGTGGCGTTGAGGGGCAGGAGAGTAGGTAGGGTGTTTTAGGGGGGAGTTCGATCAGGTTCAGGACGTCGGCGGCGCAGGAGCTGCCTGGGTAGGCTGTTACGGAGAATTCGGATGACTGGTCGTGCAGGCAGGTTATTGATGATGATGATGATGATGATGATGGGCCCGAGATTGCTGATTGCTGTTGTGATTGGGACTTTGGCTGTGTGATTCGTGACGAGTGGGCAAGACTGCAGAAGAGGAGGATGAGGAATAGGTCGTTCATCTTGTATGTAAGAGAGAAGAAGTTTTGGTGGATATGAACAGATGAAGGACAACGTGTCTGTGGTACAGAGATATGTAAAGAAGAAGAGAGCACACCAAGGGTTGATGATGTACTATGGCACTGTACAGCTATACAAACACAACTCGCAAAGCAAGCGAAGGATTCAGGAAGAGAAAGCTCAAACTTATACTACTGTTGCAAGGAAAGAAACAATTGGCTATGCGGCAAAGAAAAGAGATAGAGCGCGACGACCGCAGCACGCGGAGAAGGGTGCAGCGGTCATGAAGAAGCAAGCGTAAGAAAGCCACAGGCATCTAGACGCCAATCTAATACTTTATATCGGTATTCTGACTTTCACCAAGCGAGGAGAATTATAGAATAAGCATTGAAAGACTTTTCCGTATATGGGTGAATATGGTGTGAATATGGTGTACCCACGTTTCGAATGCATGAACCATCAGTGGATTCAAACAGCTCCCCTGGTAGCACTGCCGTATTGCTTGGCATCCGAGTCCAATCAAAATCATCCCTGAGGCCAAGGGCGCAATTAGCCCGCGGAAGATGGGGCGACTTTGCCTGAAAGGACTTAGGGTTTACCGTGCAACCATTGATAGGATTCCCTCCAGGGCTGAGTAACATGCAACCATCATCCCCGCCCCGCGTGGTGTGCATTGTCCCATCTTTATAGTAGTAAGGAAAGCAAGCGAGGTATGACAATACCTGCTGTGTTCGTTGTGCTGACTGCTAGTAGCGTGCTGCATTATGATCTTTCCGTGTTGTGCTTAATCTTATTGTTCTTCTTCTTGCTCCCCGTCCTTCAGGCTCACAACATTACAAACATTAGCTCAGCCAGTAACAGGCAAGCCTCTCTTCTCCAGCTCCTCTTTGATCACCTTCCACCTCCCCACCTCGATTTCTCGGTCGATCAAACCATATCTTCTATTAAGGATTTGCACGTTCGGAAGTTCTGCAACTTGATTCGACTTCCGAAGGGCTTCCGCAGTCCTTTTTGGTTTGGGCTTTTTCACTAGGTGGACGAGTAATGATTTTGGTGTGCTGATGGCTGAGATGTCGGGGTCTGGAATGCGCCTTCCCGTCAATTGCATCACCCTCTTGAGGACCTGAAAAAAAAATGGATCAGCAAGGTTGTCAGGCATGCAGTGTAGATCACGGGCCGCTCACTGCAAATTTCATTGCTGCATCGTCCATTGAGACATCGCGCCAAGTATCGCTCGCTGGCATGAAGGGTGCAAGATCTGCTGATCTTGCAGGATCGAAGGACTCTTCGTCCGGAAGTGGTAGTTCAGAGCCTTCCAATTCCAAATTGATTTCGTCATCTCCCTTGACAATCTGCGACGGCCTTTCTTCGGCGTCATTGGACTCCATCTCCTCCTCTGCAAGTTCATCTGTAATTTCGTCTGTAACTTCCTCTTCTTCGATGTCTGCGTCTTGCATCGCGATATTGTCGCTCGAGCGATCTTTTGGTGTGACGCATTCCAATATGGACTGTCGCAGCTCCTCACTCTCAAGCACCAAAGCCAGCTGTCCGCTTGCGTCCTGCTCGAATTTTGCGCCCCCCGCAACACGTGTGGCATAATCTTCCGTAGGGTCTGCTGAAGAGTAATCCATTACCAATGGTAGTCCAGCTTCTTTCAAGGCGTAGGTCTCCACCAAGGCGCGATGAACTGCGAGGATTGTATCATTTCGACCCTCTGTTCTCTTGGGACGAATGAAACTAGATCACGAGAATTAGTAAACGTTGCAATGCTTGCAGTAGAGTTGACTAAACCCTTTAAATGGGTTCGCCACCTCCCATTGCCTTGTCCCCCAACCAGGCCCACCCACCATCTCTAGGCCTTCAGCTGTATCCGCTTCGAAATATTCATCTTCATCTTCGGGCTGTTCCACCTCCTGCTCAGGTGCCGGTTCAAGCTCCCTGCCCTTTTCCCTCGCTTGCTCCTTCTCCCTTCTTCTCTGATCAAACACACTCTCTTTCCCGTACGGATCGTCCTGACCTGGCGGTGTCTCTGAGCCCCATATCTTTTTTCGTAACTTTTCAGTGTTGAGCCAGCTGGCGTGTCTGCTGGAAGCGTAGGGTAGGGTGATTGATGAGTTAGTCATTCTTACAGCGGTTGATGCTCGGAGCCGACAGTGTAGGCAGACGTAACCTGATTGAGGTAATGCAAGACGGGCTGCAAGGCTAATGCGGCCGGCAGAAGTCATACTGATGGTGTTAATGTTGACTCAATCGGTAACGGTTGAAGACTGTTGAGAGGTTGCAAGCAAAGCCAAGGAGTTCTACATGGCGCTAGGCTGAATACGTTTAGCGCAAATTTGTTTCAAATCGAGATCACAGTGCTGCAATTGCGCACATATATGGGACATCTGTCTCAGTGATACCTATGCTATTCTTGCTCGGGCAATCCTTGCCTACTGCTGATGGAGTATCACGCTTGCTCAGCCATCAAGTCATCAAAAGAATCATCCGTGCTCTCCGCCGCTCAAATAGTCTTCTCTCCCAATGGCTGCACACCTGAAGTGTCCGCTACAACATCAGCCGGTCCGGTAGCAGTCTTCTCCCCATGGATCCCCGCCTTCGAACACCCACTACACGCGCACTTGCCCTCGGCACAAGGGCATGTGCCAGTATCGCCTCCACACTGACAAGTCGTCTTCTCAGTCCCAGGAACATGCTCCATTGTCTTCTCGTTCTGCTCCATACTACCACCGCCCTTTCCACTCTTCAAATCCGCCAAGCGCCGTGCCTCGGCGTGGATGTCTCGAACCTGCTTGTCACTCTGCGTGTAGAAGCTTGCCAGTTTCTGACCAGTAGGCGTGCCCATCGCTTTCTCGAAGTATGAGTTGATGCCCCTCCATCCCGCAGTCGCTTTATCAGTGATGCCGTAGCTCTGGTCAAGACCCTTGGCGCGATCAGTCGCCTTGTATTTTGCGTCGAATTGTGTAAGAGCGTTGGTGAAGCGATTGGAGACACCGTGCTTGTTGTCGAGGGCAATGGCACGTTGGATCGCGGTATCGCTGATCACGTAGCCGTGGGCGAGGTATTCGGCAACGATGCGCGAGCGCGGCTTGTCCTCTTGCGAAATGTCGTGCTCGTCGCGGGAGGCATCGTCGGTGTTAGTGCCGGCTAGTTCACTGATGCCGGCGGCGCTTGAGACTTGGACTTGGGAGCTGCCGAGTTGGGTATTGTCGAGGAGAAGCGCTGTCTTTGCGGCTCTAGAAAAAAATCAGCTAGGGGAAGTAGCTGGCTTGACTCTACATGTATCTTTACGTCTCTTTCTCGAAGGTGACTGTTGCACTCTGCGGGCTGTTTTCGGCTTCGGACGCAGGGGTCACAGAGAGGGATGTGATCTTTCCGCTGCTAGCTGTCAGCATGTGGCAAGCTTGTGATAGAGACGTTTAGCTCACCAAAAGCTGAAGAAGTCTCTCACTTCTTTCTCGCTCGTGTTGTGGGCAATGTTCTTGACCTAGATCCAGCAAGTTAGCGCCTAGAGCTCCCAGAGCAATCGGAAAGTGCGTACATGGACGACAGTGGACGACATGATATGTTTGTGATTTGCTTGTTAAGTAGGTTTGAAGATAGGAGTGTATAATTTGAAAGAGTTGAGAGGAGTTTGGGGCAGAAGAAGTGGGTTTTGGGGAGAATGGAATGTTGCAGAAGTGGACGTTGCCCCACGTCATTTTCTGGGCTGGGGCAGTGGCAAAGGGTCCAAGGGTGGTTCTGACAGGACAACGATACTCCACAGAGGACAGGCATATCACATCTTTTGGAGCTCTTGATCAAATCAACAAGATGCTAGACCTTCGAACAATCATCCTTTACGGCGGCCGGTCAATCACTAGCATTAATCCCCTCCCTCTTCTGCATCCCCAATACCCCCGTCCCAAAAAACCGTTCCGATCCCGTCTTCCCAACATCAAAATCCATATCAACATATTCATACCTTTCCACGAAATCTGCAATGCCCTGCAACGCCATCTCCCACACCTTCCACGTCATTCTACCGCTGTGATGCAACAGTATAAACGCGTTACCCGACCCGTATCGGATCATCCTGTCGGGTATAGGTTCGTTCGAGCTCCCATGCGCTGCGACTTCGCGAGTGGCTTTGACGAAAACATAGAGCACGTCTCTCCGGCGTAGGGGGTGCCGTAGCCGTAGAAGCAGACGGTTTCGTCAGAGTTGGGGACGGGGTAGAGCAAGGGATCTTGGGGGAGGCGGCTACTGATGTCATCATCTTTGCCCGGCGTTTCCTGGCTTGTTGTCTTGACGAACAAAGGACGACCTACTTTGAAGAAAAGAGCTGTGTTAGACTGGATGGAGCCGTGAGGTTGACGTTGACGTTGAGACCGTTGAGTAATGATAGAGTGAGTGGACTGAGAGGTGGTTCTGCAAGAGTAACTGTACAGAAATGGACGACGATCCAAGCTGCACATAGGAATCCCATCTCAAGAGACAATGATTGGGAACAAGGGAGAAGTGTGAACGACGAACGTGTAGTTTGGCGCCTCCTTTGTCGCGCCCAATTTTGCATAGATGAGAGCATGTCGCCTACGAGTATGTGTTGCCGCGCGCATTGAGAAACTACTTCCCGCTGTCGTTGATGTTGTGACATTTACCCAATAATACAATGCCTTCTAGCTGCATCCTTTGCGCCCTCTTATATGTCACTTTTTACAGGTACAGCCCAGGTTTCTTGCATCCATGCCATATTGTTGCTCTTTTATCTCATGTTGAGGTCTGGGATCGTTCCTGTACCACAGCTGCATCATTAAGTTCTGCGTATTCGACTTGCTGGCCTGCCTTGTCGAAGTCGGAATTGCCCCGAGAAGCGGCTGTAAGCTTGAAGGCAGGTAGTCCCTCGCCAAGTATGGGGGGTTGAAATGGTCCCGTTGATTGCGAGCCAGACCCATCGTGTATCTCTGTTGAGGTTCCTTCCTCTTGGTCGACCCTATCAGTCATACTGCTGGAGCTTTCTCCTCTCGGCCGACCATAGGCCTGGCCAGGATTTTCCTCATGCATGACATCCTTTGATTTTTCTTCTCCAACCATTGCAGCGAGGCTACGAAAGTTGAACATGGGCTCCATGCCTGCTCCACCACCAGGAGGCGTGCCTGAGATGTAAGTGTCTTGGGCCGAAGCCGCTGAAGGTATATTGACACCACTTGCGCTGGGTGAAACATCAAATGAGGATCCTTGTCCCTTGATGTCACTCTTCAAGGACCCAGGAGCAGAACCATCAATAGATGAGGTTGAGGACGAGGCATTTGAGAGAGTTCGTAGATGCGATGGTCGGTATGGTGATGAAGAGTAAGGAGAGGAGAAAGGTGGAGCATCGCTGGGAAGTATCTGCGCCCGAGCGCGCTCAAGATGTTCCTGAGGATCTGCCGCCGTGGACGAAGACATAGCATTCATAGCTCGTGCATTGGGTTGCTCAGACTCTGTCTGCTGGACGCCCTTTCCTTTTCCAGAGTACGGGGACTCCGTCCCGCCAACGAAAACCTCGCTGGAACTGCCTCCAAGCCCTGCAGCGCTCGCATTGGCGCTGCTCGGATACACACCCGTCTTTCTGGCCTTCTTTTCGGCCTTCTTGTCTTCCTTATCCTTCTTTTTGGCCTTCTTTTGGGCATCTTTGTCTTCCCTTTTCCGTCTATCCTCCTCTGATGCAAGACTCAGCCGTATAGCTTCCATCATCATCATTTCTTCCAAATCTTCCATTCTGTTTCTTCTGGAGCTTCCACGAGGCCCGGGCGTCATTGACGGTTCGCCTTCATCGTCTCTGGCAGCGCCTGATGCTGCATAGCGCTCAGACATCAGTGCCAACATATTCAAGTGCGCAGAGCTGGTCCCAGGATTGTCCGCGCCACTGGTCCGTCGCAGGATGCCACGCCTGCCAAAAGGACCCGGAGCTCGACCATCATTTTCTTGACCACGATTGCCCATCAAATAAGCAGCAGTATGTAGAGCTGTGGCAGCTGCAGATCGCCGAGCCGTATGAGCTCTGGCCGCAGCCAGCTTCTGATGCCAGTCTGGGCGTACCCTATCGGTTGTGATGACGGAGGGAGAGGTAGCGGAGACTGATGTCGTTCTCCGACGTGTAGCGTTCGTTGGCGACATACGTCCTCCGTTACTCAAGACTGAACCCAGTGAAGATTCGGAGGACATGGCGGAAGATCTGTTGGCCAAAGGATGGTTTGACGCTTGATTGACGTACGACAGTCCTCTACGGAAAGGCGGCGAAAGGTAGGTGACGCCAAATTCAGGCTGAACGCAGAATGGACAAGCAGCTGGTTCAGATATCAATTCCTCGGGATTGACCACTTCTGCATTGGCATTTTCAGCTAGCGTGGGTTGCGGAGCCGTCGGATCTGCGTGTTCTGGAGGATGGGGATCTGGGCGTTTGATCTGTACGAAGCATTCGGAGCAAATGGCCTGATCGCAGCATCGAGTCTTGTTCAGGTACGGAGGATAATATAGAAAGCAGATTGGGCATTCAGAAGCGTCTTTATACATGTACGCTTCGAGAGGCTGACCAGCAACGTAGGGATCTCTTGGCAGGTTTATTTCACGAGGCGTCATATCGGCTTGAGAGTTCTTCGGGGCGGTCGTGAGAGCCGCCAATGTTTTCGCACGGCCTCTGAACAATGTAGATCCGGAAGATGGCGAAGGTTGAGGCGCGTTCAAAACTCCCGGCGAAAATGAGGGTTGGGATGGTGAAAGGTTCGAGGACGTGTCTGAGTTGAGTGACTGAGATCTCGAAGTTATTGGCACAGTCAAATTATTAATGTTCGTGTCCGACGACTTTGTTTCCGATTCAGCCTTGGACATCGGCTTAGGCTCTTCTTCAACTGGTATTTCATCCGGGGCAGGGATGGGTCGTCCTCTGGCAGCAGCAACGAGCTGATTCTCTGTCCATGAGTCAGAGTGATCATTCAAACCCCTCCAAAATGGTGCTATTCGTCGTTCAATCTGATCTCCATTAGCACTCATGCCCCTTGGAATCCACTGAGTACCCTACCATCAGTTGCCGTACGACACCCTTAGTGTAGTCCTCTATTCCTGTGTAGACACCCTGGGTGACAAGATAGCCTCCATCAACACTCTCTTCACGCATGCTCCGTTCACGCTCCTTCTCCCTCGCCACCCTCTCTTTCTCCAACTTTCTTGCCTCCCTCTCTTGCTTGGTCTCTCTGCGAGTCTCCAGACTGGAAGTGTCAGAGACTGCATTGCCTCTCATTCCAAGCAATGTTGACAGGTCAGGTCGACTGCCCCTACCCGTCCGCACATTGTAAACCGGATGTGAAGGGCGGTCTAAAGAGGGCGGATAAGATGGTGAGCTTGGGCCAGAGCCGGCGGGAGAGGAGACTGATCGGGCATCAGCTGACCGTTGGCGTGCAAGATGAGGCCTTTGCTCTTTGGTAGCCGAATTGCCCATGTTTAATCGTCTGCTGCCCCAGCTGGTTGAGAGTCGTTGTGAGAGGCCGGAGAAGCCTCTGATTGTGGACAGCTGTTCCGGATATCAAGTTGATATGGCCGCCTTCCAAGTACAGCCACAATGATCATTGATGTCGAAATGATTCAAAGTGCTCTATGCACTGCATTGTCGTTGAGGGCAATAGCAATGAGGAGTCAGCATGCTTTGACCAGGGTCTGCAACGGCAGGGTGTATTCGGTATGACGAAAGATAAGAAGGTGCTTGTTCGGCGTGTTCTATAGCGCGTGATGTCTTGATGGAATGAGGGGCTGATTGAGGATATGTTTGCAGCGATACGATGCAATACTACGGTGTTTGGCGGAGATGGTATGGTGTTGTTGAAGAAGTCAAGCTTCACGGAAAGCATGGCATCATCCTGCCTCCTCCGCTGACCAAATCCACGCACTGCAACGCAACCAATTGCTGCACCATGTTCAAATGTCGATCGCAGAGTGAATACTTCGAAGACACATATCTCCACCAAGAAGACACAATTCTCTTATCGATAGATATCAATCACCCCACTTCAAATCACTCCATCGTACTGCAGCATTAGACTCAAGACGCGTGCTACTGCTTCCTAGTGAGTCTACGAGTGTACCCATGGCCCCTTAAGTTGGCGCTTCCAGAAACGGAACAAACATCCACATATATCTCAATACCTAGGGAATATGGCTCCCGATCTTAACTCTCTGCCTCCTTCACCCTACAGCCCTCGAAGTATAGCCTCTACATCCTCTCGACGAGCTAGAGAGACCATGGCACCTCCCCCCGCTCCCATTTCACCTCCTGCCCAGTCACCGACCATTCTGTCAAGGGAGCCTCTCGCAAACATGACTTCTGGAGACAACACTGGAGTAGGCATTGGACCCGGTA
The DNA here is from genome assembly GCF_014066305.1 of Letharia columbiana. Classification (NCBI taxonomy): domain Eukaryota; kingdom Fungi; phylum Ascomycota; class Lecanoromycetes; order Lecanorales; family Parmeliaceae; genus Letharia; species Letharia columbiana. Next base: position 10,736 of record NW_023501096.1, on the reverse strand, counting down.
TGAAAGCAGATATCCTACAACTCCGCTTACGACTGATCGACCAGCTAACTCGATGGTTACCAGGGCCTCTTCGTCATCCCAGACCTCTCACCGCTGCAGACCTTCATATGCAACTTGAGAAGGAACAAGAGGCAGTGGTAAGCTGGGGATGGTTTACTGGTTGGAATAACTTCGCTGATTGAGAGTCTGTCATTTCAGGTCAACCGCCTCACGCGCGAACTCTCTCTTCTACGCCAGCAGTCTGCTTCAGTGGCATCGACGACCTCCTCCGTTTCTACTGGCCTACCAGATGCTACAGATCAGAACGCAAACCATCTAATTTCAGGGCCCAGTCACCCTACTCCCTCACGGCGGCATCGATCGTCCTCCAATCTGAGCGCTCGAAGTTCAAACACAGCTGCGACTACAGCTACTGGCATTACTGGGACAAGTGGAAGCACCGTTGGCACGACAGCAGGGGTAGCCGGAAGCACAGTATCAGGCATCGCACCCGCGCGAGACGCCACAGCCCCATACTCATATGCTCGAGACCCTCTTAGCAGGCAAAGCTCGGTCGCGTCGCGGCGATCCGAAGCCTCCTCGCCCTCTTTGTCTTCCTCACTATACCAAGGTGATCACTTCCCCAACCTCCATCCACATCGACACTCTGGCTCAGCATCGTATAATCAAACTTCATCCTCGTCTCAGCAAACCATGAATCAAGGAAATACACGCGTACCGTCGACGCAACGGTACGAAGAAGCCGCTCATCATCGAACAGAGCTCGACATAGTGAAGCGTGAGAACGAAGCTTTGCGAAGGCGCATACAGGAATTAGAAAGGAGCCTTAGCGGTCGTCGACAATCAGGAACTGGCGTAACAAGGAGTGGATCTGTGAGCACGAATGCCAGCATCCCACCAACAGCTGGTGCAGGAGGACGCGGCAGAGGCATTGAGGAAGATGAGGATGCCGTCCATGTGGGCGAGAGCGCTGGTAGCGTAGGATTTGGAGGCGGTCATTGAACGCAATGCTTGCAACGGGCGTTATGGAGGGCAATACCTGGTGAAAGCTTGACAGAGGATCGGAACAGCGCTGGCGCACGGCGATTGGACAAGAGTCCGGATCGTACTGGTTGCATCTCATGACCTTGCCAGATTCCTTCTTTGCATCTTGCACTCTAGGTCCAAGTACCCATGCGCCTGTGGCTCCAGGTAACCCCGAGTGTACTATAAGCTAAAGAGAATCGATGCAAGAATCCATCCCTTCCAGTAAAACAGACCTCGTCAACCCTTTCCGTGACGCCATCGTCTTCGACGCTGTTATCCGTTCCTGCATCGTGGCACTCGTGTGAACCATCACCCCCTCGATCAAAGCCCCCACGTCTCCACCTCCACACCTCCACCTTCACTACCCCCGTGAGCATATGCGGCCATCGGATCACTCGTAGGTCGATGGAATCTCAAGATGGAACTTTGTTGTTGATCCCTTGAACCCAGCCGAGTCGGAATGTATCAATCAATCGCGTCTCGAGCCAAGGAAGCGTCGGATTCGGAAAGGCGACGGGGTTGGCGCTGTCTGGGATTTGGGGAAGGGGAGCGTCAGTGGACATGGTTAGGCTTCTCGCTTCCGTGATTCTCTCTCCTGTAGGGAATGAGTCGTTGGAGCGTGGTGTGCACGGCGAAAGCCAATGCCGGGTCGCAACTTCCATTTTTTTGGCGGAGAGGAGAAAACTTCTTTTTGTCGGAATGCGGCATAGAGCTAATGGAAAGATAGGTTTTGAGGGACGGAGTTGCATTGCGTTTTTTTTTTTTTTTCTTGGTTTGGGGGGGGAGGGAGGGTGGGCTTTGGCGAAGTACATCGAGCGTAGCAGACACTCTGCGGGGCAAGACAAAACTCACCGAACAAGAGCCTCGTCCTTTCATCCGTCAGAGTCAGCAGTTCCGGTATCTAACACAGCATTGGTCTGGATACGATGATGTGCTTCAGATTGGATTTTTCATGCAGCGTGTTGATGTGATGGCATTGAACGAAACAAGAAGAAAGGCGAAGATCGAGAGGATTCCTAGGATAGCCACTGTACGAGTACAGCAAGTCGCCTCCATTATCTCCGAGTTTACAGAACCGATAAAGGAAAAGTTTGTCAACCCTATTAATGATAGTGGAAATAACTTGAAATCACAGTGGGGGTAATACGAACTGCATCAGCTTATCAAGAATGCTGACTTCAGGTGACAAGAGAGCAGGCACCGATGTGTCTATTTTTGAGCCGCAAGCAACAGGATCACCATGGTTCTGGGTCCGGTGGTCGCTGACTCCCCTCCGCGCACCACCATGGTATGAGGCTCAAGGAGACCTCATGAGGGACTGGAGGCCGAACCCATTTACTCTCACCATGCGCAGGCGAGTGGCTGCGTTGCCAAAGATTGAGGCATGTCCGGGTGGGAAAGGAGAGCAGTCAAAAATAGATCAGGGACAAGACAAATTTAGATATAAAGAGAATGAGAAAGTGTGAGAGAAGAAACGATCAGCTCATTGGCCTCGTGGCGGCGTGAATCAGCATTCTGCAGGTGATGCTCGCCGTGTACCTGCGTCCCCTTGGATTGCAAACTCTCCGCATTTTCCATCGTGGGGGACCAACGCCGCGTACCTGCGTCTGTTCTGAGGGATGTAGCGATAGTTGTACCTGATTTACCAGACCCGCGAAATCTCATGTGTTTCATGAGGGTTTGAAAAGGTCGTCGACGACTGGATATGCGGATCTGCCTCGACTCGGATTGCAGGTTCTGTGACCCGATGTCGGACGAGGCTGTGATGATTGGATCCCGCGGAGTTCATGACAGTGGATAGGAGGAGAGTTGGCGAATCATGGTAATATATTTGGTGTTGTTGACGCGCGCACATTGATGATCTTGCCTTGGAAGTTATGGCGTCTTTCTCAGTTTCTCACTTTTTGTTTTCTTAGGCGAGAATGTGAAACACGTCGATCGGAGCATGGTCAGAAGGTGGCTCCAGCGTGAGAATTGTGCAGATCATTTCATTACTCGTATTATTTGTCCGGCCAAGGAAAAGGGCGGAAGAGGTCCGAAAAAGCAGGGACGAATCCGCAGGGATTTCAGTTGAAACAAGCAGACATTTTGTTTCACACTTATCTTGATTCAGTAACTACTTCCTTTGTAACAGACTACTTATAGTAGGTAGTAGGTATACTTTATCACTAAGTGAAAGACCAAAAAGTTGGCCCTTGGTGGCATGGACCATGGTGCCTTCTTTTTGGAATCCCGGCGCTTGTCGATCTTACCGGCTGTTTCGGCGGAGAGAAAAAAAGGGAAAAGTGCGGAGGAAGTTAAAAGTGAGTAGGAAGTTTAAAGTAAGTAAAGTAAATGGAGCCAAGGCTGAGATTTCTGTAGCCAAGCTTCTGCTTCTTCTGACCTTCTTAACTTCTTTCTACTTTACCGACTTCGCTCTCGTTACCCGTTGCGGGAGGAGATCACCGTCATCTTCCACGCTAATTCTGCATCATCCATGCCGCCTTCATCATTCCCATGCATTGTAAGCAACGCCTTACCCACCTTGGCCTATCGGAGTTCGATAAGCAGCGCCCTATGATCATGATGATGTTATCAGCCCCCACTAGCGGCACTTAGCCAAGCCTCAGTTGCCCCTCCATTCGCTCCAGGTACGAATGACGCTCGGAAGATCCTTTCCTCTCTCACCGCAGCAGAAATCTGATACAGGACGGCGCCCTTTTTTCCTTTTTCCCTCTTCCCTTTTTCCCTTTTTCCCTTTTTTCTTACAACGTGCTTCAGATATTCTCAAACGTAGTGTGGCCTGAAAAAAGGATCATCGGTAGACTCGGCTCATTCCTCGCCGGAGACAACGTGGCAATCCCTGCGCCATGTGCTCCAGAAGATGCATGAATTTGAAGATCTTATTATTATGAAGATCTCACGTGGGAACATGTACACCCGACACCACACTTACCCACTCATTCTACTCACTCACTCACTCACTCATCATCTCTTCCCACTCTCTTTTTCTCTTCTACCTACTTTCCCTCTTCTTCTCTGATGCACATCCCCACACTCACTGCGTTCTGTTTCATCTTTTCTTCAAAACATCGCTCAAGTCAAGCATGTTCCACAATTGTTTTATACCATGTCGGACACCCCGCTGAGCTGAAAAGGACGTCAATACCCTTCAGACTCCTCCCCATTTTCTTCATCGTACTTCTCCTTCCGCTTTTCTCATCTGACTTTCATTCATATATTCCATTGCTGCTGTCGCTTTGCGCATATTCTGTCTTTACTACAACTCCTATATTACAAGCAATCATGAACGGCTACGACCACATGGTCATGTCTTACCTTCCGCCTAACAATAATACCACTACCGACGATTACCTGACCACGCTACCCGCAATGGGCCTCGCAGAGCAGAGCTTTCAAACGCCCACCTATTCCACCGATGATTTCCGAGGGTATGAGTCCCATCCAGAACGTTGCACAGACCATCATTCTAATCAATCTCATCATTTCCAGCATCCATTCCATATCCCAAATGCCTCCTCTTCTCAGCTCTAGCGAAGCCGACCGCGCCTTCAATCCCACCTACCCAGACTTCCGCTATGACTCGACTGCACAACAAGAGACACATGAGCAATCCGCACCAGAGAGCGCATCAATCGATCGGGATGATGAGCTGCTGAGCTTCCAACCAATCACCTACCATTTCTCACTGCTCGATCACTCCCTCCGAAGGATATCCCTATCCCTCAATGCACGTTTACACGGCATGTTTTTCATGGCGGATCCCCCAAACGCCCCGGGTCTCTTTCCTCAGATGACTCCTCCAGAACTCACGTGCTACCGCCGCAACCTATTCCAAGTCACGGGATCTATCACTCTTCCTCGCGGTTTGCGCTACATCTTGACGGAACGCAACGAGCGCATACCAATAGTGGCACAGGAACTCACCATTTCGGCAACAGAGTCAGTCGAGGGCGGTACCGTGAAGCTGATCTCGGTCCCGTGGAAAACACCAATCAACAGTCCACCCGTCCCACCCGAGGAAAAGACAGAGAAGGAGCCCACAGTCATACCACTCGACCTCATGTCAACTCACGATCCGGACGTGGAGTTCGCAACATACCCCTTTGCGTGGAAGCGACTTCAATTCCGGATAGCCACAGCCAACAATGGGCGTCGGAAGGAACTCCAGCAACACTTCGTGGCTCGCTTGAAGCTCGTGGCCACCTTATCGTCAGGTGAAAGAGTCGTTATCGCCGAAGCAAGATCCGCAGCCATAATTGTCCGTGGTCGCAGTCCGAGAAATTTTCAGCAACGGAAGGACCTCCCTGTCGGCGAGAGAGCCACGGGCCGCAAGGCCACGAGCCTTCCCACCAACGTCGCTCGAAGGACTGGCTCAGACCCCCCAAAGCCTACTTCCACTCTGAAAAGAGAACGGAGCTTGGATAACCCTTTCGCGTTCTTCGATTTCAATAACATCCCCACCGCCGAATTGAATTCATATGGCGGTTGGACGAGACCAAGCGGCGGCTCCAATAGCGCACCAGCATTCCCTACACCTACCTTCAAAACGCCCACTCTTCCGAGCTCGAAATCGCCATCTTCAGCTTCCCCACCACTGAAGACTCACCGAATCTCCCACCCTCACCCCCGATGAACCGGACCCGAAGCGCGTCCGTCAGGGTCCCTCCAAGTCTCCACGCATGTCCACCTCCACGCAGCCCAGCCCTCAGCCGCCTTACAAATTCTCCTCCGTCCCACCGTCTCTACCATCGACCCGGCAGCTATCTTCCACACACTCGCCCCCCACCACTACACTACCTGAGACCGTCCACTCGGGCGACTGCTGCTGCAGTTACTTCCCAGCTGCCACGCAGTCTTGGCAACCACCTTTTACGACTGCCTCTATGAACCCGATGTACAGCACGCCTTATCTGCCGCACAACAATTCCATGACAGCAAGTGCTATGGGCATCGCAAGTGTGCCTGGTGGAGGAGCGAATATACTACCTAATGCGGTAACGAAATGAAGAAAAAAAAAGCGACGCGGCATTCTCGGCGTTTGAGCGAGAGCGGGAACGGGAGCAGGGGATCGAAATTGTACGATTATGTCCTTTGATATGCTTCTTTTCTTTTCTTTTCTTTACTTAGTACTTGTGATTTCATTGGCGGGATCATTATACCCTTTTTGGCGCTGGTCATGTCTACGCATTGCACAAATCATGTATTACTATCTGGACCACAGGACCACTTTAAAGATTTGGGGGTTAGATGGATGGGATCGGGCCTGGTACACATTCTCGAGGGGATCTGATATTCGCGTGACGAGTTTGCTTATACTTTACTTTACGGCGGCTTTTCTTTATCGGTCCGCAATGTGGCGGGGCGCTTTGAGCGATTTCCGGAGCGTGTGCACTGCAATGGCGAGGTGGTGTGTGAGTGCAGCCTTTTAGTATGCATCGAAGTGAATGGAATGGAAATGAGGTTGAAGACTATGAGTTGCGCACCTTTGAGTGACTTTTTGAACAATGTTGGTGGAGGTGTTGATAACAATATGTACAATTCGATCGGTCTTGGGGGCATTTCCAATTGTGAAAGGAAGTTGCCAATTTCCCATCTTTGCATTTTCTTTCCTTGAGATCGCGCACAGGCGCAGAGATTAATTTACACGGCGCACACATTCCACCCCACCGACCCATTTCCGGCCTCTCCGTCCCCCCCCTCTTTCTTCTTCTTACAATCTCGCCCTCGCACCCTTCCACCCCGCCTCCTCCGCCACCATCTCCGCGCACCGCTCCCCAATCGCCAGCACCGTCAGCATCGGGTTCACGCTCGTCATGGCGGGGAACACCCCCGCGTCCGCGACGCGCACCCCCCCGAGCCCGCGCAGCCGCAGCCCGCAGTCCACGACGGCCATGGCGTCGCGGGCCACGTCGCCCATCTTGGTCGTCCCGGCCGGGTGGTAGACGGTGTGGGCGGCCGAGCGGCCGTAGGCGCCGAGGTCGGCGTCGCTCTGGACGGCGGGGCCCGGGGCCACCTCGCGCGCCAGCCAGGCGGAGAAGGGGGGCTGGGCGGCGACGCGGCGGGCGGCGCGGAGGCCGGCGACCAGGGTGGCCGCGTCGTGGCCGGCCGGGTCGCTGAAGTAGCGGAAGTCGAGGGCGGGCTTGACGCTCGGGTCGGCGGAGGTCAGGTAGAGTTGGCCTTTGGATTCGGGGCGGGGGATGTTGGGCGTCATGCAGAAGGCGTCGATGGGGGTGTCGTAGCCGAGGCGGGCGGTGTTGAGGCAGAAGGGGATCTGGTAGCAGTGCATCATGATGTCCGCGACGCCGGGCGTGTGCCCGGGGCGGGAGAGGAAGATGCCGGCGTCGGAGTCCATGGTCGTTTGGTTCGGGGGCACGGGCCGGTTCAGTTCCCACATGATGATGCTTTCCGGGTGGTCGAGCAGGTTGTGCCCGACGCCGGGGATGGAGGCGACCACGGGGATGTTGAGGGCGGTGAGTTGGGCGGAGGGGCCGATGCCGGAGTGGAGGAGGAGGCGGGGGGTGTCGATTGCGCCGGCGCAGAGGATGGTTTCCTTGCGGGCGGTCAGGGTGAGGGTGGTGCCGGATTGCAGGGTTATGTTGACGCCTGTGACGGTGGAGGAGCGCACGTTGACGCGGCTGACCCAGGCGTCCGTTAGGATGGTGAGGTTGGGTCGGTGCTCGTCGCCGCGGAGGATGGGGTGGATGTAGGCGACGCTCGCGCTGCTCCTGCGGCCGTCGTCGGGGTTGTACGCCACGGAGAAGAAGCCGACGCCGGATTCTAGGTTTCCGTTCCGGGCAATCTCGCGGTTGAAGTCGTGGATTACGGGGATGGAGAGGGCGGTGGCGCAGGATTCGACCCAGTCCTTGCAGAGCTGGTTGCGGTGGCGGGAATGGACGGGTTGCACGGTGTTGCGGATGGAGTCGAGGAGGCGGTTGAAGGTGTCGAAGGACCAGCCTGTGCAGCCGAGAGATTCCCAGATAGCGGCGTCGTGGGCGAAGGGACGGAAGGATATAAGGGTGTTGTGGGAGGAGCAACCGCCGAGGACTTTTGCTCGGGAGTGGCGGATGTGCGAGTTACCTATATTTTGATCGATCAGTGATGCTGTCAATGCTGTTTGTGTTTACTCCAGATTCCACCTTGAATATATCACAATTCAAATGGTTCTTGTTCTTGGATGCACCACGGTAGACGGAATACTTGTACGCATCACCAAAAACACATATCCTCAAGAGCCAAGCTCGCTTACCATTTGGCTGCTCCGTAGTCCCATAGTCATAGTCCAGCTCGCCACCCAGGAGGTTCAGCCAATCTTTCAGATTTAGAACCTTGTCGTTCATGAAATCGCTCGGACCAGCTTCAATCAGTAGTATTCTCTTCTTCGGTAAATACTCTGCCAATCGGCTAGCGATGACACACCCCGCTGTACCACCGCCTACTATCAGGTAGTCGAAGCTATCGGCCTCTGAGGCGGAGAGCTTGGTGGTGGTCATGATGATGAGGAATTCAAGGCTCGGAAAAGAGTGGAAAACCCAAAGAGATTGTGGTTGCTTTTCTAACCCAACAGGCTCCACGCAGCCTTTTTGTATATCCAAGGAGAGAATCAGTAGACTAGCAAAGAGATAATACAATAAATGTCGCTGTGAGATCTCGCACGTGACAGTGTGTGCTCAGAGAGATAAGAGCAGCTCAAGACAAGAGCATATTACCTTCCATTTGTGTACTTGAAAGGAGACAAAGGATTGTAAGTATGAGATGGATCTAGAGTAAGCAAGGTCAGCAAAGTCGCACAAATGTTTGGATGCCCTAGGGAGACATTATTATTATTGAGTGGGCAGATTTGCTGATACTTGACTAGTCCGAAAGGAGACAAAATATGCGGAGAAAAACTGGTGTTAGCACATGGCAAGCTTGAAGAGAAGAGGTATGTTTCTCATCGAGGGACCAGCCTTGTAGAACCTCCGTGGTTGAAGGTACGTGCATGACATGCTGGGCAAGGACTCAAGGTTCTCCCACCCTCCCTCGTGATTTCGCCATCAATCTCAATCAATGGCGGACTCGTTCTACCCGCCGCGCCATCTCTACTATGACGGCCAGGTCCAGGTAGGTTCTGGAGGTATTTTCAGATCCATCGATCCATCGACCGCACAGCCACTGGCAGATATCCATGCTGCCTCCCACTCCGACATTGACTCAGCCATTCAATCAGGTCAACGAGCTTTTCATGGTTGGTCAACAACGCCCCCAATTGTTCGATCTCGCATCCTCCTGAAGGCAGTCCAGCTTCTACGAGATAGAAACGATGAGATTGCGAGGACAGAGACACAAGACACAGGGAAGCCGTTCTCCGAGACAAGCACAGTTGATGTGGTGACGGGAGCGGATGTGCTCGAGTTCTTCGCCAACCTAGTGGGAGGAGGTGGGCTTAATGGGGAGACGACGCAGTTGAGGGAAGACGCATGGGTCTATACGAAGAAAGAGGCTCTGGGTGTATGCGCGGGCATAGGAGCATGGAATTACCCCATACAAATGTACGCCGCCTCTCTCAGAAGACATGGATACCGAGCTGAGGTCGAGAGTGTCTAGAGCGCTCTGGAAGTCAGCACCTTGTCTTGCCGCGGGCAACACTATGGTCTACAAGCCCAGCGAAGTCACGCCGCTACACGGTCAAATATTGGCCGAGATCTACACGGAAGCAGGAGTACCACCTGGGGTCTTCAACGTTGTTCAAGGCGGTGGGGACGTCGGCGCGTATCTTACGTCGCATGTTGGAATCGCCAAGGTGTCTTTCACTGGACAAGTCTCAACAGGCAAAAAGGTTGCTAGCAGCGCAGCAGCAGGAATGAAATACACGACCATGGAGCTTGGTGGGAAGAGCCCAGTCATCATATTATCAGACGTGGATCTAGAACAAGCCGTGAATGGAGCTATGATGGCCAATTTCTTCAGCACTGGCCAGGTCTGCACGAATGGCACAAGGGTATTTATTCCCAAAGACATGAAGCAAGCCTTTGAGGAGATGCTACTGGAAAAGATGAAATACATCCGAGCTGGCAATCTCATGGACGTGAACACTAACTTTGGCCCTCTGGTGTCCGAGATGCATTACGACAAAGTCATTGGGTACATTAAGTACGGACTCGAAAAGGATAGAGCGACCTTGCTCTGTGGAGGCCCTGACCAACCGAAAGACATCCCCTGGATTGGAAGGTGGCTATTGGGTTAGACCGACAGTGTTCACCGACTGCACAGATTCGATGAGGATCGTGCAGGAGGAGAATATTCGGGCCCGTGATGACCCTGTTGACGTACGAGTCCGGGGAAGAAGCCGTTGAAAGAGCGAATGCTACACCTCTCGGTCTTGCCGCAGGCGTCTTTACGAAGGACCTCAACATGGCGCATAAGGTCGTGCTAAGCTTGAGGCTGGCATCACTTGGGTCAACACCCGGGGCGAAAGTCCTGCCGAGATGAGCGTGGGTGGGGTGGAAGCAAAGTGGTGTTGGGGTTGAGAACGGAAAAGGGGCCTAGAGGCTTGGGAGAGAGTAAGAGCCCTATGTTTGAGTGGCAAGGCCATGTTTTCTTTCCAGGTTATAGAGGTTGATCCCCGCCCATGGTCAACCTGTGGTCGTGGGAGCTGATTGTATACAAATCCAGTAGGGCTTGCCCTACAGCATTTCTACTATTCGACGGTATGGGCGAGCCGTTGAGAT